>NC_135542.1:30523388-30825840 GCF_045843805.1 Urocitellus parryii | reverse complement strand
GACCTTGCAGAACAAGGTTCTGTGAGAGACCCCTGAGGGAGCTGAGGGCCTCCAGAGGTGAGGGACAGAGGATGATTCCGGAGGTGAGGGGCACCAGAAAAAAACAGAAAGACCTAAAGTGGTTAGTGAGGACTCTTCGGATATGGGGAAAGTGCTGAGAAGTGGACACCAAGCCAAAGGGCAGACTGTAGCTCTGTCTGCCCATGAGGCCGAGGCCTGGTCCCTGGAGGCAGGCACAGCCCTGAGGGACCCTCAGGGAAAACTCAAGCCAACTTCAGAAATTCTGTACTTATACACAAGACAAGGAACCATCACCAAGCTGCATTAAAATAAAAGCGATCCTTTCCAAGTGGATTCCTACAGTGAAGGAAGTTTCTTCTTCTCTAAGAGGAAAGAGACAGGGAGCAGTGCCTATCCTTGGGAATTTACAGCCTTGGAAAATAAAAATATGACCCTTGCTGTGTCCACTCCACACTGTCAGGCAGCAACCAAGTGCCTCGCGGCACCAGCTGACCTGCATCCCATGGGGCATGCGAGGCCGGGGTCTTGAGTCATTGAGGCAGAGTCTTGAAAACTGGCCAGTGTCTCCGGGCTGGCTTGAGGTGGACCCTGCTTGGCTCCAGCCCAGTCTTCTACTGCCCATCTGATCAGTAAGTCAACCCACAACTCTCAGCAGGCCGTCGAAAAATCAGCGTCCCCTTCCCTTGCCCCATATGACAGTTTGGATGTGAGGTGTTCCCCAAAGCTCAGGTGTGAGACAGTGCAAGGAGGTTCACTGGTGGTGACAGTTGTAACCCAGCGAGTTAACCCCAGTGGGATGAACTCTGTGGTGACTGAGTGGAGGGTGTGGCTGGAGGAGGGAGCACTGGGTGTGGCTTTGGTACACCTTTGTATCTGGACAGTGGAGTCTCTGCCTCCTGACCACCGGGTGAGCCGCTTCCCTCCGCCACACTCTTCCACCATGATGTTCGGCCCCACCTGAGCCCCAGGAGTGCAGCCAGCTGCCTGTGGACTGAGACTTCTGAAACCATGAGCTCCCAAGGGAACTTTCCCTCCCCTAAAATCGTTCTCGTCAGGTCTTCTGGTCACAGTGTGAAAAAGCTGACTGAAAGACCCCAATTTCCCGAACCCAATTTCCTAACCCCATGTCAGTGGCATGGCTGTGCCCTCTCCTCTCCGTGGCGTGGGGACTGACCTTGCCGTGCAGTTCCTTAGGTAGCTGCACACTTTGGGTCCTCTCAAACTGCTCCATGAGGGCTCTTGTCACCTGGCTGTTGGAGCCGGAGAGCAGCCAGAAGATCCTCTCCATGTTGTAGGGCACCTGGGCAGACAGAGGTCAGGGTCCCAGGCCAGGCCAGCCATCCACTCCAGCAGCCCCATCAGCCAATGCCTGGGCAGGACCTGCTCTCCCCGCCTCACACCCACCTGAATGTCCATTGCATTTGCCAAGGATGGTCTGACGGCCTCAGACAGAGAAAAGTCCCCCTGCCGGATGGCCCTGTGGATGATGTCATTGTGGTTCACTACGGCCACCAGGCGGATGGGCAGGCCCATCTTCTGAGCAGTGCACCCAGCTTGAAGTGAGACAGAGAGCAAGTTTTTAGAAACAAAAACAAACTTTTTAAAAACTTGGGCTTCACCCAAATTGAGAAATTCTTAACGCTTCTTAAATATTTTGTGGTTCAAAGGACACTG
Source organism: Urocitellus parryii (assembly GCF_045843805.1). Classification (NCBI taxonomy): domain Eukaryota; kingdom Metazoa; phylum Chordata; class Mammalia; order Rodentia; family Sciuridae; genus Urocitellus; species Urocitellus parryii. The sequence goes on along the minus strand of NC_135542.1, from coordinate 30,824,145 downwards.
TCAATGTGAAAACTCATGGAACAGGGAAAATATTTGCAAATCACATATCTGATTAGGGACTTATATCCAGAAAATATAAGAAATTCCTCACAACTAAACCAAAAGTACAAACAACTCAATTCAAGAACAGGCGAATGATCTGAATAGAGACTTCCAGAGAAGATACACTAATGACCAGCGCACGTGAAAAGACTCCAACATCCTCGTGGAAATAGGTAAATACCAACTCAAACCACAGCGAGACCCACTGCAAACCCACTAGGATGACTAGAATCAAAAGGGCAGATGGTAGAAAGCGCTGGAGGATGTGGGAAACTGGAACATTCCCACACTGCTGCTGGGTACATAGGATGTTGTTTGGAAAACAGTCTAGAAGTCTCTCAGAAGGTCCACAGGACCCAGCCACTGCACCCAGTCACACATGCAAGAGAAATGAAAACAGAGGTCGACACAGATACCCCACACAAACGTTCCCAGGAGCGGTATTAATGATATCCAAAAAGTTAAAATAACCCAAAAGCCCATCAGCTGGAAAGCGGATAAACAAAACATGGCCGCACAGTGCCCCCTGCAGCCTGGAAACCGTCCTGCCAAGTGACAGAAGCAGAAATGACACTGCTGCCTGATGCCACTCTATAAAATGTCTAGAACAGAGAATCAACAAAGGGACTGCGGCCACCTAGGGCGGTGGGAGAAGTGGCTCGAGAGGAAAGTGGGTGACCGCTAACGGGGACAGGGTTTCTTTCTAGGGTGTGCTGGTCATGCAGCTCTGTGTGTACTAACATGCACACTTCAGATGCATGCACATGACACCAATCATACAACAACAAAGATACAGCAGGAGAGGACATTGCCACTCCCTGTTCTCTGTGAGGCTGACCCACACACTGGCCACCTACCAGACACAGAGGCCACTCATTCTCAGGAGAGAAAAGGAAAGTCCCAAGAAACAGGTCAAAATGACCTGTCTGGGGCCTGCTCAGTGGCAGAGTCTAGGTACAAAATGTGCTGTCTAAGTCCAGGGCGTGTACGTGTCCGTGTCCTAGGATCAGTGGCTTTGGGTGGCACTTCTGGGATAAGCCTGTGGGGGAGAGGGTGGCCACACAGTGTGGCAGCTGTCAACCTCTGTCTAACCATAGCAGTTCCTATTTGCACAGAGCAACCAAAGCATCCCCTGCCCAGATGTGGGGCAGATTGGGGAGGGTGTGCTACATCGGGGACCTGACAACCCAGCACCCAGCACTGTGCCCAACCCCGCAGAGCACTCTCAGTCCTGTTTCACTTGATCCCGGTGAATGTCAGGATGCCCTGAACAAGGAGGAGGAAAAGCACAGGGGCCCCACGGTGGCTGGCAGAGCAGGCACCCAAGAGCACCCTCAGCTCTCATGCCTGTGTGCTCTGCCCCCAGGGAGACCACGGCACCCAGCACAGAACTCACAGGAGGGTGGCACTGGTCACGGCCTTCCCGTCTGTGCATCCCTGCCTGGAGGGCCGTGAGAGGGCAGGAGGCTCTGGCAGGGGGGGTGAGGCTGCTGACCCTCCTTGTCACCACCCACCATACTCTCTGCTTTTGGTGGAGGAAGCCACGCTTCCTGGCCACAGAGAGGCTTCTAGGTCCCACCTAAACCACGGGGGCCTCAGAAGCAAGGCCACACACAGTTACAGAAACAGCAGTACTCTGGTCAGCACCTGCATCTGAGGACTCCACATCTGCAGACTCAAACACCGTCAAAAATATTTTTTAAAAACTGCATCTGAGCCAGGCACAGTGGCACATGCCTATAATCCCAGCAGCTGGGGAGGCTGAGGCCAGAGGATCATGAGTTCAAAGCCAGCATCAGCAATGGTGAAGTGCTAAGCAACTCAGTGAGACCCTGTCTCTAAATAAAATACAAAATCGGGCTGGGGATGTGGCTCAGTGGTTGAGTGCCCCTGAGTTCAATCCCCAGTACCCCCCCCCAAAAAAAAAACTGCAACTGCACCAAAGATGTGGAGACTTTTTCTTATGATTATTCCCTAAACTGTACAACTATTTACACAGTTTTTTAGTTTTTTGGGTTTTTTTTGTACCAGGGATTGAACCCAGGGACATTTAACCACTGAGCCACAGCCCCAGCACATTTTATTTACTTATTTTTTAATTTAAGGGTAGGGTCTCACTGAGTTGCTTACAGCCTCACTAAATTGCTGAGGCTGGCTTTGAACTTGGAATCCTCCTGCCTACAGGTGTGCGCCTCTGTGCTCAGCTACACGGCATTGCATATACTGTATTAGATGTCATCAGTCGTCATCTAGAGGAGACCTACGTCTTCAGGAGGGTGTGCTCAGGCTATGTGTAAACACTACACCGTTTTATAAAAGGGCTGTGAGCATCCTGAGCAACACCCCATGCGCACAGTGGACTGAGACGCCACCCGGTTGGGCAGCACTTCCCCTTATAAGGTTCCAGGGCACACGGATCTCACCTGCCACTCACAGGAGTCCTCAGAGACGATAGGCGTTCCAACCCCTGAACCCAGGGATCACCCCACGCCCATGCCACTGGTCTGGGCAGAACGGAGCCATCCTAGGTCCACAGGCTGCCTCTGTGCACCTGGACTGTGTGCCCAGCAGCGAGGACATCCTCCTGGGTACCTAGGCTCTATGCCTAGCAGTGGGGACATCCTCCTGGGCACCTGGTCTGTGTGCCCAGCAGTGGGGCATCTTCCTGGGCACCTGGTCTGTGTGCCCAGCAGTGGGGGCATCTTCCTGGGCACCTGGGCTATATACCCAGCAGCAGGGAGATCCTCCCATGGCACCTGGGCTGTGTGCCCAGCAGCAGGGACATGCTGTGCCACGGAGCTGTTTGCTGCCTCAGCAGAAGCTGGCCCTGCTGGAGCAAGGCCACTACTTCTGGGGGAGGGTACTGCCACATGCTGGGCAGCTGACCCTTGGCCTCGCATCTCCACACCCTGCTGAGTACACTGGGTCAGGCTCTGGAGCCCAGGAATGGGCCCTCACTCTCCCTCCACAGCAAGCCCACACTGTCCCCAGGAAGGCAGCGCAGGGGAGGGGCACGTGGGCTGAGAGGAGAACTCCTCCCTCCAGCGCCTTCCCAGCCACAACTCCTGAAGGCAGGGCCATGGAGGCTCCTCTGAAAGCCCATCTGCACAAGAAGCCTCCTTACCTGCAAGGTTCCCAGCAGCCCCTGTTGGCACCACCACCTCCACGGTGGGCAGGGGACACCCATCCAAGGAGGGCGCACAGCGGAAGTAGGCGAAGAAGTAGTGGGCCATCTGCACAAGGACCCGCGACCAGTTGACAGAATTCAGGCTCATCAGGTTGTGCTTCTCCACAAAAGGCAGGTCGGCAAACACGGCCTTGATGGGCATGTCCAGCTGGTCACTGTTCCCTTCCACTGCAGGACAGGCAGGCACTCAGGAGCTGAGGAAGCCCCAGACCTCCTTAGGTCACCTTGCTCAGCTCGGTTCTTGACCTTCATGGGGCTTAGCCTTGACGTGAAGACCCAGGAGAGAAACAGCATCTCCTGTTCTGTTGCTGAAATCCACTCACTCAAGAGACCAGAACGCGACACCAGAACCCCTTCCAGCATTCCCACTGCCACAGGAGATAAGACTCAGGGCCAACCTCAGGATGGGGGAGGACCCTCCCTGCACTCCAGGCCCACTCCCCACTCTTGTCCCCCGCAGGAGGATTGCTCCCTGGGGGACAGTGAGGGGCTGGCCCTCTGCCCCACAGCTCTCTGGGGCTGGGCTGGCCACGCACCCATGACCTGCTGTCACTCAGCTCACATGTAGGTGCCCTGCTCCCCGCGCCTAACGTCAGGTGAGCTCGTGTGGCCGACCCCCCTTCCCTGTAGCAGGGTGGGTCATCGGCCTTCATGGGCACATTACTGAGCAGACTTAGCAGTTAGCTGCCCATTAGATGGACGCACACCCCCCCACACATCCAGCTGGACTAGCAGTGCACCAGTACCAATTCTCAGCTGATGCCAGGGTCCATTTCTGCACTGGACCCACGCTGGGAGGAGAGGGGTGGATTTTACTGGGGAAACAGAAGCACGGGCTTCAGGGTCGTGAGCCGTTCTCCCCTAGCCACTGGCAGCAGTACTGAGGCTTGGGATTGGGCATGAGCCCCAGTCAGCCTCGCTAAACACGGTGGTCCCAGTCCTTGGCCAGGACCAAGCTGTTGGAGCCTGGCCTTCCGTGGAGTCAGGGTCCAGTTCAGAGGTGGGCAATGAGAGATGAGGGATGTCTGCTGCAGTTGTGGGAAGAATTTGCCACTTGTGAGGAGGAGACCTGGCCACCACAAGTCACCACACAGGACCAGGAGAGCTCAGGACTGGGGAAGGCAGAGCAGAAGAGGAAGAGCTTGGATTCCTGAAGGGCCCAAGACCAAGTCCAGTCTACCTCTGGATGCCCAGTCACAGGAGGAGGAAATTATTCTTGTTTCAGCTGATCTGAGCTGGATTTTCTGTCACTTTCAGCCAAAAGCACCCCAAATAATATAACCAGTAAATATCTAGTGCTTGCTGATTATTCTGTGCTTAAAAATTGCACACTTACATGGAAATCAACAAGCCTGCGAGCTGAATCAGTGTCCACACTCAACAGTCCTGTTGTCCATTCTCCCTCCTCTGAGACCAATGGACGACAGGAAAACACACATTTGCCACCATTTTTGAAAGGACGCAGCACCCCCCCCCTTCCAGCCAGCAGGTTCCAGGAAGGGAGGGAGGGAGGAGGCCAACATGCTGCCGTAAACAAAACTTTCTCCAAAGTCTGCTGCCTTGTTTCCAGAAGCTCAGCACATATACATACAAATCCACCCCCAACTGAGGTATACAACATGCTGCACTACTGTCCACACATGGCTACCACTACTTCCCACGGCCCCACCTACAGCCACAGGTGGAGGACACGCTCCCATTCGGCCCTGAGCTGAAAGCTCTCAGATGCCTGTGTACAGAAAAGAAAGAAGTAGGTGGCGGGACAGGGGCACAGAGGCCGCCAGGGAAGGCATCCTAAACCCACAGCTCGCAAGGCTGGAGGTGACCAGGACCTCTGCTGCCTGAATCCCGGGTATTAAAGTCCTGTGGTGACTACAGTAAAATGTAGCCAAACATGGGTGCTGTGCCCCAGACTCTGCACAGCACCCACCTTCAAACACGTGGACGTTCTCCCTCAACTACCAGAGCTGAGGTGGAAGGTCTGCCAACACCGTGTCAGCTAACCTGGGGACTGCACACTGAGGCATGCCTGCACTTGCTCAGTAGAAGAGCAGGGGCTTTTTGTTTGCTCTGGAATGGACAGGGGAAGGACATGCAGGTTCCTCCCCAGGGGAGTCTGCTCCACAAAGTTGGTGTTACATGAGAACAGCCTTGAGGGCCACACCAGGAGCCAGCAGCCTCGAGGGCCATACTGAGAACCCACAGCTATAGAAGGAATGCTCTGTTACTCCAGTGCTGCTGCTGACGCCTCAGGTGAAAGAGCAACGTGCCCAAAGTCTTGGTATACAAAACCCCAACCACAACCCCTGCTGCTCATCTCCCTGCTCCCACCTGGGGGTGCCCCAGTATGAGCTGGGTGTGAGGGAGAAAGACCAGGTACGGCCCCACCCAGTCTCCCATCCTCTCCACTCTCAGGCTCTGCAGTCATCAGACATGTTCAGAACCGACAGTCTAACTTGAAAACACACGGTTCTCTCCTCTCTCCAGCTGCGACAGTGCTATACCCTCAGGAGGTGGCCTCCTTGTGTGGCTAGCTGTAGGTAACTAGTGATGGGTAGCCATCTGTCCTGAGTACTGGGACCTGCTAAGCCAGGTCAGCTGCGTTGCCTCTGCTGGCAGGAGGGCATGAACTGCCAACACGCAGTGACCCGTACCCTTAGCTATCCAACACATTGCTGCCCTCTGAACTTCAGGGCCCGAGGACAGGAGCCCAGTTGCTGCATGGCCTTCTACACATGACGCAGTGGGCTGAGTCAGCACAGCGGTGGTGTTTTCTGGGGGAGGGTGGTTTTGAGCCTGCGCTTCCTACACAGTGCTGTTCCTAGGGGTTCCTGGTGTGGTCACTCTGTCAATTTAGGAGAGTGGGCAGCCAGGAGCCTCCCCAGAGATAAACCAAGGCAGAGCTCCAACCTCAAAATATGACCACTAAGAGCAGAAAAGGGGAGAGAAAGAAGAGAAGGAAGGACACTACCCCAGCCTCTGCACAGTACCCACCTTCAAACACGTGGACATTCTCCCTCAGCACCGTTGTCATCTGGAGCTCCTGAATCCTCGAGCAGTGGCCTTTGGGCAGCAGAACGATGATGTCCACATTCTTAGCCTCTAGAACACTCTCAATGGCAGCACTCCCAGTGTCCCCAGATGTGCCTGGATGACAAGAAGGGCGGCCCCTCCCTTTAAAACAGGGGAATGGGAAGAAGTGGCCCTCGGAGCATGGCTGCCAAATGCAGCAACTACCACTCTCCAACCCTTGCTGGACAGGAATTCCGCATTTAGCCCCAGTCTGTAGACTGTGGAGGAAGCTCAGGACCTCGGAGAGCGTGAAACCACACACCTGAAGTGTTCTGTGTATTTAAAGATACTTTCCTGAGAAGCATCCTCAGCCTCTACCAGACCGTAAGGGGTCCGAGGCACAGAAAACGGTTAAGGACCTTGCTCCAGAGGAGCCAGTGGAGGGCACCCTGCAGATGGACAGTGCACATTGGGGACACTCAGGCTACACCCCTCACACCTAGGACATGCACCTACGACCACGGTGATGTGCTTCTCCCTCTTCTCCAGGAAGTACTGCAGGAACTGCGCTGTGCAGCTCAGGGACAGGTCCTTGAAGGCACGCGTGACCCCGTGCCAGAGTTCCAGGACATTCAGCCCCTGCACCAGCCTGCACAGGTGGACCACGTCCTTGTGGCGGAATCTGCTGAAGGCGCGGTCGATCAGACCTACAAAGGTGGGCACACCGTGGGGGAGCATGTCACCTCTTCTCCAGCTCCCCAGGCTCTCGAGCACTTTGAAGTCTGGGAAATGTGCCCAGAGGCTTTCTGGCAGGTGGGTGGTGGATTCCCAGCTCTTGGTGGGCAGAGCTAGGGTGGGGTGCTCACCATTCAAGTCGTCCCTTGGAATGAGCTCAGGACCAATGAAGAGCGAGCACAGCTCCTTCACCAGGCTAGGATAGGAGAGTGAGCGCCACTGCCGCAGGGTCTCTCCGTCCAGCTGTGGGAGCTCCTCGGGCACGTAGAGGCCACCATCAGGTGCATAGCCAGAGAAGAGGGCTCCTTCAAAGTCAACCCGTGGGGCCAGCCCCCGGGTGCTGATGTACCACATGATCCTGGGGGCTGCAAAGGGGACACCACGGTGGCACCTGGCCCTCCAGCCCCCAGCAACCCACAGGCAAGGCGCAGCACCCAGCCCCTCCAGCTGGCCCATGAACCACCACGGGCCAGGCTGCAGCCCAGGCTGGAGACAGGAGCCTTCCTGAGTCCCCCGCCAGCTTCACCTGGCACAGGCCAAGTCATGACCCCTCCAAAGGGATGCATTTCACAGACTGCTACCTTGGTGAGGAGATAGGGAAGCAAGCTGGAAAAGAAGTAAGCCCAGTCACCGTGGAAAGGCCAGCCTTGGAGTGGGGCCAGGGACAGCAATAGAGGCAACTGCCTTTTTATAGCCCCCTCGGGAAGAACAAGTAGGTCTACTTCTGCTCAGAAACCTCCACCTTCCAAAGCTATTTAGAGATGCTGCATTTGACCTAGTGGATCTCAACCCTGGTCCTTCTCCAGGATCAATTAAGGAGCTTTAAAAAAAAATTCACGTGCCTGGAGCCCACGGGATCAATACATTAGGCTCTTTAATCATGCGGCTCCTGGAGGGAGCCCCCCTGCAGCCAGGATGGACAACAGGCAGCTGCTCATCATACTTGGCCTGGGACCCACCTGGTTTTAAACCTGGAAGTCTCACTTTCCAGAAAACCCTCAATCCCATGCAGACTGGTGTCACATTTCTCATGACTCAAACACTCAGGGTCACTCCAGGGGAACTGGGCTGCACAAAATAATCAATAGAAACCGAGAGACCTTTTCCTTTGGGTCCTGTGATGGCTCCTCTGACCTTAGGGGGTCCATTCAAATGAGGCAAGGGTTCAGGTTTCAGGGGGTGGAGTCTAGCTTTGTGATGTCTGCTGTCAGCAGGTTGACTAACACCTAGGAAGGCCACACCAAAGGTAGAGCAAGAGAGGGGACACACAAAGGGAGTTTTCATGGAATCTTCTATCCCCAACAGGGCAAAGGGGTAGGATTACAAAAGAATAGGTGAGTGTAGTTCAGCCCAAGGGGTAGACCTACTCAGAAGACTGGCCTTGCTAGCCAAGTGGGATAATGTCCAAGTCACCACAAAATGTGGTGATTGGTCAGAGCCTCCTGTTTCAGGACTGGAAGGTGTGGTCACTCAGAGTGGCTCCCCACAGACTGGCACAGCTGGTCACCTAGTTGAAGACTGGTGCTGACCTCTTGGCCTGGTCCTAGAAGACCGGTTGTAGTACTGACATGCTCATGGGCCCTGGCTAGCTGGCAGGGGCTTGTGGTGTGGGAAGACCACAGCAGTGAATTTAGGGGTTCTAGATGAATTTGACTGAGTAGTTCTTGGTACCACTTAGATTGTTCTGTGCTGACAGGGCTGGAAGGGACTCTGCCCCCTGGTGCAAAGTTTCTTGTCTCTAGGAGGGTGTGGCTAACACTGACAGAGAAGGACAGGCCTAGAACACTGTGTTTCTGACACCTGCTCTGCATGGGCCGTGCCCCACTCCTCTGCTGGCAAGTGAGTCATGTGGTTTACGGGCTCCATCATTGAACCCACAGATGTTTTGAAAGTGAAAGGGACAGAGGTTTTTGTGCTGGCACAATCGGTATAAGTGAAGACCCTCTCAGGCAACCAGGGACATAGGGTTGCCCTACACAGAAGTCCAGGTCAAAGACATGAAATCGAGCAACTCCAAAGCCACCTAAGATGGCTCAGCAAAGCAGGCAAAGTGCCTTGGAAGACAGGAACAGGGTCAGGAGGCAAAGGCAGAAGTGCCTTCAATAAGACAAGAGTTTCTGTAATTCTGTGGCAAGGGTCAGGGCCAACAAGCTGCCCCAGTCCCTGGAGTAACAGGAAGGCTTCACCAGCTCACTCCATAGGACCAGAGTAGAGAGAATGCTAGAGGATGGGGGAGGATTGGAAGGAGGGAGGGCTACAGGAGCAGCAGAAGACTATGTTCTTTGGATGCCCTTCCCCGGATGGAAAAGCACCCAGCCGCTGGGGGACTAGGGTCTGCTCTGCTCGCCACCAGACAAGCCAGAGGAGGCAGTCAGCCTGTCCAGGATCAAAGGAAAGAGGCCGACTGTACTCTGCACCTGTGGGTGATCAGACAGGTCCAGCTCCTCCTGGGCAAGGACTGTGGCGGTTATGTCCAAGGACCTCAGGGGCAGCATTCCCAGGACAACAGGGAAACGCTATAGAGAAGCACACATCAGAGGGTCCAAGGTAATGGAGAAGTGCAGAGATAGAGTCAGCTGCCACCAGGGTCACTAGCCGAAGAACAACATTCAGCACTGTTCTGGGACTGATAGCTGGGGAGCTGGGCGAAGTGGCAGCTGGAGTGTATTACTGTAACAATTTTCCCTGTGACTCCCTTGGATCTTATTCCAGACTGAAGACAGGAAAAAAATAACCTGGGTAACTGGTAAGGTCGCTCAGAGAGCTGAAGGCTGGGTCGGGATAGGGGAGGACTCGCTCTCGGGAAGAGACTGCAAAGGAAGCGGTGGGGCAGCGGGACGCTCAGTGCTGGGGGCAGAGGCCCCTGGGGCGGGAGGTGGGGAGGTGGGGCCCAAGACAGGGTCTGGGCCCAGGAGGCGACTCTCAGGAGGCCTGAGGCCCGCTCCCAGCATCTGCCCATGCCATCTTCCCAGTTCCGAGCTCATCAAGAGCTGCCAAACCCCGCAGGAAGCTCAGAGCACGGAAGCCTCCCCCTCCGGACTGCCGCGCGCCAGGAAGAGGCCAGCCCCGGCGCAGAGGCCAATGCGGCCCTGGAAGCAGGGCTGTCTGAGAGCCAGAAGGTGGCCCGAGAGGCAGCGGAGGGCGCGGCGACGCGGGGGCGGCGCGGTTACCAGTGGACACAAGTCGCGGCGGGCCTTCTGGGCTCCCCACGGCGCGCGCGTCCCTGGGCGAGCAGGGCTCGGGCCTCCTGGCGGGAGCGTAGGCTCCGGATGGGACAGGAAGGCTCCTGGACACTGCGGGAAGACCCAGCAGATCGCGGGAGAGGGCGGAGCAGGGGGCGGGAAGGGACAGGGCCGCAGGGTGGGAGGGGCGGGGCAGGGGCGGGAAGGCGGAGTGCGGGGCGAGAGGGGGTGGGAAGGGGCGAAGGAGGGCAGAGCAGGGGGCGGGAGGGGTGGTGCAGGGGGCGGGAGGGGTGGTGCAGGGGGCGGGAGGGGTGGTGCAGGGGGCGGGGAGGGCACAGAAGGGCGGGGTAGGGCTCAGGCGGGGGCGGAGCAGGGCGCAGGAGGGCAGAGCAGGGGGAGGGAGGGGTGGTGCAGGGGGCGGGAGGGGTGGTGCAGGGGGCGGGGAGGGCACAGAAGGGCGGGGTAGGGCGCAGGCGGGGGCGGAGCAGGGCGCAGGAGGGCAGAGCAGGGGGAGGGAGGGGTGGTGCAGTGGGCGGGACAGAGCGCAGGAGGGCGGGGCGCGGGGCGGGCAGGGCAGGGCGCAGGCGGGGGCGGGACAGTGGGCGGGGCAGGGCTCAGGAGGGCAGAGCACAGGGCGGGAGGGGGTGGTGCAGTGGGCGGGGAGGGGGCGGGAGGCGGCGCAGGAGTTAGGGGGCATGGGAGAACTGGGGCCTCACCTACCAGCACCAGCTCAAGTTGACTTCGTGCGGAGCCTCCGCTCTAGAGAGACTAGAAAAACTCATTTTCAGATGAGAAACCAGAAGGCTAGATAGGAAGAAGAAAGTCCCTTCCCTACTTTGGGCTTCCTGACTCTCCCAGCGAAACCAGAGAACTGGGCAGTCCTTAATTCTAAGCTGGATGTGGAGCCCACGGGATGGGGGACATCAGATTAGCTCAAAAAAATCCTTTACAGATGGTGGAATGTGATAGGCATCATTATCCAAAGTACATGTGTGAAGACACAATTAGTGTCAACATACTTTATATATAGCCAGAGATATGAAAAATTGTACTGTATACATATAATAAGAATTGTAATGCATTCTGCTGTCATTCATTTCTAAAAAAACAAATCAATTAAAATTTTTTTAAAAAAATCCTTTACAGGGGCTGAGGGTGCTGTTTGGTGGTGGAGAGCTTGCATCGCTAGAGCCTTGGGCTCAATTCTCAGTTGGGAGCTGGGCTCCTCTGTAGGGAAACACTTCAGTAGAGATCTGTTCTAGGGTTTAAACAAACAAACTAGCAAAAAGGCTGCTCCTAGTTCATTTTTAAGAACAAAGTCTGGGCTGGGGATGTGGCTCAAGCGGTAGCGAGCTCGCCTGGCATGCGTGTGGCCGGGGTTTGATCCTCAGCACCACATACAAACAAAGATGTTGTGTTAAAAAAAAAAAAAAAAAGTCTGGAACTTGGGGAAGAAATGACCTCCAGATAGTTCCAAATGCGCCTGGGACAGTGACTGACGTTCTCACATTCATACTCTGGGTCCCCTTAAGAGGCAAAGTTAGTGGAGCTGGACCTGACAGGTGGCTGAAAGTCCCTGGCCTCAGGGGGTTAGAGGATGTGGAGCCACACCTATTTCCCCCTTTATTCCTGGGGGACACTTTTCTAAACTTGTGATCTCTGTTAACTCAAGTGTCCTACAGTCCACACACTGGCCCACTTGACATGGCTGCACAAGTCTTGGCAGCTGCAGCTGACTGTCTAGTCTAGCCGGTCTCCTCTTCTGGAAGAGGAAGATGGAGGGGGCCTGAGAGACCCCACTGCTCCTCCGAACACAAGCTGGAACCAGGGGCTTGTCATGGGGCTCACACAGGGTCAGGAGCCAATCCCACTTTGACTCAGAAGCCCTATCCCGGTGGTGAGGAAGACAGAATTCTGAGAGCAAGCAGGAACAGAAGGAGCATGGAGTTCTTATTTACAGACTTCTGCAAGGTGTCAGCATTTAGTTTTTGTAAGATTCAAAACTTTCTTTTCCTTTTATCCTTGCCGATTGAGTGCCCAGCTGTCTGTAGCTAGGAGACCAGTGATCCTCGAAGCAGAGATCAAGGGACACGGGAGTCCTGTTGTCCCTTTCTTCAGGCTCTTCCAGGCAGGGTGCCTCTGTCTCCAAGCACTGGCGGCAGGAGCTAGAACCAAAGCCTTGCCAGAGGGTGAGGAACCCAGGTCTGGACTTCAGCAGAAGACAGCAACCTGCTGGGAGCCCCCCAGCTGCTGTGAGAGCAGAGGCCAGGTGCAGGATTCTACTGTCCAAGCCAGACCAGGGCAGCAGTCCAGAGGGAGAGAGGATGCCATCTGAGTCAGGACACACCTGTTCTCTGAGGGTTTCAAGTTTCTACCTGGATGATCTATCAGCCAGTTGGAGGGGGCATTGTGTGAGGAGGTGAGTGGTACCTAGGCTCAAGCACCTTGAATCACACTCAGGTCCCTTCCTGAGTTTCTGACTTTCTATAACAAGGGTTCCAAATAAACAGCCCCAAATTATCAAGCAAAAACTGAACTGGCCTAATTCCAACCACTTTTTTTTCCCCCCAGAAATGGACAAGTTGATCCTGAAATATGGATAGGACAGGTAGTAAGAATAACCAGACTAATTTTGCAAAAGAAGAACAAAGTTTCAGGACATACACTTCCTGCTTCAGGTATAGAATAAGCAAGATGGCATGGTACTGGCATAAGGCTAGACAAGCAGATGAACAGAATACAGCTGAGTCTAGAAACAAGCCCACATGCCGATGGTCCACTAATTTTTGGTAAGGACATCAAGACCACTCACCATGGTGGGACAAGTGGACATCCACCTGCAGATTAGTGAGTGGGTATCCACAGGCATCTATACAAAAATGAGCTCAAAGTGAGCTCGAAAATGAGCTCCCAAAACCTAACTGTGAGCACCAAAATTGTAAAACTCTTATAAAGGAACATAAGTTTTTTAAAATCATTGTGACCTTGGATTAGGCAACAGTTTCTTAAATATAACACTAAAAATATGTAACAAGAGAGAAAAAAGATACATTGAACTTCATCAGAGTGAAACTTTTGTCATCAAAGGACTCTATTATGAAAAGGACTCTAAATGAAAAGACAGCCTACAAAGTGGGAGAAAATACTTGTAAATCATGTTCCTGATAAGTGTCTAATTTCTGGAATATATAAAGAAAGCTCTTAAAATTCAATAATAAGAAAGCCTAATTTTAAAAATTAATTTATTTATCTTAATTCATTATACATGACCTCAGAATGCATTTCAATTCGTAGCACACACATAGAGCACAATTTTTCATGTCTTTGGTTTACACAAAGTAGAGCCACACCATTCACGCCTTCACACATGTACCTAGGGTAATGATGTCCATCTCGTCCCACCATCTTTTCTACCTCATGCCCATTCCCTTCCCCTCCCTCCCCTTTGTTCTAAGTTTCCTCCATTCCTCCCATGCTACCCCACTATGGATCAGCATCCACATATCAGAGAAAACATTTGGTACTTGTTTTTTGGGGATTGGCTTTCTTCACTTACCATAATATTCTCCAACTCCATCCATTTACCTGCAAATGCCATGATTTTATTCTCTTTTAACGCTGAGTAATATTCCATTGTGTATATATATACCACAGTTTCTTTATCCATTCATCTATTCATGGGTATCTAGGTTGTTTCCACAGTTTAGCTACTGTGCTGCTGTAAACATTGGCCTGGCTGTGTCCCTGTAGTATGCTGTTTTTAAGTCCTTTGGGTATAAAACAAGGAGTGAATAGCTGGGTCAAATGGTGATTCCATTCCAAGTTTTCCAAGGAATCTCCATACTGCTTTCTAGATTGGTTGCACCAATTTGCAGTCCCACCATCAGTGTCTGAGTATGCCTTTTCCCCCACATCCTCACCAACACTTATTGTTGTTTGTCTTAATACCTGCCATTTTGACTGGAGTGAGATGAAATCTTGGAGTAGTTTTGATTAAATTTCTCTAATTGCTAGACATGTTGAATTTTTTTCATATATTTCTTGATTGATTGAATATCATCTTCTGAGAACATCTGTTTAGTTCCTTGGTCCTTTTATTGGCTGGATTATTTGGTGGTTTTTTTGGGGGGGGGCTGTTAAGATTGTTGAGTTCTTTATATATCCTGAAGACTAGTGCTCTATCTGACATGTGTGTGGTTAAAAATTTGCTCCCATTCTGTAGACTCTCTCTTCACCTCACTGATTGTTTCTTTTTCTGAGAAGAAGCTTTTTAGTTTGAATCCATCCCATTTATTGATTCTTGGTTTTAATTCTTGTGCTATAGGAGTCTTATTAAGGAAGTCAGGGCCTAATCTGACATGATGAAGATTTGGGCCTATTTTTTCTTCTATTAAGAAATTAAGCCAGTGTCTCTGGTTTAATTTCTAGGTCCCTGATCCACTTTGAGTTGAGTTTTGTGTATAGTGAGAGATATGAGCTTAATTTCATTTTGTTGCATATGGATTTCCAGTTTTCCCAGAACCATTTGTTGAAGAGGCCATTGAAAGAACGATCAAGGCTTGCCTTTGGAGAAAATGCCTGTTTATTGTGGAACAGCTCTGCATATTTATAGAGCCGGGGGCAGTTTGGCAGTTATGACAGTTTAATGGTTGAACAGTTTGACAGTTGGCTGGGGTGCTTTCTGATTGGTGGGTAAGGATCATGTGAGCCAGCAGGGCTCACCATTGGACGGCTCTTCTTGGGGGATGGGGTTGTTAGTCTTTGGAGCTGGGGTGACTCCCAACATTCCCCCCTCTTTGCTATTAAATGAGAGTGGGCATCGACTCATTCTGGCTGCTTCCTGCTGAGATGGGTCAAAGTGGGAGAAAGAGAGGAGGGAAGAAAGGAGCCTCCACAGCAGGGCAGAGAAGACCGGTATCAACGAAGGTTCCTTGCCACCACAGATCCATGATGATGTCAGTCTATTCAGCATAGGTCTCGACTGGAGGTATCATCCGTAGCCAGGAGTTGGTAATTCCTGAGGAGAAGCTAGTTAAAAGCTTGATAAGAAATTTTACCCACCTGAGTCTGAATGAGCTTTATGATAAAGGGAAGGAACAGGCACAGGGATTTTTTTATAGCCCAAATCTAATGGGGTCTCTGGGTCTGCAAGCTGCCTTGTTGGCACAAGGGGGGTTAAGTGTTCAGCCTTGAGCGGGGTCTTGGGCATTTGGGCTTGAAGCAAATAGGTGATAAAGAACCAGACAGAGGGTTTGAGAAGCCAGGTCATCCTGCAGCTAACTTTGTTTGGCATGACCTGCAGACCAGCCTGTCCTGCACCTAACACCCTCAATTCCTCTCTTCATTCCTAGTACAATCTAGCTCCCTCCCCTCTCTATTAAGGCTGCTCTTCAAACTTTCTCCTAACTGGGTGTACCAGCTTGCTTCTCTCTTTGCTTTTCTCAAAGGTGGCCAAGGGAGGACAGTGGTCCATTGTTACCATATTTCCCTTTGAGAGCAGTCAGATCTCTCCAGGTTTTATGTGAAACACCTCAACTTTAAATACTGATACTTGAAATTCTTATGAAACTGGGAGGGTAAACAAAACACACATGTTCCTCCTTAGGCCCAAAAGGCAACTGGTAAAGTGCTCTCTTATGATCACACTTATTCAGGGGTCACCATGCTCTGGACACCTAAGTGGTTGTCAAAAGGATAACACACAATGGTCCCACTACCAGCCAGATCCAAGCAAGTAGGGGGTATGTAAGGAAGAGAAGGGGGTCTGGCTGGAGGGGGCCCTTAGGGTCACTTGCCTTGAATGTAGAGCAAAGAGAGGACCCAAGAGGGGCAAGAAATGAGGGGGAGCATTAGCAGAACCCATTTATGGAACATTGGGCTAAGAACAGAGACACGGGAGAGGCAGAGCTTGAGGAGATCTTGTGGGAAGGGATGACAAGAGTACTTAATGACAGGTGACGATTGTTGGCTCTTCTGATGAAGGTGTAGGAGTGCCGGGCATAAGCCTGGAAATGTGAATCCACGGTGTAAGTTGTTATTAGACAGCTTGAGTTTGGCTGCCAAGGGAGTGCACATAATCACCTGAGCAGGACCCTCCCATTTTGGTTTTAGAGGGGGCTTTTCCCCCAGTGGGCAATAGTAAACAAGTTGACCAGGTGTTAAGGAGGTAAGGTTTTGAAAGAGTCTGGGGTCAGGAAGGAGCCAGTCTTGATAGCGCCAGAGTTCAGAGCATAGATGGAAGAGGAGGGGCAGGGCATAGGTTTCGGAGATGGGTAGGGGTTCTGTAGGCAATCCGGGAGGGACGAGGGGACGGCCATACATGACTTCGTAAGGTGAGAGATTAGAAGGCTTCTTTGGCAAGGCTCTAATACGCAATACAGCAAGGGGAGAGCAAGGGGAGCACCTTTACCCAGTTAGCTTGGTGAGCTTGGTGAGGGTCTCTTTAAGGGACCAATTGGTCCTTTCAACCTTTCCAGAAGCCTGGGCACGGTAAGGGCAATGGAAATGCCAAGGGAGTGATAGCATGTGAGCCAGTCCCTGAGTGAATTCTGGGCCATTGTCTGATTGGATAGAAGTGGGCATCCCAAAATGGGGGATTATGTGAGTCAACTACCATGGAGGCCTGCTTGTTAGAAGTGAGAAAGGCTTGTTTTTTACTCAGGGCATGTTGGTGAAATCAATCTGCCAGTCTGCAGCTGGGGTATGACCGCGGGCCTGATGAGAAGGGAAAGGTTTAGGTTTTAATGGAGTATTGGTATTGGTTCTCTGGCAGATCTGACAAGTGGAAGTGATCTGTTGTAGGAGGGTCTTATCGCATGGGGAAAGGGTGAAAAAGGAGTGAAGGAAAGTTAGTGAGACTCTGTGGACTAGAATGGAATAGAGAGTGAAGAAACTTGAAGAGTTGTTGGGGATCTTTGGGCTGATGCCTGGTGGTAACAAAGAGTAGCAGAGAGGAGGTGAAGTTCTATAGGGCAGCTGATCCAGCCATTTGATCGGCCTTGGAATTCCCCATAGTAGTAAGAGAGGAGTCAGTTTGGTGGGCCTTGCAATGGATTATTCCCAGTTGAGAAGGCAGCCTGGAGACTTGTAGTAGGCCAGAAATAAGTGTGGAATTAATGACTGCCGTCCTTCTGGTGATAGCCCCCTTTCTTCCAAATGGCTGCATGGGAGATCAGGATATGGAAGACGTATTTGGAATCTGTATATAGGGAGAGGGTTTTTCCCTCTGCTAGCTCGCATGCCCTTGTGGCAGCTATGAGTTCAGCTTGTTGGTTGGTGGTATTGGGTGGGAGAGGTTTTGCCTCTATGATGGATGAGAGGGAAGCGACAGCATACCCCACCACTTTAACCCCTTTGTGTATAAAGGAGCTACCATCTGAGAACCAGACGAGGTCTGAAGAGGGCAGGGGTCCCTCAGAAATGGTGGTAGGGCAGGGTAAAATCATCTCTAAGACTTCCAGGCATTTGTGGATGGGATCTTGTGAGGGAGAAGATGGGAGGAGGGAGGCAGGGTTTAATGAAGAGCAGGGCTGAAAAGGGATGGAGGGATTTTCAAGGAATGAGACAAGGAGGGATAGAATCCTGGAAGGAGGAAGTGACTGTAGAAGTGAGGAAATCCTTTAGATGGTGAGGAGATGAGATGGTTAGTGGGGAGCCAAAGGTAAGCTTGTGTGCTTCTTCCTGGAGGTCATGGGCTGCTGATAGGGCTCTGAGGCATGGGGGCCAGCCCCTGACGGTGGGGCTGAACTATTTGGATATGTAGGCCACTGGTGCAAATGTGGAGCCATATTCCTGACCCAGAACGCCCAGACTTTGTCCCTGTTTTTCATGTACATAGAGGGTGAAGGGTCAGGAGAAGTCGGGGAGATGCAGGGCAAGTACCCAGAGGAGGGTCTTTTTGTAAAGGGCTCCCCTACCGCTGAGGGTAGGTGTTCATCTTGGGGGCCCTTGGCTAGATTATATAGCGGTCTGGTGAGGAGGGAGAAATTCAAAAGTAATCCAGCCAAACCCAAGAAGGAGAGTCATCTTTGGTCTTTGGTCTTTGGTGTAGGTATAGACACAATAAGCTGTTTTCTGTCTACTGTAATGGACTTTTTCCCTTGAGAGATAGAGAACCCTAGATTCATGCTATTTGGGCCTTTTGTGAAGAGGCCCGATATCCCTTTAAGGCCAAGAAATTAAATAGGAGAACTGTGTCATCTGTTGAGCGCCCTTTGGACAGGCTAGAAGAGTTTGTAGAGGTTTGCAAGGGGTACCGAGAGCAGGATTGGATCGGAGCAAGAAGAAAGCCTGGAAGAGATCCCTTAGAATGGAGGGATCCAGGGACCCAAAAAGGGGCCATCTGCTTTGGTTGTCTAAGGGATAAGTGGGCCAGGCCTGGATGCTATATTTGATCCAAGAGGCATTGTAGGGGAGAGTCGACCGGCAGAGAGGACACGTTACCCATGTAAGGAGGAGGGAAGAGGACACAGAGAAGGAAGAAACTGATTTATTGGCAAAAAGGGCATCCTCACTAGAGCCAAAAAATCAGGAGTGCCTTAGTGGCAGGACTGAGCTGCAGAGATTGGTCCTCACCAAATCCTGACAGTCAAAGCTCTCATTCTGGATGGAGCCAGAGCAGTGGGAGACCTTGGCCAAGGCTTTTCAGGACCCTCCTTGAGAGGCTGGATACTCCCAGGGCCAGAAAGAGGGGAGAGGAAGGGGTAGGTAAGTGTCTCTCAAGCGAGCAAGTCTTAAAGATGAGAGGACTAGGACTTTTGAATCTGCCCAAAGGAAGGAGTCCCTGAGGGCTACCGTAGCCTTAAAGGCTATGGTGGGGTGCTTTCCTCCCTGCAGGTGGGCAAAGAGATTTGCCAGATGATAATCAACATATTGCAAGAGGGTGGATTTGGGGCACTGGGGGTGAAAAGACTGGAGGTTGGAGGACAAGGTTTGTCCAAAGAGGTGTGGACTATCTCAAAATCCCTGAAGAAGGACAGTCTAGGTTAAAGGCAAAAAGATATCCTTTAAATCTATGACCGAGAAGTGGGAGGCAGTGTGGGGGGTCTGAGACAACAGAGTGTATGGGTTGGGAACCAAAGGATATATGGGCCTAAAGGAGGTGTTGATGAGTCGTAGGAAGGACCCATTGGGTTTTTTTACCGCTAGTATGGGAGTATTGTAAGGGGGATGAGCAGGACGGAGGTACCCCTTGCTAAGAAGGTCCTGAATAATAAATAGTAGGCCCAAAAGAGCTTTTGTGGACAGCGGGTATTGAGCCTGATTTGGGAAGGTGTTAGGATCTTTGAGATGAATGTTAACAGGTGGGCAGGAAATGGTGGAGGGGGTGTGGGTATCCCATACAATTGGGTCAACCAGGTTAGTATGGTATTTCATGTCAGCTTCACAAGTAGAGCAGAATGGCCAATCTTCTGCCAAAAGGGCCAGAAAAGATGAATAGGCCAATTCTGGGGCCTGACTGATGCCAGGAGCCCGTATGTTGATTGTTGTATTGAATTTAGAGAGAATATCTCGGCCGAGCAAAGGAACTGGACATTGGGGCATAACTAGGAACGTCTGAAAGAATGGGAAGTTGTCTATGGAACAGAGTAATAGGGGAGTCTTTCTTGGATAGATGGTCTTTCCTCCTACCCCAACAATAGGAGAGGTGGACATCATTGTTTGCCCCCAGAATTCTGTCAGGACTGAGAAGGTAGCCCTGGTGTCAAGGAGAAAGTCAACCTTGAGTCCATCCACCTGGATCCACACCAGATTCCTGTCTATTGATCGTTACAGCCGGGGACAAGGACCCAAGGCACTGTCAATTGATTGCCATGCCCAGAAGGTCGGAGGGTTCCCTGGCTATAGGCCTCCTACGGGATCTAGGACAGTCAGAGCCCCAATAACCTTGTTGTTGATATTTATGGCATGGAGTACGCAGAGTGTGTGGTGTGAGGCATGCCCTGGCCCAATGTCCCTCCTTGCTACACTTGAAGCAGGCACCCAGTGGGGGGGGGGGGTTGGTGATGGGCAGCGACCTAAGGAAGCACCCTGCAGGGCCTGGGTGAGCATCTGAAATTTCTCAGTCTTGGGGGTGGCAGGGCCATGTTCGGGCTTTTTTAGTTTGGCCCAGATGACGGGGTAGCTCTGCAAGAGGAAATATGTCATAAGGACATGACGGCCATCTGGGGTTCCGGGATCTAGGTTAGTGCTGAAGGGCTTTTGTAAGCCGATCCAGAAATTCCAATGGGGTCTCTTGTAATTTTTGGAAATTGACGGCCTTACGTGCCGCTTTTTTGAGCCCAGCAATAATACATGCAGAGAATCAGTCCCTACTCTGTATGCCAGTTTGTGTATTATAATCCCAGTCGAGAGTTTGATCTGGGGCAGCAAGTGGCCCCAGAGGGTGATTGGGATTAACTCGGTGAGTTTCATCTGCATGGGCTCTGGCAAGTTCCCAGACTCTGGTACGTTCCTCAAGAAGGAGAGTATTAGCCAATGACATATAAGTGAGGCTATAAGCCTAGAGGACCCATTGAAACTCTCTTCTGTAGTGAATGAGCCCAACCTTCTCTCGAGTTACGTGAGGTCATTCATAGAGAATGGGATTGTACCCGGATAATGCCCTCAGTCCAGCAACCTCTCTTAAAGGAGCCATGGTTTGTGGGACTAGGGACGGGACCTAGTTTGGGGGGAACTAAAGGTGTTGGTCGAGTCAGGGGGAGCACCTGAGGGTCTGGACGGAGCCGACGGGGGAGGTCGGTAGGGAGGGGGTTCATCTGCTGGATAGGTCAGGGTGAGAATGAAGAAGAGAAAAATCCTCAACATAGGGGAACTCCTTCCACTTTTTGGAGCACTTGCAGAAGTTAAACAGATCTCTGAGAATTGCGGGATCTAGGAATCCTCCTGGGGGCCATTGACTTTGATTGTCTAATTGATAGTAAGGCCAATCTTGTGTGCAGAATTTAATAAGGGGGAGTCTGCAGGGAGGGAAGAAGAAGCCCCCATAGGTCAGGAGAGGGACAAGAGTGGTTAAGAGGGGGGGGAGTGCCTGTTCTTCCATCCCTCAGGACCTCCCAATCATGAACCGGGTTCTAGAGAGTCCACCGTGACTGTGAAGGTCGTGGTGGGGTGCGTTCTCTCCTCCAGATTGGGTGTCAGAGGTTTGCTGGACGATCACGGTCAAAACCCCTACGTAGCCCTTCTGAAGTTGAATACCTACCTGATAGGAGAACTCACCTATCGAAGAGCCAGTGTTGTGTGAGTAGTAGTGCTCGAAAGAATGGACGAGGACAGCAAGCCTTGAGAGAGGGGGCCCTCGAGCAGCGAGGCATTCCCCCTCCCAGGTTTCAGCACCAATGAAAAAAGATAAAGGCTTGCTGTTGGAAAAAATGCTCATTTATTGAGGAACAGCTCTGCATATTTATAGTGCTGGGGGCGGTTTGACAGTTATGTCAGTTTAATGGTTGAATGGTTTGACAGTTGGCTGGGGTGCTTTCTGAGTGGTGGGTAAGGATCATGTGAGCCAGCAGGGCTAGTCTGATTGGTGGGTAAGGATCATGTGAGCCAGCAGGGCTAGTCTGATTGGTAGGTAAGGATCATGTGAGCCAGCAGGGCTCACCATTGGATGGCTCTTCTTGGAGGATGGGGAAGTTAGTCTTTGGAGCCATGGCGACTCCCAACAGCCATCTTTTCTCCAATATATGTTTTTGGTGCCTTTGTCTAATATGAGATAACAGTATTTATGTGGGTTTGTGTCTGTGTCCTCTATTCTATACCATTGGTCTACAAGTCTATTTTGGTGACAATACCATGCCATTTTTGTTAGTATTGCTCTGTAATATAGTTTAAGTTCTGGTATTGTGATGCCTACTTCTTAATTCTTTTTTTAACAATTATTTTTTAGTTTTAAGGGAACACAATACCTTTATTTTATTTTTATGGCTTGCTGAGGATTGAACCCAGGGCCTCATGCATGCTAGACAAGTGCTCTACCACTGAGCCACAACCCCAGCCCCTACTTCTTCATTCTTCCTGCTAAGGATTGCTTTGGATATTCTGGGTGTCTTGTTTTTCCAGATGAATTTCATGATTGCTTTTTCTATTTCTATGAGGAATGTCATTGGTATTTTGATCGAGATTGCATTAAATCTGTATAGTCTTTTGGTAATGTGGTTATTTTGACAATATTAATTCTGTCTATCCAAGAACAAGGGAGATCTTTCCATCTTCTAAGGTCTTCTTTCTTTCTTTAGCGTTCTGTAGTTTTCATTATAGAGGTCTTTTACTTCTTTTGTTAAGTTGATTCCCAGGTTTTTTAATTTATTTTATTTTATTTTACTGGAGGCTATTGCAAATGGGATAGTTTTCCTAGTTTCTCTTTCAGAGGATTTTTCACTGATGTACAGAAATGCCTTTGATTTATGAGTGTTGATTTTATATCCTGCTACTTTACAGAATTCATTTATTAGTTCTAGAAGATCTCTGGTGGAATTTTTTGGATCTATACATATAGAATTATGTCATCAGAAAATAGTAATAATTTGAGTTCTTTTTTTTCTATCTGTATCCCTTTAATTTCTTTCATTTAATTACTCTGGCTAGAGTATCAAGGACTGTGTTGAATAGAAGTGGTGAAAGAGGCTGTCCCCGTTCTTGTTCTAGTTTTTAGAGGGAATGCTTTCCATTTTTCTTCATTTAGCATGATGCTGGCCTGGGGCTTAGGTAGATAGCATTTATGATATTAAGATATGTTCCTGTTATCCCTAGTTTTTCTAGTGCTTTGAACATGAAGGGATGCTGTATTTTGTCAAATGCCTTTTCTGCATCTATTGAGATGACCATATGATTTTTATCTTTAAGTCTATTGATATGATGAATTACATTTATTGATTTCCCTATGTTGAACCAATCTTGCATCCCTGGATGATCCCCAGTTGATTGTGGTGCACTATCTTTTTAATATGTTTTTGTATTCAATTTGCCAGAATCTTATTGAGAATTTGTGCATCTATATTCATTAGAGATATTGGTCTGAAGTTTAATTTCTTTGATGTGTCTTTGCCTAGTTTTGGCTTCAGGGTGATATTGGCCTCATATAATGAGTTTGGAAGTGTTCTTTTTCTATTTCATGGAATAATTTGAGGACTATTGGGTTAGTGCTTCTTTGAAGGTCTTGTAGAACTCAGCTGTGTATCCATCTGGTCCTGGGCTTTTCTTGGTTGGTGGGTTTTTGATGGTGTCTTCTATTTCGTTGCTTTTAATTGATCTGTTTAACTTGTGTACATCATCCTGACCCAGTTTGGGCAAATCATATGACTGTAGAAATTAGGCAATGCCTTCTATATTTCCTATTTTATTGGAGTACAAATTTTCAAAATAATTTGTAATTATTTTCTGTATGTATGTAGTGTCCATCATGATATTTCCTTTTTTCATCATAGATGTTAGTGATTTGAGTTCTCTCTCTCCTTCTCTTCATTAGCATGGCTAAGAATTTGTCAATTTTATTTATTTTTTCAATGAACCAACTATTTGTTTTGTCAATTTTTCAATTGTTTCTTTTGTTTCAATTTCATTGATTTTAGCTCTGATTTTAATTATTTCCTGTCTTCTACTGTTTCTGGTGTTGATTTGTTCCCCCCCCCAGGACTTTGAGATGTAATTTTAAGTCACTTGTTTGTTGACTTTATCTTCTTCTTATTTTTTTTTAATTGTTGATAGATCTTCATTTTATTTATTTGTTTTTATGTGGTGCTGAGAATCGAACCCAGTGCCTCACACATGCCAGGCAAGTGTGCTATTGCTGAGCTACAGCCCCAGCCCCAACTTTTCTTCTTTTAAGGATTGAAATCCATGCAATGAACTTTACTCTTAGTCCTGCCTTCATAGTGTCGCAGAGATTTTGATATGCTGTATCTGTGTTCTCATTCACCTCTAAGAATTTTTTAATCTCCTCTTTGATATCTTATGGTATCCATTGCTCATTCACTAGCATATTATTTAGTCTCCAGGTGTTGGAGTAGCTTCTTTTTTATTTTATCATTGATTTCTAATTTCATTCCATTATGATCTGATAGAATGTAGGGTAGTATCTCTATTTTATTGTATTTGCTAAGATTTGCTTTGTGACATAATACATGGTCTATTTTAGAGAAGGATCCATGTGCTGCTTCGAAGAAAGTGTATTCATTCATTGAAGGACGAAATATTTTATATATGTCTATTAAGTCTAAGTTATTGATTTTATTATTGAGTTCTATAGTTTCTTTGATTAGCTTTTGTTTGGAAGATCTTTCCAGGGGTGAAAGAGGTATGTTAAAATCACCCAGAATTATTGTGTTGTGGTCTATTTGACTCTTATACTTGAGAAGAGTTTGTTTGATGAACATAGCTGCACCATTATTTGGGGCATATATATTTATAATTGTTATGTCTTGTTAGTGTATGGTTTCCTTAAGCAGTATGAAATATCCATCTTTATCCCTTTTGGTAAACTTTGGCTTGAAGTCTACTTTATTTGATATGAGGATGGAAACCCCTGCTTGTTTCCACAGTTCATGTGAGTGGTATAATTTTCCCCAATCTTTCACCTTCAGTCTGTGGATGTCTTTTCCTATGAGATGAGTCTCTTGGAGGCAGCATATTGTTGGGTCTTTTTTTAAAATCCAATCTGCCAGTCTGTGTCTTTTGATTAGTGAGTCTAGGCCATTAACATTCAGGGTTATTATTGAGACATGATTTGTATTCCCAGTCATTTTTGTTTATTTTTTGGTATTTAACTTGACTTGGTTTCTCTTTTGATTGGTTTTCCCTTTAGTGTAATACCTCCCTCTGCTGGTTTTCGTTGTTGTTTTTTATTTCCTCCTCATGGAATATTTTGCTGAGGATGTTCTGTGGTTCAGGCTTTCCAGTTGTAAATTCTTTTGTTTATCATGGAAGGTTTTTTTATTTCATCATCAAATCTAAAGCTTCTTGGTTGGTATCCATTTTCCTTCAGAGCTTGGTATATGTTATTCCAGGATCTTCTAGCTTTCAGGGTCTGGGTTGAAAGATCTGCAGATATCCTAATTGGTTTCCCCCTATATGTAATCTGATTTCATTTTGTGGCTTGTGAAATTATGACCTTATTCTGTATGTTGGGCATTTTCATTACAATGTGTCTTGGTGTACATCTGTTGTAATTTTGTACATTTGGTGTTTTATAAGCCTCTTGTATTTGATTTTCCAATTCATTCTTCATGTTCAAAAAATTTTCTGATATTATTTCATTGAATAGATTGTTCATTCCTTTGGTTTGTGACTCTATGCCTCCCTCTATTACAATAATTCTTAAATTTGGTCTTTTTATGATATCCCATATTTCTTGAATGTTCTGCCCATGGTTTCTTACCATCTTCACTGTGTGGCCAACATTATTTTCAAGATTATATATTTGGTCTTCATTGTCTGAGGTTCTGTCTTCCAAGTGATCTAATCTGTTGGTGGTGCTTTCTATTTTTAATTTGGTTTATTGTTTCATTCATTTCAAGGACTTCTGTTTGTTTTTTTTTCAGAACCTCTATCTGCTTATTGAAGTAATCTTTGTTTCCTGTATATGCTTATGTAGCTCTTTTCTGAAATGATCTTTTGCTGTCTGTATTTGCTCTCTCATATCATCCTTTAATTCACAGAACATTTTAATTGTGCACATCCTGAACACTCCTTATCTGACATTTCTTCTGCTGTGCTGACCGCAGATTCTAATACTGTGGTCTCTTGGTTTGTTTGGGGCCTTCTTTTCCCTTGTCCTTTCATGTTATCTATGTGTCTTCCCTTCTAGTGCTGTGAGTCCAAGGCATTGCAGTTTTTACTCTATAGGATTATAGTGCCCCTGTAAGGTTCCAATACCTCTCCTTTAAGGGGAAGAACAATATTAACAGATCCCAATACAAACAATATACAGCCTTAAATCAAATAGCTCCTATTAAGATGTTTCTGGTTTTGTCACAATATGCAGAAATGGTGAGTTCCATTATTATCTACAATATAAACAGTAGGTTTACAAAAGGGTCTACAGTTTTTGATGGTGGACAGAGAACTGGGGGTGGGGTGTAGGCTGAGATGTTGAGGGGGTAGGAGGTGAGGATATCGTTATGAGATCCAGGAAGCATGAAAGAGGAATCTAAAGAAGTTAGCTAGTAGCAGGAGAATAAAGAGGAAGTGATTTGGGGGAGATGAGTAAGTGGGAAGCCTGTAGGGAGAGTACAAACAAACAAACAAATATTAAGGCAAATTTTAAAATGTAAAAATAGGAGATAAAAGAATATAGAACTCCACTGCAATATATTCAGACATCCCAGTCCTCAGTAGCCTTAAGGTACTTGGTTTCATAAATGTTGGGGATGTGAGGGAGGGAGAGAGAGAGAAAAAAAAAGACAAAAGGAAAATGCAAGAATTGTTTTTGCTGGAGTTCAGGGTCTTTCCTGCTTCCTTCTCATCCAATAGGTGGGGTGGTCTGCTGCTTGCTGGCATCTCCACCCTCAGGATGGTGAAGGTCATTGGGGTAGGAGGGTTGCTCTTGGGGGCGTGGCTCCTGGGGGTGGGGTATAGCACTTGCTGGTCCCCATGGGAGACTCACCCCAAGGATCTCCTTTGGGGCCGCTGGTGTGATGTGGGCATCTGGTCTTATCTCCTTACATCGCCTGTAAACCTCACAGTTCCTGGTCTCTAATTAACTGTATATCACTCACTCCTACCTTTCTACTCCCCAGTCAGGAGCCTCTCTCTCCAGAGGTCCTTTGGGCTGTGCTCTGGGGGCACGCACCTGTCATGGAGAGCTGTCTTGTATTGGGCACTTCAGAGCCAGGCTTTTCGACTACAGACTGGCTGTGTAGCCACAAGCACGGTGCCAGGTTAGTGGCTGCCGGGGGCCAGGGGGATTTGGGGACTAAAGTTACCTTGATACTGCTTCTAGGCCCCAGCCTGTCCCAAGCTAGGAGTTGCCCCAACTAAAGATGGTGAGGAAGGTGTCCCAAGATGGAGGTAGCTGCTTTCAGCGATGGGGTGTCCGGTTGAATAGGGCCAGGTGGTGGCGGTGGGTGGCATGTTCAGAGATGCAGCTCTGTGGCAGGCAGTGTTGTGGTTGGCAGCTGACTCCAGACCCTGTGCAGTGTCCCTGGTGCAGGCTACCACGTAGGGAACTATGGCAGTGGTTGCAGTGTCCCAAGATGAAGGCAACTGGGAGAGCCCCTGTTGGTAGATGGGGGTCCACTTGGGCGTGGCGGCTGGAGGTCCTGCATGGGCATGTGTCCTGGAGTCCTGTGATGACACTGAGGCCTAGAGACCCGCGCAGGCATTGTAGCTGGGATTCCTGTGTGGGAACAGCTGTCAGAGGTCCTCGAGTAACTCAGGAGAAACAGTATTCCCACGACTAGAATCCCAGGTCTCGGAGCACACAGAATGCAGCCTCCCTCTAGCCTGCCATCCTGGATCTCTCTAATTTTATTTTTTGAAGACAACCTAATTTTTAAATGGGCAAAGGATTTAAGTAGATATTTCTCTAAAGGAGATGTACAAGTGGCCACCAAGCTCACAAGAAGCTGTTCACAATCATTAGGTATCAGAGGAGTGCAAATCAAAACCCCAGTGAGACCCCACTCTGCACCTCCTGGGTGGGCTAGAATCAAAAAGACAGGCAGCAAGTGTGGCAGAGGCTCTGGGGGAACTGGACCCCCAACACCATTGCTGGGGGTGTAAACTGGTGCAGCCACTTTGAAAACGGTTCAGCAGTTCCTCAAAATGTTAAATATGGAATTACCTTGTGGCCCAACAAGTCTGTTCCTGGGCACATAACCAGAGAATTAAAACACGGGTTCATAAAAATGTTGTAAACAAATAGCACTGTTCATAATAGCCCAGAGTGGATCCTCCCGAACGCCTGTGACCTGATGAACCGAGCGTGGCAATTCCATATAGTGGAATAGGTAGCTGCCCTTGCAACAACACGGTAAGCCTCTGAAACATCACGCTAAGTGTCAGAGGACTGACTCAGGAGGCTGCAAATCATGAGTTCAATTTATGTGACATGCTAGGACAGGACGATCCCTAAGACCACAAGTGGATCAGAGGCTGCGGAGCTGGTGACAGAGGGCCAGGCTTTCTTCTGGGGTTTATTAAAGTGTTCTGGTACTAGACAGTGATGATGGTCACACAGATTTGTGAATTTATTAAAATCCGTGGGATGGTACACTTTAAAAAGGCAGATTTTATATTACATAAATTAAATTGTGATTTAAAATTGCGAAAGAGAAACACAAAAACTGGTTAGGAGCAAATGCCTGTTGGTGGGAGCAGCACACGCCTTCCAGCCTCAGTTGGCCACTTCAGGCCTTGACTCCTTCTCTACCGGGCAGTTCCCTTGAACAACTGCATTCGCTCCTGTCTCTCATCCCGCTTGCCTTCCAAACCAGCAGCAAGCCCCTGATTCCACCCCAAACCTACAGTCCACATCTTTCCAGCTCCATCTCTGCACTGCTGCTTCCACCCCCACCCACAGGCTGCTGGCCCCGCAGGACTGTCCATGCACCCGCAAGGAGAGCCGTAGCTTCTGGTTCCCATCACTGTTGGAACCCAGGTCTGGCCCATGGCCCTGCATGGTGTCTCCCCTGACACCTCAGCCCCACCTACTTGGCCTCCTTCTCCCTGGGATGAGCCACGCCTTTCCTGTCTGTGGTCACATGTCCCTTTGGCCCTCTTACCCATGCTCCCCCAGCCTCTGCATGGCCCGGCCTTTCTCTCAGCTGAGGGAGGTGCTGGCACCAAGGATGACTTCTCAGAGAGCTTCCCCCTCACACCCTCCCCTCTACCCCTCCCCCCCTCACACCCTCCCTCCTCCCTGCTCCCTTCCTCCTCCCTCCCCTCTCCCTACCCCTTCCTATGTAACTGCCCCTTTTTACCAGTCTGCTTCTATTTTTTGTTACTTACTGTCACCTCCACCCCAATGCCCCCTGGGGCATCCCTGCTGGGCCAGCAGTTCAACTATATCTGCCTACAGTAGGGGCCAGTGCCAGGCACCTGGGCCTCAGAGGGTGTGACAGCCACCTCTCTTCTCTGAGTGGGGTGGCAGATGCTACTTGGGACTTCTGAGACCTTAGAGCACCTGGGAGCCACCCCTGCGGCCACTCTACCTGGGGCTGTCATTCTTCACAGCTGCTGGCGAGAGCCCTGAGCGGCCTGCTCTTCTCTCCCAGTCCTGAGGCAGCTCCGAGGGCACTCCCATCCCTCCCAGCACCCACAATAGTGACTACAATCATAGCCCTGTCCCTCGGTGGCCCCCAGGGTGGTACCAGAATTGCTGGAGTGGCATGGTGTTTGCATGTAACCTGGGCACATGCCTCCAGACTTCAGATCATCTCCACGTTCCTCGATACCCACTATGATATAAATGCTCTATAAATCATTGTTCTCGTTGAAGGAATGATAACAGAAGAGCCCATGGTATCCTGTACAGACGCAGTGTCTCGTTTTGAATATTTCCAGGCCGCACTTGGTGGGACTCCCAGATGCAGAGCCCACAGACGCTGACACACAGCTGATGAGGTTGCCTGGACCCCACAGCCCCACTCGCTCAGGGACAGCCTTGGCGGCCCTCATCGCAGTATTGTGGACTGAGACGCAAGCCATGGAGACCACAAGGACAGAGATTCACCATCCCACCCTTTCCAGAAACATCTTTCTGGCCCCGGCCTGAAAGCCCCACTACCATCTGGTAGCAAAGGGGGCAGTGTTTGCCGAGCACCTTGAGGGTGCAGAGTTGTCATGCTGGGTCTCACCATGGTGACCCTGCCCGCGTCTGGGCTAGGGAGAGGAAGGCAGGCCCCAAGACCTAGAAAGCAATGAGAGCCACAGGGGCCCAGTGGAGGCAGACAGCTGGCCACGTGTCAAGGGAAGCTGTAACAAGTAGGTTGAGGCAGAAAGAGCAGGGACACAGGAAGTGTGCCTGGGGTGGGGGTGGCATGCTTCAGCTGGAGCAGAGATGGGGGTCCTGCGGGGCTTGGGGATGGGGGCACACCCCAGCACCTTCAGGAGTAGAAGGGGTCTCTGCCAGGCCCTTCCACTCCACGCTGCTAACTCCCGGGAGGACAGTGGCCTTGTGTGAGCCTGCATCTCCAGCTAGGACACCCCTTAAACAGTCCAGATTGATGGCCTTCTCCCAGAAGTCCCCAGCACCGGGAAAGAAGCTCTTTCTTCCCGAAGGAGCATTCAACAGAGCCGCAAAGCACATCCGCCAGATGGTTCGAGAGAAGTAGGTGTCTGGTCCTCTTGGGGCTGCCATCTACAAAGTGATGGCCATCCACCTGCCATGCAGGTATTATGTGCATGAACTAAATACAATCGTGTGTGTGACGCGTAATTATATGTATGCCATATGTACTGCCCACCTATAATACACCAGGCAGTGGCCAGCTCCAGGACGTAAGGAAAGGCAGGAAGTGAGGTCTTCGCCCTCAGGAGCTCCTGTTCATGGGGCACCTGCAGAGGACTCGCAGCCCCACTGAGCATGCCCTCAGGGAGTCCCCGTGGGCCTGGGCCCAGCACAGAGGGAAAGGCACCCGGAGGCCGTCTCCTGGAGGAGGTGGCTCTGGTGAAGCTGGGTGAGAATTTGCAGCCACAGTTGGAGCAGGGGCCTCTTCTGCCTGTGCTTCCCCGGCAATGGCAACATGGCTGATACGGTCGAGTTTCTGATGCAGCACAAGCCTCGGTGGTTTCGCTCGCAGCCACGAGATGGCAGCACGTGGTCAAAGGTCCTGGCAACAGGTGTCTCTGCCATCAGCCTGTTTCTGCTGTTGGTGGTAGTGACAATAGTGTTTGGTGGATTAAAGCGAAAACCTGTTTGAACCCATCAAGTTGCAGATGGCATGTACGTTCATCGCCAAAAGGAGTTAAATCAAGTGAACCCTAGTATTTTCCATGGTATTTTTCCTAGTAGATTGGAAATTACTGCTAGAAAAATAAGAAGGTACAACAAACATTTCCCTAAGAAATTTGCAGCCCCGGAATTGTCCTCTGTTCTCTTTCAGTGTCCTCTGTGTCCTCCTCCCAGGTACCAAGTGTGAATTCATGCTGGCGATGCACTTGATTTCCTCTTGATCCACGAGTGTTCTCTCACTTTTGCCTGTACCCCTAGTTTTGCTGTCAGTGGTGATCGCAAAGCAGCAATCATCTAGAATGTCTGTGACATGTTTGAATCAGAAGATGGGTCGGGGGGACTCTCCTTGTGTTTTGCCGATGACATTGAGTTGAGATCTCATCTCCAGGGCCCTGGCCCTGTTCCGAGAGAGCTCCTTTGGGTGGGACTGACACCCTCATTCCTTATTAGCAGGCCACTCTCCCCACTCCATCACTGGGGAAAACACTCTAAAGAGTACCAGTGGCTGTTTTGTAAGGCAAAGTCATTCATTCCCCAACACACCAGAGCCCCGCCTGGTGGACCCCGCAGGTGGGGAGACAGAGAGTGCCTGGCTGCCCAGCTGGACATCCGCCTGTTCTTAAGTGAATGCAAATGAAACAGTAAGTGAAGAGTTGGGGGCTGTTTCGTCAGCATTTCTGAGTCTACATGAAGAGCAACTACAGAGGATGAGAGAACTCGCAGGAGAATGGGAAGGAGGCCGAAGGCCAGGAGAGCCTGCAGAGATGCAGCAGGGGGACCTCGCACACCAGGGAGACCAGGGGGACCAGGGGGACCAGGGGGACCAGGGGGACCAGGGGGACCAGGGGGACCAGGGGCCCTCCCTTACCCGCACAGGTTTCTAGGCAAGCTCTGGGCGTCTGTGGGCTCAGAGCCACTATGGGAGGCTGGCAGCTCTTCAGGCCCCTCAGTGAGGAGAAGGTGCCCCTATTGTGGCAGATGTGTGCTCAGGCAGGCACCTGAAAACTACCAAGTCTGACTTCCAGTCTTGGTTTTCCTATAAATCAGGAAATGATGCATCTGCTAAGAGGATGGGATGGGGGAGAGGGAAGAAAAACTGAGACTCTAGGTAGGAATATGAGGAAAAGGCCCAGATTGTCTGAGGTGGGGCTCAGAGGGTCGGGGAGGTCAGGACTGAGACGCTGACAAAGTCCCAGACCAACGTAGTCTGAAATTCCGCACCCGTGCAGGAGCCTGGGCTCTCTGAGGCTGAGAGGTGGGCAGAGTGCTTGAGAATAGGAGCTCTGAGCTTAGCAGGGAACCAGGAAATCGGGTTGTTGAGTCCAAATGCAGGGAAGGACAGGCATAGAGATAAAGGTATATGACCTGCCTGAAGGAAAGGGCAAGGGGAACGTCCAGGGGACTTCCCAGAGGCCGTCCTCCTTAGGCTGACCGGGAAGGAGGAGCTGGACTTCACAGGGAAACCACAGTAGGCAGAAGGAACAGCACACGCAGAGAGGAATGTGAGCGTGAATGGCCAGTGTGACCAGGGCTGCCAGCAGGGGCCGGGAAAAGGCGAGGCAGCCTCTGGGACCTGGGCCTCCGTCCTGCAGGGCCCTCCTTCTGGCTCTAGAGGAGGCGGATCTGAAAGGAGCTATGGCCCTGGGACTGTGGCCAGGTGGCCGCTGTTCTCTTGCTCTCGGGTGCTTAGCATGGCCGTGTAGTGGCAAGAGTCTGCTGCCTTCAGAAGGCCTGGGCAAGGGCAGAGAGGGGACAGCGGAACAGTCCTGGTGGGCTACAAACATGATAAAATTTCATAACACAGCCAAGGACCACAGATGGTCCTGTTATCATGTAAATCACCAGCAAAGTAGAGGAGACCTGGCCTCTGAACAGCAGGCAGCCCCGGCCAGGCACAGAGCTGGCACTAAGAGTGGGCGGCCAGCTGGTGCAGGAAATGGGCATTCTGGGTGGACTGTGGTCGGGAGCCCTGGTAGAGCTTACGTGTCCCGGGGGGGTGGCTCCCAGTGCCAGTGGCCCTGAGCTGGCTCCTCTTATCTAAGAACGTAGCCTCATGACCATTGACCATCTGGCCACGAGCTGCAGATTCTATTAATATCTTGAGATTAGGGAAGCAGCAGGAGCCAGTGACCCTTTTATTAGGCCCAGACTGGTCTCAAATCAGCACTTAGCCCAGAGGCCTCTGATGACCCCAGATACTGGCAGCGCCTTGTGTAGCTTCATCTGGATGAAAGGTCACCTCGGGTGGACAAGGATGGCAGGGACCTTTG
The DNA here is from genome assembly GCF_045843805.1 of Urocitellus parryii. NCBI lineage: Eukaryota > Metazoa > Chordata > Mammalia > Rodentia > Sciuridae > Urocitellus > Urocitellus parryii. The sequence continues at coordinate 30,790,830 of NC_135542.1, read as the reverse complement.
GCCCTCACACCTGCACAGTTTGTCCTGCTCCTTCCCAGCAGCCCACACCCCTACCTGTGAGCCCGCAGGTGGGAGGGAGATTGGACCATTATGGCAGGCCGTGCTCCTGGGGTCCAGGGAGGAGGCCAGACTGTTATCTCCTTGATAGTTGGTGTCTGATCAAAGGCACCTCTTTGAGACACCCGCTTTCTTATTGCCCGGCTGCCTTGGTCCCTCAACACTCCTAGGACGCTCGGTATCTTGAAAGTGGAGATTCGTGTGTGTCAAGATGGTGGCAGCTCTTTGTCCCCACACAGAGCAGTAGGACGTTCCCATTCGATGTGTGGGCACCGTGAGACAGGATGAAGCAGGTGAAATGCTTTGACTCGACCCACATGAACCATCAAACTCAAACCTCAGAAAACTTTGAAACTAGAAATCAGACAAGGGAACCCATTAGCATCACTGCTGTCACGGCCTGGACCTAGTCAAGACCACAGGGCTGGGAAAAGGAATAGCGGGCGCAAGGTTGGAGAGAACAGGAGGCCTTGATTTGAGGACTTCTATCCACCACTGAGCCAGAAGGGGCAGGGAGAGGACTTCCAGTTCTGGCCGCAGTCAGCCTTCCTGCAGGAAACCAGAAACCTGACAAACTACAGGAAGTGACAATTGTAATATTACTAGACACTGTACAATGGTGGACACTGGTCTCTGGGACATGGGAGGTAAATGACATGAGTCTTCCGATTGCTCCAGCTCACTGCCTTGGCCCACGGTGCAGTCAAGGGAAGCCCGAGGGCAGGAGCAAAACAGGAACCCAGGAGGACAGGGCAGCTGAGTGTACGGAAGGCCTGGTGGTCGGAGGGCGATGTTGCAGAGGATGCCAGGCATCTGCAGAGGCCGCCTCTCCAGTAGTCACCAAGAGCCGATCAAGGTTAAAAACAGAGCTAGCCAAGGGATTAGAGGGTAGCAGTGCCTGGCACCCACTCAGGGTCAGGGATGAGCCCCTTCCCACCAGCATGGAGAACCTTGTGGTCCCCAGGGCACCGAATACATCCCACTGAGAATAATAGCGCTAATTGGGCCACTGTTCCAGTCCTGCCTTAAAACCAGACTCCCTCCCTGAAATAATGCCTCAGCATAATTAAACCAGCTCAGCACAGTCCCGCACACCTGTAATCCCAATGGCTTGGGAGGCGAGACCAAAGGGTCGCAAGTTCAAAGCCAGCCTCAGAAACTTAGTGAGGTCCTAAGCTACTTAGCAAGATCCTGTCTCTAAATAACAAATAAAAAGGGCTGGAGATGTGACTCAGTGGTGAAGCACCCTGGGTACAATCCCTGGTACCAAAAAAAAAAAAAAAAATTAAACTGCATCCCAGGAAGAATATTTATGAAAGTACAAAAATATTCACCACCCCACAAAACAAAATTCACAATATATGGTACAACAGTAGAAAACTATCAGGCATGCAAAGAAAACAGGAAAAAAACAAGGCATGATAAGGAGAAAATGCATTGATTGTTCCTTCCAGAGCAGACATGCGCGTTCGAACCAGCAGACAGGATGTGAGAGCGAGAGCGACAACACACCTGCATCCCATAGTTCCCCAGGCAAGTAGAAAAGGAAGATCCAACCGTCAAATAAAACTTCTAGAGGTCAAAACGGCAACATCTGAGTGTCTGAGATAAAAATCACCCCAGATGGGATTCAAAGATGACATGTTGCCAAAGAAAAGGCTCATGAACCTGAGGACGGAGAAATCACAGACACCAAGTGACAAACTCGGAGAAAACCAGAGTCGGAAGACACCGCTCGTGAGGCGTGGGAGTCTGAGCCACCAAATAGATGTGATTGGAGTCCCCCAGAGGACAGAGATAAAATATTTGGAGAAATAATAACCAAAACATATTTCTAAAAATGATTAAAACTATTAACATGCAGATCCAAGAAGTTCAGCAAACCCCGAGCACAAGATCAGGAAGAAAACACTACACAGCTCCTCATAATCGACAGGCTCAGAACCAAGGATCCAGAGAAAGAAATCGAAAGCAGCTGGGAAAAGAAGACGTGTTACACAGAAGAACAGAGGTAAAAATGCCAGCGGACTTCTCTAGGAATGAACTTGAGCACCGGCCACACAGCCACATTTTTACAGCAGCAAAATGTCCTTGAGAAATGAAGGCAAAATAGCCAGGCGCAATGGTACACCTGTGTCATCCCTGCAACTTGGGAGGCTGAGGCAGGAGGATCAAAAGTTCGAGGCCAGCCCCAGCAACTTAGCAAGGCCCTAAGCAACTTTGGGAGACCCTGTCTCAAAATGAAAAATAAAAATGGCTAGGGATGAGGCTCAGTGGTTAAGCACCCTGGGGTTCAATACCCACTGCAAGAAAGGAATAAAGAAAGGGAGAATGCAGACTGCTTCAGACAAACAAACTGGAAACATGCAAAACCCTCAGGCTCAGCCACATGACATACACCAAGTCCTGCAAGTGACGGAAAGGAGCAGGAGGGAATGGGGCCCCCACGGGGAAGACCAGAGGGAGAGGCGCCCGATAAGTTTTCCGCTCCTCTTTCAACCTCTTCAAAAGATAACCAGCCACTGGAACACTGATAACAACATCCTGTGGAGATTACAGCACACATAGAGCTAAAATGTTCCAAAAAGTGGCCCAAAGGTCTGGGGAGGGAAGTCAGCGCGCTGGCCTCGAGCCCTCCCACACAGGAAAAGGGGTAGCACAGCCATGGGCGGCTCCCGATAAGTCAGACTGCTCTCTGAACCCCTGGGCAACCCCAGGAGCCAAGCTCCACGTCCAACAGACGCAGATGAGATAACACGGGAACCTAAGATACCCAACCCAAGAGAAGAAGGGGACAGGGACAAAGGGACACGTGGGAGGCGAGGAGGAAACTGGCAGGTTCCAGCCTCATGGGGTCAGTGAACTCCTCATGGCCCGTGGTCGTAGGTCCGCACGAGGGTTCCCAGGGGCAACACCAAAACACCAACCGAGAAAAACTGAGGAATTGCACTTGATGAAAACTGAATGCTCTTGCACTTCAAGACACCACTGAGAAAACGGAAAGCGGCCCCTGAAGGAGGGGAATGTCTGCCGATCGTGTATCTGATGAGGAACTGTCCAGATACACAAACCCTCTGACACTAACTCACAGCAGGGACAAGACAAACAGCCCAGTTTAAGCATGAGGAAAAGATTTGAAGAGACTTTCTCCCCCAAGAGGACATACAGATGTCCAACAAGCACACAAGGAGATGCTGACATCACTGGTCATCGCAGAAACACAAATCAAAAGCAAAGGGAGAGGCCACGTCATATCCCCTGCGATGGCCCTAACCCAAAAGAAGGGACAGGAGCAGGCACGGCCCGGATGTGGGAAGCAGACTCCCCTGGCTCTGCTGATGGAGAAGCAAGACGGATTCCTGGCCCAGAGGCAGATCGGAGCTGTGTCAGGAAGCGGCCAGAATGTCTGTGGCGGTGCTGGCCTTGTGTAGCCAGGCAGTCCTGGACGGGGAGATGGAGCTGACGTTAGTGCCAGTCTCAATGCGTTAGAGCGCTGGCGCTTTGGGCCTGATCTCCTGGTACGTCTTGGTTCCTACTACACCCAGGAAAGCAGAGGGCCCTGGTCTCTGATGCCCTCAGCCCTGGTTCACCACTGAGGCAGCAGGCTTCTGGAAGCTGGCGTGGGCTGCCCACTCCCTGGCCTCCCTGTTCCTGCCCCCTTCAACTTCTGCACAGCAGTCCTGGGGGCGAGGAGGGCTTCCCCACCCAGGGATCCCCAGCCCATCCTGTGGGAAGGTACACATATGGTTGACCTCCTTCAACCTGCCCAGCAAACTCAAGGGACAGCTGGGCTTGACTCTCAGGATCAGAGCTCTGCAGACCCCTGCGGTGCAATGTCATGTTAATGCCCAGGATATTCATGAGGTTGAGCAAAGTCCTGGCACCAGCTAAGTGCTTAGTAAAGATGTGTTGAATGAGCAAATAAATAAATTTCTATAAAATTCTATGAATAGAAAAATTATGGTCAGAGAGACCAGTGCAGACCCAAAATCGAGTAGCCAGGTCGCCATGGCATATAAATGCGACTATGAATCCTTCAAGGACCACAATGCCTATTTCTATGCCCATTGAGGAGATTGGCAGGGGAAATGAAAGTCAGAGCAGGCCCCCTCTCCAAGAGTCAGCGAGGCCATGTGGCTGCAAGACTCAGGTGACCACTTCAGTCATGATGGGATCAAAGTGCAATGACGATGATCTTGTTAGGCTCCATTGAGTGTCAGAGGGGACCCCTGAGCCAGGGAGCAGATGCCAGTGAAGACTTGCTGGAGAGGACCGTGACCACCCCACCACGGTCCTGTCCTGTCCATCCACTCCACCAGAGGAGGGGGTTCCAAAGGCCTGCAGGGAAGGAGAGTGGGCACCTGGGAGACCTCAGGTGCCCAGGGCAGCCCCAGCCCCCAGCCCACCACCTCAGCAGCCTCCCCAGGTGGGGTTCAGCCCGCCTCACTAATGAAGTTCGGATCACATCCTTCCTGATTTTTATTTTCCGCTGTAAAGCAGGTTCAAGCTTCTTCTTCGTATGACTGAGCGACACCCGTCCCATGGCCCTGGTGTGCACTGGTGAGGAGAGGAAGGGGCAGTGTGGGCAGGGCCGTGCCTGCCGCTCGGAAGTCGAGGCCAAAAAGCTCCTGCTGCCTTAGGGACCTGGTGCTGGGGTCCTGGCACTCAGCCCTGCCCCGAAAGAACCAGCCCGTGAGACTCATGGCTGAGAAGTGACCAAGGTGACCCGAGGACCTGGGGCCTGGGCGTGAAGAAGCCTGCCCCTCTCCCAGGCCCCTCCTCTACTCAGTCTGAGCCAGAGGGGGCTGTGCCCAGGGCTTCTGAGGCTCCTTCCTCCCTTCATCCCCAGGTGGTCATTATGTCAGCCTCAACAGCCACCTTGGAGGGCCCAGGGACTGGGGATACAGCTGCAGAGCATGGAGATGGGGATCTCAATGGGAGCCTGTGGATCTGGCCAAGGAGGCTGAGGCAAGGCAGGAGTTCAGCCTAGAAGGGATGACATTATGTGAGCTGGGGGCAGAGGATATGGTCTTAGAGAGCCAGTCAGATTAGTCACATGGAGACCCTGTGGCCAGGCAGGCGCTCTGTCTCACATCTTGTCTGAATTGAGGTCTGGAGGAATGTTGAAGGCAGACCTCATTTCACAAATCTCTGCAGACGCACCCTGGAAATGTGTAAGCCATTCAATGGATGTAGAACCAGGGAAAAAAATCTGAGTCTTTAAAAAGTCCTTGAGAAAGTCCCATCCTCCCCTTCCTACCTGCCCAGCACCGAGTGGGAAGACTTCACCATGGTGTTATCAGCCTTCACGCTCAGAACCCGCAATATGCCTGGCTCTCTGGTCTAATAGCCAGACTCGCTAATGATGCACTAAAAGAGGAATTTCCAAATCCTGAATATGTACCTATTACCAAGACACAGCCTCCCTTGCACTTGGAGAAAGATGGGCAAGGACAGCGTCTTCGGGAAGTGGAGGCCATCCTGAACTGATCCCTAAAGGCCCACGCTCTCTGCTGCCTCCTAGAGGAGCCCTCTAGGAGCCGAGGAGGCTCCAGTGGTGATGGGGTGGTGAGTGGGAATTGCAGGTGCCCCTGCCAAGGAGGCTGAGAGCCCGCCAGTCTCGAGCTATGCAGAAGGAAGCTCATGGCTGTGGTCTGGTCTTCGGAATCTAGAGTCTCGTATGAGACAAGCAGGGTAAAGAGTTTGTCCACTGGGGCCTGTTGGAAAAGAAGGAAGCGAGTGATTTGAGACTCCTGCTCTTCCCCTGGGCCATGCGCATCTTGGTGACACAGGGTTGAATCCCTCTGGTCTCTGCTGACCCTGGTATTGCTCAAGACGCTGGTGCTTCAGTTTGCTCTGGTTTTGGAAAACAAGCCCCATCAGAGCTCCTGTCAGCAAAGACAAAGAGGGCCAACACCTCCAGCCCCTCAGGAACCAGGGGATAGTTTAGTCAAATAATAGTTAGTTGAAGTTTAACTGAACTGTCAAAGCCTTGGTCACAGGAGGAGTGGGCAGAGCCGTCCATGTTCTCAGCACCCCACACGCACACCTATCAGCCGCTCTGCTGTCCACCTCACCACTGTCACCAGGACTTGCCCTCCCGAAGCTTGTGTGTAGCATGGAACCTGGAGCCTGCAGCTGCTTCCCTGGGGCCGCGCCCATCCGACTGTAGGGTCACCATGAAATGCTGTCAGGATGTTGACACCAACTCCAGCCTTCACCCACAGACCTCTGTGCTCTCTCGACTCCACTCTGGGGGAGGCGTTTTTCCCGTATGCAGCCAAGCTCCTGCCAGGAGGCCCTGCAGGTGAAGCTGGGGGCACTTGTATGAGCACATCCCGAAACTTCCCAGCACCTTCATGCCATCTGCCCTCCCAATGTCACACACAATAAGCAAAAGGAAACAGAAAAAGAAAAATCATCACAAAACCCTGATGTCCGATTTTATCACGGACCCTCAACTTAATGAATATCATCTCCTAAAATTTAAAACTTCCAATCATAATTCAACAAGTGGAAAGCAAGGAATAGAGAGTTTACCTTTCATGATTTGCAAGAACTTTATTTCTTAACCAAATTGAACCAATATTTAAAAGTTAAACCATTCAGTCGAAATTCAGAAGCCAGGAGTCCCATCAGAGGAGGGCCTGGCACAGGGAGCAGCCATGGGACTGTAAGGATGCCAGAGACCTGTGACAAAGGGCTTGGGGAGAGGAGGCTCTGCAGGTGGTCACAGGCGTGGCCCTCCCGGAATCATCATTGTCATGGGTTCTGAGCCTGTCTCTACACCAGGGACATGAAAGTCTAGTAAGGACACAAACAAGTCCTTGTACCCTATAATCAAGCACCTTGCCATGGCTGGGGGAAAAGGAAAGGAAGATATGAACAGAGGTGAGACTGAAGGAGGTGAAATTAAAGGAGGTAAGACTGAAGGAGGTGAGATTGAAGGAGGCGAGACTAAAGGAAGCAAGATTGAAGGAGGTGAGACTGAAGGAGGTGAGACTGAGGAGGTGATATTGAAGGAGGTGAGACTGAAGGAGGTGAGACTGAGAGACTGAAGGAGGTGAGACTGAGTGATGAGTGTCGGAACAACAAATCTCCACCGAGGATTCAGAGTGAGGAAAAGACACTCCCACATGAGACAGTAGGCAGAGAGAAGGGCTCAGTGGATGCATGCACCCCTTGGTGACCGGCTAGCCTCCGGCATCTTCAACTCCTCCCATCCCATGCCCACCTACAGCGCTCCCTGGCGCCCCTCTGCCTGCTCCCAAGTTTAGGCTTCCACCTCTCCTGCCAGGACTTCGGCCTCCATGCCCCCCATGTCGTCCCATCCCTCCTGCTCCCTGAGAGAAGTCTTCCAAAGCCACACATCAGATCTCACAACTCTGCCAAGAGCTTGCCCTGACTCACCACCACTCAGAATGGCGAATCCAAAATTTGTCACCGATGCATCAGCTTCACTCCTTTGAGGTCCTTGTGCTAGCTTGTTGCCTCTTCTCCCAGCCCCTCACCGTCTCGTCCTCTTCAGTGGGTCAAGTTCTGGTCGAGGGGGCATCATTTTATTGGACCCAGAACCAAAGGCACCAGCTGCCTCCTGCCCTGTGGGAGCCGGTGGGGACCCTGGGCTCCACCCAGGCACGATCACCAGCTTGGAGTCCTCCCTCCTGGTCTCTTCCAGCTCTTCCAACATCTTGGAAATCAGTCCCGAGGATGAATCACTCATTGAAAATGCCTAGGTTATTGCCAGTTTAACACATCAGACTCCAACTGCTATAATCCTGTCCTGTGTCACGGGCTATTTTTCTCTAAACCCTCCTTGAAGGAAAAAAAAAAAAAAAGAACCTTGACCTTCTCCTAAGCAATAATGTCCACAAGATCATAAACTGGTCTATATTTCTCTAGAACATAGTAGACAAAATGCATGATCATCTGTGTTCCCTGTACAGATCACAGCCCTGCTGCATGTCCCACTGTAGGGGATGCGGTCACCCTCCTCCCCGGCCCTATGTGGCTGATTCCCCTGCTCCCAGCCCCAGTGCCCCCGCCCACCCTTGCCATCATCCTGTCCTTCCACCCTGCATCGCGGGTCTTTCTGCAGCAGCCAGGCTCCATGACTCTCCTCTCTTCCTGAGAGAATCTTAGCTCCTTGACCAACCAGAAAACGCCTTCTTACTCTCTTATTCATTTATTATTATTTGTTTTTTGCTGGACTGGTTTTCGGACCCGGGTGCTCTCTACGGCTGAGCTCTATCTCCAGTCCTTTGTGTTTTGTATTTTGAGACGGGGTGTAGCTGAGTCACTGAGGCTGACCTTGAACTTGCCATCCTCCAGCTTCAGCCTCCAGGGTGGCTAGAGTTACAGTGTGTGCCACTGTGCCCGGCCTTCTTACTCTTAATCAAACATTCTCTGAATTTCCAAGTCTTCTTCAAACTTTCCCCTATCCAGATGGCAGCTCTAATTCCCTCATGTCCCCTGTTAGGCAGTGAGGTCCTCTGTGAATTTAAAATTGAATCCCAACACAAAATCCACACGGTAGGACATATTGTGTTCATGGAGTAGAAATCAGGTAGCTTAGTTTCCTCATCTGAAAATGGGGACATAATGCAGACCTTTTAAGTTGTTTTGAGAAGTCAATGAGAAAAAGCACTTGGCTCCTGGAGGCCCTAATGTTATCACTGTTGATATAATGGAAATGCTGCAAGGACGTTGGTCCTGGCTGCAGAAAGGGCAGAGGCCTCAGGAGGCTTCCTGGGAGTGGTGTGGCGCTGAGCCTTCCTGGATGCCAGGAGTTGACTGCTGACCCATGGATCTTGGGCTGCCGGGCAGGGGTGGCGAGTTGGTAGAGGTTTGCTTTCAAGTGTCAGGCTAACTCGGAAGCTAACTAGGCTAGCTTATAACCCCAAGGGGACAAAGGACACAGGAAAAATAAACAGTATCAGCTTTTACAGTCAAAATAGGGACCTAGGTGCTGGCTGCGGATAAGCGTTGAGTTCTTTTTGGACTCCGCCAGCCTGCTCGTCCCCCACCTCCTGCTGTGTCCTCCACGGGCTCTTCCACCTGCCATGTGAAGAGCTCTCTGGGGACCCCAGAGTGAGTCACAGGAAGGCTTCACTTTATCAAGGACATTCCTAAAATGTCACCATGTCAGGGAAGGGTGTTGGTTGCACGCTCACTCTGGGTGCTCTGCTGCGTGACCCCTTTCACAGTGCAAGCCACCACCTGCGTTTCTCTTGGGCATGTTTTTACCCCTGAGTCCTGGTGGGTTCTTCAAGTGGGTGGGTTTCTAAAACATGCCACAGCTATTGCAGATCCCCTAAGGCAGGTCCCCTCCTAGGTGGGTACAGTTGTGACAGGCGAGTTCTTTAAGGAACTTACCAGGACTGAAGAACAAAACAGGCACATGTGCAATGACGCCTAACAATGTCTTTAAAACTGTTTTTGTTACTGTATGTTCATCCAGGGGTCCTACAGGAAGGTCTTAAAACAGCGTGTACAAGCACAGGTCCTCCCGCACCAATGGAGTGAGCAACTGAGCCAATGAAGCCCCCAGCATGGCTGCCGCTGCGGCTGAAGCATGGCCTAGAGTGGCCAAAGTCACAGGAGAAAAATAAATAAGTGAGACTCCCAGGTGCCAGGACAGCGGGTAGGAAGGCAGAGCAGGAAGCCCAAGGTGGAGGCTGGGCCCCCGAGTGGTTGGCAGATCTGGAATTAAGCCCAGGTGACCAGGCGCTGGAGTTCACAGCCTGCAGGAGCCAAGAGGAGCCTCAGGCCTGTGACCTGGGTGACCCATCTGAGTGACTGGCCGGGAGATGGGAGGAAGCTTGCCGCCAAGCCAGGGGATTAACTGAAAGATGGGTCCTGGGCCAGGGTGCCCCTAGGACCCTGAGAGACAAATGTGAGGGGCCCTGGTCCCCTGTGGTGTGAGCTCCATGTTCCTGAGGACTTGGCAGTTTACATGGATCTTTCACAAGAGCAAGAACCCCGTGACCATCTAATAGACTGGGAGGCGGAGGCAGGAGGTTCCAGAACCACGCGGTGGGTGAAGAAGAGCTGGCCCTGCCCTTTTGCTCTGCAGCCCTGGGCTCCGGGAAATGGGCAAGCTGGTGCAGCAGGCGGGCACCCAGGGTCAGACACACCTGCAGAGGTGCCTGTTCTAAAATGAATGCTGATCACCTCCTGGCCACCACCAAGCGCACTCACTCCCATCTGAGTAGGCAGCGTGAGGTGGGGGAAGCCTAGCGGACCTGGTGTGGCTGCGCCATCTCTGGGTTGACAGACATAGGACTGTGCCCAGGGAGTTGGAGCCTTTTTTCTCTGAAAGCCACTTGAACTTTGTCATTGTAATTCAGCTTATCTCCTATGTTTGCTCAGCCAGTGGGTGGAAGATGTCATTACCCTCTCCTAATTTTATGGAAAACTACTCAAAAGTGTTAGGTTTTGAAATGGCTACAATGCTCCAGACCCGGGGGTGGGGGGCCCTGGTTGACTGTTAATGGCCCCGTCTGGAGCTGGGGGAGGGGCTTCTTGGCCTCCCACCCATCATCCTGGTTCCCCTGTTCTCTGCCTGTTGGGCGTTGACCCTTCTGGGGAGCGGTCACTTCCTCACCAGCTGTGCCAGCTTTTGACCAGCCTGGGTCACATCCCCAGTGCTGTTCCTCGTCTGCAGGAGTTGCCTGTTCAGAGTAGGAAGTGTGGGGCCAGGCAGGGCGTCCACGGGGAGATGGCCATGGGTCCTGCTCTTAGAAAGTCACATGGACTGGGCCTTCCCCAGGGGTCCTGGGATGGAGGCTGACTTTCCCTGAAGGGAACCTGCCCCTCCCTCACTCCCCACCCTAGACTCAGGGCTGCACTGGCCCAGCCCTCTGAAGCCTATGGTCAAGGGAAGGGGCTCTGTGTGGAGATTACAGGGTGCAAGAGAGTGCCTAGGGTGAGGGCTGCCCGGATCCGGCCCCTGCGCACTCGATGGGTAGGGCGGCGATGACCATTGCTCTTGTTCACAGGGTTTTTTTTGTTTCATTGGCTTTAAGTTGTAAGTCTCTAAACTCTCTCTCTCTCTCCCTCTCTCCCCACCCCCACCCCACCCCCCGTCTCTCTCTCTGCCATGCTGGGACTCAAACTCAGGGCCTCGTGCCTGCCAGGCGTGCTCTCTACTTCTGGTTACTCCGCCACCCCAAGCCCTTTCCCATCCACTCCTCCACAGGTGTTGGCAACGGTCCTTGGGTGGTAAGGGAGGCCGGTGGAGGAGGTCTCGGGACATCTTGGATTTAGCCTTGGGCTCGACCACTGCTCATCAGACAGACACAGGGCGGCTGTCACCCCAGGTTTAGGCAACGTACATGACCCAGATGCCACCTGGGGCACACAGGACTCCAGAGTCTATATGAAGTAAGCTTGAGTTCCTTGGATTTCTGGGGACCCCTCTGGGGCATCCCTGTGGACCTTCAGCTTCCTGCCACACTGCTTTCCAGGTTAGCTGCCTGAGCTGTCACAGGCCCGCCGAGGTCACGCTCTCGATCCTAACAATGACTTGTGATTCACTTAGTGCGTCTCACCACAGCCTTTGCAGTCACACCAGAGGGACTTAGAGACAGACAGACAGGCACTCACTCTGCCGCAGACAGGCAGCATCCTAGGACCTTGGCCTGTGGCCACTGGGAACTGAAAGTGACCCCACCCCAAGCCCTCCCGTGGGCCCCTCTCCTCTCCCCTCTCCCTGGGTCCTCAGTGGTCCCCTGCACATCAGGACAGCCTGTGTCTTCTCCCACCCACCTCTTAAGGACACACAGGTCTGGGGGCTCCCCACCCTCTCTCCCGAGCAGCTTATCCTGCACATGTGCACGCACGCGGGCACACACACACACAAACACACACACACACACACCCTCTCCAAGAGGAATTTTCAGGCCACTTCCTGAGATAATGGCTTTTTTACTTTCTCACTTAGAGAAAAATGGAAGAGCAGGGTCCCACTTGGAGACTGGAGTCCAAATGAGCCCTCAGAACAGCGGGTCACATCAAAAGACACAAAGTCAAGATAGAGCAAGATGACAGGGTCATGCCTGTGCCCATCATCCTTTGAGGCCCCTGCCCATCCCCATCCCTGTGCCCAGGTGACTGTGGTGCCTAGGAACCGCCAGAGTTCTCAGGGGGCCGCGTGCTCCAGTGTGCCCAACACTGTCAGCAGATGGCAGGGTACATGTTGACCCCACCCAGCAGGGATGCGGGTGCAGAGAGCATTTTCAGAACAGCAGATGTAAACCCTGGAGGCACAGAGGTTGGGGTGGGGGACACAGGGGACAGAGCCACAGCTGTGCCTGGTGCGGCTGCATCGGCCTGAGCTCCCTGGGTGCCTCCTAGGGCACCGATGCCCCTGTGTGAGCTCTTATCCACCCACATTTCCCATCTCCTGCCTGACCAGAGACTGGGGCTGCCTGGCTACCAGAGCAGACAGCCCACCGCCCAGCCAGCTACTGGGGGCAGAGCAGGGGACAGCAGCTGGGCAGTGAACGTTTAGACCTAAGGGGTTATTGTGCTGCAAGTAGGGACAGGTGGGGTCCCTGGGGAGGGGACAGAGCTGTCCAAGAGCTCAGAGTCTGGGCTCTGAAGCCACCTGCTCAGCACAGGCCAGAGTGGCAGAGCCAGGTGGCAGGGGAGGAGAAAGGCCACGCGGACTGGGAGGTTCAGGCTAGAGGTACACCTTGGCAGCCCTGCCCACACCCGTCCCACTGGACTCTTCACCAAGCTGCAGCCCATTCAGACTAATCATGATAAACCAACCCCCCGTCTCCTGGCTGGCAGGACGGAGGATTGCTGACCATCTCTCTTTCCCTCAACCAGGAGAGCGTGGCCTCGGGAGCTTCGATGGTTCTTATTTGCTGATCCGTCTCTGATGCGGTCCTAATTTGTGCCGAGTATTAGGGAAAGCAAGAAAAACCCTCAGGAAAGAAGGCACAGGAAGGTGTCCTGCAGGCCTCAGGACACAGAGGTTGGCAGAGCTGCAGTCCTGGGGGCTCACAGAGGAGCCACGCGGTTGACAGGTGGAGGAGGGCAGAGGAGCCCCCTGTGAGTGCAGACAGAGGCACAGTCGCCCCATGTGAGCGCCTGCCTGTGACTGTGGCCCGCAGAGAAAGAGGGGAAAGGGCAGCAAGGTGACTTGGGGCTGGGAACCCTGCTAGAAGTGGAGCAGGGCAATCACGTCCCAGGTAGAAACCAGAGCTCATGCTGGCAAAGGACAGCACTGCTGGAGGGTCGTCTGCCTGGGACACAGGACACCAGCACCCTCCAGATGCCCAGAGCCTGTGGCCTCTGAGTGACACGCAGCCCTGAAGGCTGAAACAGGAGTATGTGCTCAGGCTGCACGTCAGGATGACTTGTGCAGCCGAGAGTGGACAGGCCTGGTGGACAGGGACGGGCTACTGCTGATGCAGAGGCTGGCACCTCATCCAGATGGGGGAGCGAGAGAAGTGGGCAATGCTCATCCAGAGCCCCTCAGGTGTGGAAGTAGGGGATACAGATCCACTGCACCTCAAGATAGGCTAGAGCAGCCTCAGGTCTCTGCAAGTGCAGGGTCAAGTTCACACATGTCACCCATCCCTTGTCCCTTGTTGGGGTGAGTCAGCAGAGCCCTCCTTCTTCCTTTCCCTGACCATGTCCTGCCAAAGAAATGCTTCCCCATTTGCACACACTGGGTGTGAGTGGCTTGCCCCACACGCAGCCAGGGCCACTTCACCACTTCACTCAGGAGAGCTTTGGACTGTGGAGATGTGACAGGTGATGACAGTTTTGTGAACATCAAGTCTGTGACAATGACAGCAGTGGGGACCAACCCTAAGGCCGTGTAAGTAAGGAAGGTTCTGAGCCCAAACTGGGTGTGTTGTGTACATGTGCAGTACACATATGAACATGCACATGTACCGATGCTCACTCACCCACGTGTGTACAGTACACATACAAACGTGAACACGTACAGATGCGCACTCACCCCGTGTGTATATACACGTGCACACACACCTGTACACAGTGTGCATGCATGCACATTCCATGAAGGGTGGGCACTCAACTGAGAGGCTGCAGGGCCCTCGGGCTTGCCCCGATTGGCATCATCGCTGTTTGCTGAGTAGGGAAAACCTCTGATGTGCCCATCCTGGATTTTATCGTTGACCATTGCTCTCGGAAGTTAATGTTTGAACCTGGCCATAAAGAAATCGACAGCTACTGACCTATGGCCGATATTTGAAAGGGAAGAAGCCCCTATAAAGCTGCAGAAGTGAGCAGCCCAGCCAGCAGTGTCAGTGGGCACAGGGAGCTTCACCGCCACCATGAACTTCTCCGGCAAGTACCAGGTGCAGAGCCAGGAGAACTTCGAGCCCTTCATGAAGGCAATTGGTGAGTGCTGGACGGGTGGTGAGTCTGATCCTGCTGGGGTGGCTCCAGGGCCTGAGGCTGAGATGGAGGAGAGGCTGAGGCACACTGGACTAGGGTCAGTCAGTGGTCTTTTGCGATCTTTTGCCACTTGCACTGTGACTCCCTGGACAAGGCCACCCATGGCCAGTGAAAAGAGAGCTGATCTGGACTGAAGCTCATGTTCTCTGGAACTTCACTGTGTGAGCCTGTCCATCCATCCATCTATCCACCCATCCATCTACCCACCCACCCATCCACCTACTCATCCACCCATCTACCCACCCACCCACCCAACCACCCATCCATCTACCCACCCACCCATCCACCTACTCATCCACCCACCCACCCATCTACCCACTCATCCATCCATCTACTCATTCACCCATCCACCTACTCATCCACCCATCTACCCACCCACCCACGCACCCATCCATCCACCTATCCATGCATCTACCCACCCACCCACCCAGCCACCCAGCCATCCCTTCATCCCTTCATGCCAGCCTTGGTTCCAGGCCAGCCACATATCAAGCTCTGTGCTGGACAGATAATCAAGGAGTCAGATGACAATGAGCCACATTTCCAGGGCGCAGTTTAGAGAGCAGAGATGAATGTGAGCAGGTGCCCCCTGCTGTGTAGGACACCGTGCCTAGCCAGGATCCTCAATGCCCCACCAATCTCACAAACTGCTGAGATGGGCACAGTGAGTTCCCCATTTCACAGTGGAGGCAACTGAGGCTGAGAAAGGCTGGGTAGTTGTGG
Organism: Urocitellus parryii; assembly: GCF_045843805.1. NCBI lineage: Eukaryota > Metazoa > Chordata > Mammalia > Rodentia > Sciuridae > Urocitellus > Urocitellus parryii. The sequence continues at coordinate 30,775,608 of NC_135542.1, read as the reverse complement.
CCAGGGTCACATGGTGGGAAGGGTTTGGGTGGGACTGGAAGTAGGTTCTGGGCCCAGAGGCCTGCGTTAACTCCTTGGCCTCCCCAGGTCCAGGAGGGTGTGGAGGGAGGCTGAGCCTTGGAAAATGAGCAAGTGCCACCAGGGGCTGGGGAGGACGCCTGCTTGGCGGGGGTAGCCTGGAGAGGAGGGTGCAGCAGGAAGGGGGAGGGTGCTGGGGGAGGGACAGGAAAGGAGGCCTCCAGGAACCCCCAGAGCCCCCATTTGCAGCAGGTCCCACACCTGTGTGTCCAAATGCCCACCCATACCAGGAGTGCCACCCTGCTGCAGGAGGTGCCCCGCACCCGACTCTATAAGGAACAGCTTTGCCCACGCTGCCCAACTGTGCCTGGTCTGGCCTGGGTGTCCATAGCCCCCGCCACCTCAGGAGCGACTTGGTCTGGAGAACAGAGGCTCTGGTGCCTCAGGGTGTGGAGGGTGGGCTGCGTACACTCCAAGAGCCAAGTAAAGGGGGAGTGGCCGTGAGTGGGAGGCAGGGAGCCGCAGAGGGAAGGTTCCAGGCACAGGAGTATCCTCTATGAATGAACTGGCAAGATGGCAGCAGGCCCAGCACCACCCACCTTCCCTTTGGAGGCCAAAGCGCCATGCTCTCAGGCCTCGGGGGTCAGCACTGTCCTGCCCCCATGTCAGTCTCTCTCTGCCCAGCTTTGCATTCCACCCTGCCGTCTCTAAGCCTCCCAGTTCCCCAGGTCTGCCCGATGACCTCATCCAGAAGGGGAAGGACCTCAAGGGGGTGTCGGAGGTGGTGCAGAACGGGAAGCACTTCAAGCTCACCATCACCACCGGCTCCAAGGTGATCCAGAACGAGTTCACCCTGGGGGAGGAGTGCGAGCTGGAGACCATGACCGGGGAGAAGGTCAAGGTAAGAGGCACCCCTGCAGCCACCTCTGCCTCCGAGGCTTCCTGCCTGAGCCTCCCGGTTCCCACTGCGGGCACCCCATGAGGGGAGGGCAGCAGATGGCCCTGGGGAAGCCCATTTCATATTCCCTGGCCCATCCCGGGTGCTCGGCCACATGGGAAGCCCGCTCAGAGCATGACTCTGAGGCTCTCCTTCTCCAGGCCCAACACCCCTGGCTCTCGAGAGCCTCGGAGGAGCCCAGCAGGCATTAGTGAGGCCCTTGATGAGCCCAGAGGGTGTGGGGAAGGTCTCCAGAGGTGCCGGCAGCACAGGACCACAAGCCTCGGCAGGAGCGCAGGCCCGGCTTTGCCCGACCTTGGCTCCCACATGACACAGGCTGCCAACCTGGGGTGCGACGGGAGCTGGGCAGGGCCGTGTGCATGCCGTGGTGCCTGTCCTATGGCACCATCTCCATGGGCCTCTGAGGTGCCCCACAGGACCATGTGCACCCGGTGGAGCCAGAGCCACCGAGCCTGTCTCCTCTGCTCCCAGGTGTCCCTGTGCCTCTCCCAGCTGCCTCCACCTCTGCCCTGCAGACGTGATGTGTGAGCCAGGAGGGGATTCCGGAGCTGCAGGCCCACAGGGTCCCCTCAGGCCTTTCCATTGGAACGCTTTGAGGCCAGAGCTTCACCTTGGCCAGCATCTTCTGCTCCTGGCTGGGTTTCTGTGTTACCTCTTCCGGCATGCCTAAGGCTCGGAAGGAGGGCTACAGGAGAAAAGAGGAATGTTCTGGAAGGATGGGTACATGCCAAAGCAAGCCACGTGTTCTCTCAGCTGGCCAGCGCTGTGAATTTGGCCTCCCTCCACCAGCTTGGAGAATTGGGACCTTAGTTGATTCTATCCTAGCATTTGTGTTTGGGAACACTTAGGTCCTGGGGTCTTTCTGGGTCAATGCCACAGAATGCACTTCCGGCCGCACGGTGCTGGCTCCTCTCTCCTTCTGAAGTGCACCTCGCTCCTTGGAGCCCGAGAGGCCGCTGGGAGCACAGGGCCGGGAGTTTGGGTGTTTGGAAGCTGACCCTGTGCAGGGGAGCCAGGCTCATGGCAAGGGTCTTGCCCACTCCCAGACCCCTCCTCACAGGCCCTCTCCGTCTCCTGCAGACAGTGGTCAACATGGAAGGTGACAACAAGCTGGTGACAACTATCAAAAACATCAAGTCTGTGACTGAACTCAACGGTGACATCATCACCAGTGTGAGTTGGTGCTCGGGGCTTCGGCTCCCAGTGCTGGGAGAGGAGAGGTGGGGGTGAGGATCTGCTCAGGGTCCCCCACCCTGCCAGCCTGGCCCCAAGTCTCCAAGTGTGCTGCTGCTGTCAGTGTCACCTTCCACTCCTGGAGGAGCCCTTACGCACAGGTGGTTCGCACACAGGTCAACAGCAGCGTTTCTAGATGGGGAGCCGCAGCAGCATGGAGCTAAGGGCAGGGGTCGCTGAACTGGTGCCTGAACACCCAAACCTTTGGCGTGAGGGAGGAGCTGGGGACAGAGGCACAGCTCACCTCCTCCTGTCCCCGCTGGGAGGAAATGCAGCCAGTCTGCGGGTGTCCCTCTGCTGGCCTCTGGACTCCTGGAGCCACCCTTCCCAAGGAAACAGCAGCCACACACCTCGAGGCTGTGGCCGAGTTAGGCTTCTTCATTGCCTTTCCTGTTTTATGGCCTCTCGGAGGTTCAGAGCAGCAGCCCTGCCTCCTGCCAGCACTAACCCACAAGCCCTGGGGGCGAGTTGATGCAGCTGATGGGCGGTGCCCTCAGGGGTGAGGCACCCCAGTACCTGGCGTTGGCCAGCCTCCCCAGCACAGGCTGCATCTGCCTGTCGCTCTGCAGTGTTGCCCCCAGCACGAGGCTCAAGGAGCTGCAGAAGGAGGCTGCCCAGGAGGCTGTCCCCAACCCAAGAGCCACAGCCCTCAAGCAGGACTTGCAGGGCAGAGGAGGGCAGTGGAGCTGAGCCGCCAGGACTGAGCCCCCGCCAGCAGCCTTACATAACCTCTGTCTGGCCTCATCCTCGGGTCTCCTGAGGGGAGGCAGGACAAGGGACTCACTAGTCAGGCTAACCTGTCCAGGGCCATCCTTCCAGGGCTCCCATTCAATCAGCAGCAGCCCCTCCCTGCTGCCCAAGTTCAGGAGCTCCTTTCATCACCTGCTAGGTCACCACCACTGTCACGTTCCAGAGTGCCCACAGGGCGGAGGGCACGTCCTTTCATAACACAGAACTCACTGTCACTGCCCCACTCAGCCCTGGGCAGAAAGTGGTAAGGGCCACCATGCTCCTGGCCAGTTGCTCCATGTGTCTGTGTACATGTGTCCTTGACACTCAGAGCATGTGTTTGGTGCATAATAGGTACTCAGTGAAATCTTGGGAAATTTGATTGGATTAGGCTGGTTTGGGTGGTCTTGCTATAACAGCCATCGATGTACAAGATAATTCAGTAAATGGCAGGACAGATCTCCACACCAAAAGGGAAGTGATGAAGGCTGGCACAGGGTTTTAGGACAAACTGCCAGTGCTTCCTCCGGTCCCACAGAAAACAGCGGGATCTTTGAGTTGTTTGTTTCACATGTCGGCATATCCTAGGCTATTTTGGGAACTTGGTTTTTGTTTTATTTTGTTACAATTTAACATCAGGTGAACAATTCATGTTTTCTTTTTCTGGCTTTCAGACCATGACTGTGGGTGACATTGTCTTCAAGAGAATCAGCAAGAGAATATAGACAAGTCTGCATTTTATATTCTTTTACTGTGTAAAATTAATGTAATAAAGTGAAGTTTGTTTTAAAAATGATTTTTCTTCTTGATGGTCTGGATGACTCCTAGTCACCCATGAGCCACCTATGAGCCACCTACGATCATGATCCCCAGGTTCCACCCCACCAGCTCAGGACCGGAGGGCAGGTCTCACCCTGCACTGTAGACCTCAGCCTGCCCTCTCCGATGTCCCTGACAGGAACTCCAGGTGTGCCGCATCTGTAGGGTGGCCCTGGCACAGCCCTCCCCAGCCAGCCCCATGGGCAAGGAGCTGGAGAAAGAGGGTGTGCAGTGGGCTTGTCCTGAGTGTGGCTCCCTGAAGGGATAGGGGCAAGAGCACTGGGCAGACACAGGACAGCTCTACTCATGAGATCAACCAGACCTGCAAGTCAATGGGGAGGTGGGTCGAGGACGTGAATAGGCTGCTCACACATGAAATACATCTGTTTCCATAGTAACTATGGAGGAGGTACCCAAATAAAAGTCAATAGTAAAAAGAAACACCCAAGCTATGTAACCACTTGGGCACAGGCCCTGCCTTCGATGGCAGGTGAACACTGTGAGGCCCATACAGAGCCACTTGACAGTATCCCTGATCACATTGAAAACAATGTGATCCCTAAAACCTAGCAAGGCCACTGTCCTAGGGCTTCTTACACACGTGCTATACACAGGCATGAAGAGACACACAGATGCAGAAACCTAAAGTTGTAAATAAATGCTCACTGCTAAACAAGAACAGAACTGTGGTCCAGGCATGCCCTGAAATAACCCACAATACATTAAATGCACAAGGTAGGTCTACATGTACAGCATAGAAATGTCCCTTAAGATAAAGCACATTGTTTAAAAAGCTAGTTTTGTAACAATGTTGACAATATCATTTCTGTAAATTTTGCTAAAACATGAAACAAAGCTATAGGTGAACACTGGGAAACCTCTAGTTAGTTGCAACACTGGATAAAAGCCATGACCTCTAGGGTGGAACAAATTTGAAAGTCAAAAGCTTTTTGCCTGATTTACATTGTATGAATCTTTTGCAAGTAAATGATTTTTTGGAACCATTTTTTAGAGGGCAATGAACTTAACAAGCATATGCCTTAAGAAAAAATTCTGGGCTTGAAGATGTAACTGTAGCTAATTGCTCCATGACTTTAGACCTCGGTATTCTCACTGTGAAATGGGCAGCAAGAGACCTTCTCTAGAGCTTTTGCAAGAAGCCCATGAATTGGTGCACACCAAAGGCCATCAGAGTAAAGCAGGACACTGTTGCCATTGGATTCCTCGGGGAATGTCGCTGGGTTTGGTAAGAGCATTAGCAGCAACTGTGCAGCACAGGAATTAACCTCTGAGAGCAGACGCAGAAGCTGAGAGAAGAGGTTCATCCACAGCCCCAAGGGGCGGTGGCACTGAGATTCTGGATCTCCAGCCGCAGGAAGAGAGAGTAGCCAAGTACTCTGAGCAAACCTCCAGGACTACACAAAATTCCGCGGCTCCTAGCGAGGCTCCTCCCTGAGAACTCATTTGGGGGAAGATCGCTATTATGACTTGGACTGAAAAGGAGATTTAATTTTAGAAGCGAATTTGGGTTTTTACAGATGCCCAGAAGACCCTGGGCTGGAAATCTGCTTTACACAAATTGGCTCAACAGCAGTGGGTAAGGTGGGCTGTTTTTGCCCCGACCTCTCGGGCCCCTTGCCTGCGCTGCGGTCCTCCCGCCGACAGGGGGCGCTTGCCGCAGATGCCGTGCCAGGTGTCTGCAGGTGCGATGCGGTCTACACCTGCAGCAGTCTACATCCACCCAGAAGAGTGCTTCCCCTTTTCAAAACACGGATTGGGTTAGAGGAAATGATTCATGGGATGGGGAGGAGAAGGAAGTCTAGCTTTAAAAACTACTCTGAGACAGGAGTGGTGGCCCACCCTTGTAATTCCATGGCTTGGGAGCTGAGACAGGAGGATCAAAAGTTCGAGGCCAGCCTCAGTAGTTTAGCAAGGCCCTAAGCAACTTAGTGAAACCCTGTCTCAAGATAAAATTTTTAAAAAAGGGTTGGTGATATGGCTCAGTGGTAAAGCACCCCTGGGTTAAACCCCTAGTACTGAGAGCAGGGGGTGGGGGCGGGGGGAACCTATCCTTAATTACTCCCCTAAAATTGCACAATCTAGCACAGCAGCCACTGATTGCTTTGACTATTCAAACATAAACGGAAATTAAATAAAATAAAAGATTCCGTCCGAGTCAGACTCAAGTGCTCAGCAGTCAGGAGTCCCTAGTGATGACTGTTTGGGGCGGAAAAATTATCCATCATCACTGCTCCAAGGTCCTTAGAAGCCACACCTGTTTGCTTGGAAACATAAAGGGCTTAAAGGGCTTTGTCGATTGCTGTAACACAAAAACTCAAAGTGCCCACTGCTCAGTAATTAGCAAATTCATCCATCCATCATACACATTTCCCAGGCACCTGTCCTGCTCCAGGGCCTGGGCCAGGTTTTGGGGTGAGAACAGCCCCACCCTCCAGGAGTTCACAATCAGAGGGGAGGCAATGCCTGGGGGTGATGTTCTGGGGTGGGGGGGGGCAGTGGAGCTGGAGCTCAAGGTCAGGGAACAGGGCATCATCCTCCAGGCAGCCCTTCAGCAGAGGACCTACTGGAGCACAGGCAGGGAGTGTGTGTGGAGAGAAGAGGGTGGATAGAGGGATGAACCACCTCCTGTGATGCCACACATGGGGGCAGGTGGAGCAACAACGTCAGAGGCTCCTCCCAAGGAACAGTCACGTCAGTCACGGTCAGGGAGTGGAGTGGGTAGAGAGAAGTCTACTCATCCGAGGCCCCAACAGCAAACGCTAGAGTGGACAAGAGCCATTTCAGTAGAGGGTCAGGGGCAGTGGAGGGGCAGGGGCAGTGGAGGGGCAGGGGCAGTGGAGGGGCAGGGGCAGTGGAGGGGCAGGGGCAGTGGAGGGGCAGGGGCAGTGGAGGGCAGGGTGGGGCCAGGCTGCAGTGGGCTCCACAGAAATGCAGAGGGAGGAAAAGCAGATAGACTACAACTAAAAGAACCCTCGCCATGGAGACCAAGGGTCTTGGAGGTCCAAGAGTCCTGATCTGAAGATGCAGAGTGGTGAGGAGTGGCAGGACCCTGGAGGGAGGGGAACCAGCATGGAGCAGGTCCCAGGGTCACAGGAAGACCAGGGCTCCAGGGCACAGGAGCAGTCTAGCTCTGGAGGAGAGAGGGAAGGAGGATCACAGACACACAGAATTCACCAAGACAACAGCTTCAGGAAGACGGGGAGGAAAAAAATGACCCGGGACATGGGAGACAACCAGTGGGTGGGCAGAAAACATGGCCCAGAAAGGAAGAGGGCTGGGGAGGTTTCCATCCAGGAGGAAGAGGGGGTCATTCGAATGTGCCAGTGGAGCGTGGCCTCCTGGTCTGCGGAATGGGGATTGAAAGAACTGCCAGTCTTCCTATAGAACCTTCCAGAGAAGAGAGTGTCCTTGAAGAAGAGCCAAATGTCAGGGACTAATATTCTGCAAAGAGTGGCCTTTTGCAGAGTTTTCAGCCACTAGATGATGTTCAGAGGGAGGCAGTGGGTTGTCCTGGGGCTGGAGCAGGGGTGGAGGAAAACCCGGAGCTTGTGGAGCTCACTTGACTCCATGAGGCTGGGTGGAGTTCTGGGGTCAGTGGTAGTAGCCCAAGGTTGCATAGAAGTCTGTGAACATCCCTAAGACCCCGGAGTTTGTTCCGGGGTCTCAGAAAACATTGGTGAGAAATTTGAAGTCTCAGAAGATAATAGGCCATTCTTGGAATAGGACAATTCTCAAGACCTACACTTTTTGATGGAAATAACAAGAGTCTCCCAGGAAATCAGGACACACTGGTCACACCTCTGAAGAGGTGCACAGGTGTTCCTTCTGGTGAGAAGAGCAAGAACCCAGGGCACGGACAGAAAAAGAAATTCAGCAAGGGAAGTAATTACTCAGCCCTCTGACGGAGCCCCTTGGGACAATGAAGGAGTCTGAGCTGAGAAAGACCACCCAGGCACACAGAGCCAAACCCCCAGGTACACCTCTGCTGGACCCAGGGCCATCGGGTGCATGTCTCCTCCCTTCTCTCCCAGGTGCACCCTGGGAAGGCTTCTTCAGTCCTACTAGGTCAATGGTGAGAAAAATCCAGATATTGTCCCCGCAGCTCTCACATCACAAGGAGGCACCAGGCTGGGTGCTAAGGTGGGGAGATATTCCCTCTGTGTATCTAGAATTATTTCTAAAATTACACTTGGAACCCAGACCCAGAATTGAGATCTGAGGTGGCTTGGGCAAGGCCCTGCCTCTTTTTGCATGTGTACCCTTCTGAATGGGCTTCAGGTCTCTGAGTGGGTCCTAAAGGGCCTAACAGCCATTCCTCAGAATCCCACCAGCCTGAGGAAGCCGGACAGCACTCACCCGAGTTGCCAAACGCTGACGATTCCAGCCCCGGGGGAAACCAGCAGCCCCAGAGACACTTGCACAAGTAGGTGAGCAGCCAGGAGACTCCAGGTGCCTGCCACCCTCAGCCTGGCACCATGGCCCCATGGCACGCCCCCACACACACCAGGTGCACACACACCAGACACATCCCTCCCCTGCACCCCCTCCACGTGGTTCACCACTGCGTTCAGGATGACACTGGGCTTTAATTGATCACTTATATTTGTCTCCCTCCTACACTGGGGGCTCCATTACCAGACCCTAGGGCCCAGCACCAGCGCGTACCTACAGGTGTCAGGCTGGGAGACAGTGTCAAACTCACTGGAAAAGCTGAACTGAGCCCGAATGACAAGGTGAACAAAGGGCAGGATGTCCCCACAAGGCTGAGCTTGCTCACCAAGGGTCTCTGCAAAGACCTGCTGCCTCCAGAGCCCCTCCCCGCGGCCTGCCCCTGCCCCAGGTCCTCAGGGCTTCTTGTGGAACAGAGCTGGGGCTGGCTCCGCGCTGGGCTCGGCCATGACCTGCATGGGCTGGTTGTTCAGAGCTGCTTCTCGCATCTTGTGGTACATGAACTCGTTCTGGCGGAACATGCGCAGCTCCATCTCCGTCTGCACCCGCATGGCCTGTGGGACACATCCACAGTGAACGGTGGGGACGGCCCAGGACACTTGAGGGAGCTCTGCCCTCCACCTCAGCAGTGGGCAGTTAGTGTGGAGGCGGCGTGGCCCCGAGGGAGTAGTCGAAGGGACTGTTTCCACCAGAGAATGCTTGCCCTCAGGACCTGTCAAGTAGGGACCCAGACTTGGGTCCCTCACTTATGCTGTGAGACCTCAGGCAAGTGACACAACCACTTCAGTCCTCAATCTTGTCCAGGACACAGATGAGATCCCTTTGTTCCTTATAGTAGGTTTGGAAGATCATGGAGTATGGCACACGAGAAAGCCCAGTCCCTCCACGAGTCAGGACATCTGTGGTTTCACTGGAAACCACAGTGAATCAGACTGACAGAGACTCTGCCTGGACAAGCTTAGTGTCTGGACAGACAGCTAGTCACCTCCGCTCCCCGCTGTCACTTGCTCCCTGAATCCATGTTCAGAGCTAGCATATCCTGTCTCTTATAGATGAGGATCTGGGGGTCTGAGAAGTCAGGGACACCCCACCTGAGGTCACACTAGTCCTAGTGTCAAGGCCACTCTGCAACACTTGAGGTCACAGTGTGAAGACATGAAGTGTACCTGCTTTCCCTGGACGAAGTCACCTGAGAACAGTCCTGTCACTCAAATAAACAGCAGGGAAACAGCAGATAGTAAAACTGTGCCCCTGGTCCCTTGCGCCTTTAAGCACTGACTTGCTGAACCCACACCACGACACCATCCTGGTCCCTACCACACAGAGGTGGAGCCGGCCAGGTGTCACTGCCATCACTGTGTGGAGGAGCACAGCTGGAGAGAGCAGAGGCTGGGATTCCGCCCCGGAGTCAGACTCCAGAGGCGAGTTCCAAGCTCCATGTGTAAATGGCTGTGCATACACCACGGTCCGGCTTCTCAGTCCAGCCGCGGCCATCACAAGCCCAGTACTCAGGCTTCATCCTTGCCATCACCCCTCAGTCACTACAGACAGAGCCCCCTCCCAGGGCCCAGGGGTTCCTGGATATGAAACAAGGGGGTGACAAAGCATTTCTGCACCCTCCCTTTCTGGTCCCTCCAGATATCAGGACTCCCCTAGGGCCAGGTCCACCTGAACTAGGCCTTTACCCCTCAGGGAGCTCAGAGGCCGAGGCCCAGCCCTCAGGCACTACTTGCCTCCAGGTCTTTGGTGATGGGGTGGGAGGGCCCGTGAGTCACCAGGAGGATGGCGTAGGCTTTGCAGATCATCCCATGCCCCACCTCAATGTGACCAGCGTGCCAGTTGGTCAGGCCTGCCCGCATCACGGCCATGCCCAGTTGGGCATTGTTGGGGTGGTAGAGCTTCCTGCAGGGGGACAGAAGATAACAAGACATGACCCTAAGCCCTCCTACTCCCACCTGTCTCCTAGTGGCTCAGAAAGAACCTTCAGTGCTCAGGCCTGTCTGCCCCTCCTGCAAGTCTGTGAGGCCTCCCTGGTCAGCTGGGCGGGACTGAGGGGTACAGGGAGCTGTGGGAGCTGGGACTCCGGCCTGAGCCCCAGAGCCACATCCTCATGAGAAGGCCCAGGATGGCACTCTGAGCTAGAACAGGGGGAGCTGGGGCCCTTGGGGGCACTCAGGCCCTCCTAGGAAAGTGACAGGAATAACTAGAGCGTCCTTCTCAGGACAGCTGGTGGTTGTGCTCCTCTGGGAGGCTCCCTCCTGCCCACTGGGCAGTGGGCGGCGTGTCTAACAGGTGGCCTCCTCTGGAAGACTTTCTCGTTTGTCCAGAAATGCAAACCCACCGGCTCATGGGGACAAGGAAGTGAAGGGTGGTCACTACTGCTCGGAGCCCATGTAGAAAGGCTGGAGGGAAGGAGATGTGGGTGGCCCACAGAGGCCGTGGGTGAGGAGGTGCAGCACCTGCGCCCTGTGTGCCATTTGGAGGAGGTCTCAGGAGACCGTCCTGGGTCGGCGATGATCACCTACATGTAGCCGTCCACCATCCGCCTGGCATAGTGGGAGGCCTCGTCGAAGGCCTGGAGGTAGGAGAGGACCTCAGAGACAACACTCAGCAGCCGCAACGTGTAGAGGTTGGTATCAGCAAACACTGGCTCCTGCTTCTGCAGAGCCTCTCGGCACAGCCTCACCACCTGGAACAAGACACGGTCCACCGTCACCACTACCCCAGAGCCGGAGCCTCAGTCACACGGGAGCATCCCGAGAACCCTGGACCTCTTTTAAGGCTGGGGAAGCTGCTGACAGAAGTGAGGCAGCCGAGTTTGTGACTGGGCTAAGATGCGGGGGTGAGAGTGTAACCACGGGACACACCAATGACAGAAGGAGTGGGCAGCTTTTAAATCTGTGGGCAGCAGAGAGCTGTGAAAGCTGTGTACATATGTGTGTGTATACGTGTATACATGTGCATACAAAGACATACACGTGCAAATATGTGCACATGTACAAATACAGACAGGTGACAGGTTCATGACAGATTTGTCCCACGGCAATGCAATGACATGGGTACTACCAGTATTCCCAATTTACTAGAGGAAAAAACTGAAGCACAGAGAAGGTAAGTACTTTGTCAAAGTCACACAGGTAGTGAGATCAAAGATTCGAACCAAGCAGTTGAGCTCCATCTTTTCAACCCTTCTTGTGATTCTCCACATGGGTTGTACTTTGGAATATCTGGAAAGCTTTTTTAAAATGCTGATGCCCCCCCCCAAAAAAAAAGACTCTACCCCAGACTAATTGATACCAAATATCTGGGAGAAAGATGTGGAATGTGCAGTTTGTGGGAGGCGCTGGGGGTCCTTCTGCCCAGTGAGGCTGAGCAAGTTGATAGATATGTACAAGATGATGGGCAAAGAAGGCGGTTCCCTGGGAGGCCAGAGACCTACTGGGAGGACGCTGCCTTGGTGGGGGCAGGCTTTCCCACAGCTCATGCGTAGACACAAGCTGAGACTGCACCTCACAAACCCAGAGTGTCTCTCGGTTGGGTTGTCATTATCCTCCTCCTCCCTGGATGCTCTCATGGGGAAGGGCTGCCAGTTCTCTCCATTTCAAAACTAGCCGAGCTCTGAGGCTTCCCCAGAGCCTGGGAGCAAATGGTTGTGGGGTGGCAACCGGGAGCTGCGACCAGCCCGTCCTGCAGGAAACCCTCTCCAATCCGAGGGGCAGTGGGCAGCCCGAAGTTGGCTCTGCCAAGTTTGAATGAAGACAAAGTAGAAATGAAGAGGAGACAAGAATCCAGAGAAAGAGAACCCGCCTGCTGCTCACTCCCGGCTCACGCCCTGACGCGGCTTTCCAAGCTGTGCACAACACTGGGCATCGACTCTCCCCACCCGACAGGATTCCAAGGAGGCAAGGACTGTGTCGTGTTGGTGACCCCAGGGAGGGCTCTGCACGTGCAATGACTGAGTTAGCAGAGGCCGAGGAGGAGAAGAGGGAGAAGGAAGAGAACCCACCCCCACGGTACCGCGCCCTAGTGCCACGCAAACCTGTCCACACGCCCCAGTGGCTTAATGAGCTCGGAAGAATATCCTTGTTAGAGTCTGTAAACAAGTCAGGATGGTGCCAGGGGGAGTGGTTTGTGAGGTGGTGCCAGTGAGCCATTAAGTGTGTAGATTCCTTATTGGTTGACTGCTGTATCTAGTTTATGTTAATTAAGATAAGCTGTGTGGAATGTATATATACCCCTCCTGTCCTACAATAAATGGCTCCCACTCCTGCTGTATCAATCTACACAAGTTGCTCGTCACCCCCCGGTTATTTTGCTGCAGCCGGACTGTGGCACATCCTGACCCTGATCTCTGTTCTGCAGACTGGGTGACTGGCATCTCAGGGGGTAGACTCAGCTGTCCAGGATAATTCAAAGCCACTTCACTGCAGCCCAGTGTTGGGCCGTGGGCCTCAGCTTCAGCTGCACATTGAAATTGCTGGAGAACTTTGAAAATCTTACTGTCTGGGTCTCACTCCCAGAGATTCTGCTGAAATTGTCCTGGGCCAGGGTCTGGGCATCAGGACTTTTTGAAGGTGATTCTAGTGTACAGCCCCCTCTCTAGTGAGAGCCCCCAGTGCCTCCAAAGGCACAACTGAATTTTGGTTGGCGGAGACTAGAAACTGTGGCCATTCAAGCACTCAATTACTCAGAGCAAGAGGCCATTCCCATGAGTCAACTATCATCACCATCCCACCTCCAATGGCCCTGAGCTGTCCTACAGCCCCAGACACATCTGTCAAGCTGCCCCTGCTCTGCTCAGACCCAGTTCCCGTGAGCTGAAGGGTCGCTGAGAACACAACCCTAGCAGGTACTAAAGGGTTAGGAGCAAGAAAAGCCCTGGTCTCAATCAAGGGACATCTGCAGAAGAGCAGCCCTTCCCCACTCCTCCCCAGCCCAGCCCTAGAGCAGTGGCCTCTCACCTCATGGTACAGACCCTCGGAGCGAGCCTTGTGTATTTTTTCCAACGTGTCCTTGGAGAATTGTATCATCTCCTTCACAGCTTCCTGAGAGGGCTAGAAAAGAGGGACGTGGAGTTGGAGGCCCCCTCCAGGGAAAGCCCACTCTGTTGATGGCTGCCAGCGGAGGTAGATGAGGCCACCGAGATCAGTGCCTTCCTGGTTCTAAACTCTGGGTCCTGAGGTTCTGTCAGGATTCCTGCAGCTTCTCTGCCTTGCTTTCTGCTAGCTAGTGATCCCTAGTCCTGGCTCCCGGTGAGCTGTGGCCAGGAGCAGAGCCTGGCGCTGGTCCCTGTCAGGTGTTCTCTGAATTTTGGATTCTGATCTATCACCCAAAACATTGGCCACTCATCCACTAGCCCACCTTCACCGGCATGCTCTGCACGTTCTGGAGGCAGCCTGGGGCGAGGACTGAGCCGGCAGCATTGGACTCCAGTTCACCGGGGGTCTTTAAGGGGGATCCTGCGCTTCTGCCCATTCAAACCTCCCAGCGTCTTAGCACTGGCCAAGGTTGGCATCCTGACCAGAGGACGTCAGAAGGGATTTTTGCCAGCTACATCTGAAACCGAGACCCACTTGGCTTACCGCATTAATCCCACCAAAACCTATCCAAAGACGTTTTTGGTATTTGAGGCATGAAAGTACCATAATCAAGAAGCCATATCACATGAGGACACCATAATTTTGAAGGGAAAAAACCACTGAATTTGTCAAAGTCCAAAGGAGGAAGAGAAGGTACTAAATGAAGGGGGACCGGGAGGGAAAAGGGGAGGAACCAGAGAGAAGGAAAGGAACGCCCCCCCAGGGAAGAGGGGCGGGGCCAGGGAAGAGGGGCGGGGCCAGGGAAGAGGGGCGGGATCAGAGGGGAGGAGCCCCAGAAAAGCAAAGGAGCCAGGGGAGGGGCCAGGGGAGAGGGGAGGATCGTGATTTCAAAGCCAGCCTCAGCAACTTTGCAAGGCACTTAGCAACTCAACAATCTAAATAAATATAGAAAAGGGAGATGTGGCTCAGTGGTAAAGCACCCCTGGGATCAACAGGGCTAGTTCGGGGCACTCTGTTATAAGCAGCTCCAGCAAACTAGCCTGCACAGCATTGCTTGGCCCCTGGTTCTTGCCCTTTCACAAACACAGCTCATTCCACATCTGCACATAAACATCTGGCTCATTCATCTTAGTGGATTCAGGGTATTTTCTCCTTTGACTCTCTGTCTGTGGTTATTTGGGTTTTATTCAATATTCAGTGTTCCCAACAGGGCCGCCACCTACATCTTTCTTCCTTCCTGGGTCTCTGAGACCTTGGGCCAGCTCCCCTTCAGGGACCTTCCCTACACCTCTTACGAAGGCAGAGCAGGCTTTGAAGACACTCTTCCCACTGGACTCAGGACCCAGCCCTTCCCGCTTGACCACAGAGCCAGACAACGTCACTGTCGTTTTTGGTGCGTGGCTTTGCCCTGCTATTCCCACACCTGGCCACTCGGCTCCCTCCTGGTGCAGCTGAGCTCCGGACGCCCCTCCGCAAGCCTGCCCCCTCTCCATGTTGTCATCTGTGAGACCAGGAATTTCTCTGGGATAACCCAGTAACAAATCTCTTTGCCCCTTAGACCTCCATGTCTGAGAGGCTCAGGGGTATTTCACCCGCATGGAGGTGGGAGATGCGCGGAGTGCCTCTGCTCCCTTTCCTACGGCACCTTGGTTCATCCTCAAGACGACCCTTGCAGCGGGGCCTTCATTCCTGTTTCGCAGATGGGAAGACTGAGTGACTCCCCCAAACTCAGACCCCTGGTCGGGACAGCTGGGCCCTACCACCCCTTGCCACCTTCCCGGGGCCATGGGGACCTCGACTGGCTGTGAGAGCCGCCCTGGCCTGGCCCCAGGGGCAGTGGCCTGGGCCCAGCGGTGGGCTGCATGTACCTTGGGGTCTTCCTTCACTCCCAGGAAGAGGTCATCCTTCAGCCCTTTCTGGCAGTGCTCACAGGTGCAGTCGAAGTAGTACTGCTGCTTCAGCTGCTGCCTGCGCTCCTTGCTGACATTGAGGAAGTCGATGTAGGACACCGTCAGCTCCTCTCCCTCCGAGATCTTGCCCAGGGCCCGCAGCTCGATCCTAGAGCAGGTCGGAGGGGCAGGAGTCAGGAGAACCAGGCCACCCACAGAGGATCCTGCTCTCCTCGGCTCGAGGGTTAAGTCCCAGAGACTGCGCCTCCACTAGCACCCCGAGAAAGCACCCATTCCCCCCAGGAGGGGGAACGTGATCCCACACACAGTTGCTAGGTCGCTCAGTATTATAATGGTCAAATCTGCTCCATTCAGCTGATTGCCCTGGAATAGGTTCCTATAGGCTCCCAGCTGGGATGGGCCATAAAACCATACACAGCAGCCATTTCTGCAGCCACCTGTGTGAACTTAGTTACTGGTTATCTGTGACAAGGGAAGGGAGAAACAAGGAGGCAAAACCCCAAGAAAAAAGGACCTAGAAGGGATTTCTGGTTAGTTTGGAGATACTCTCAAAGACAAATACATTCCGTTACCCACAACCCTGGCACACTCTGTGTCTGACTTTAAGCCTCAGGACCTTCAGCTTTGGTCCAGTGTTCAGACCCACCCTGTGGGAGACTCATGCCCACCACTGTCACTGGACGTAGACAAACAAAGGCTGGGTCTGTAGCCTGCTCATCACTGCCTTCAGCGTTTCCCTGGAGACGCAGCATACTGGCAACAGTAGGTAGATTTCCATTCCCCCAGACCTGACCCTCCAGTACCCACCCGCTGAGCAACAATACAAAAGGTGCTCAAGGTGAAAGCCCTCTGCAGAACTGACACCCAGCAGATCCCACAGGCAGGCTGCGGCCCCACCCACCCCACCATCCACCCCTGGCATCACAAAGTCAGATGGTTATAGAGAAGTGCAAGACTGGCAACCTAGATCCCAAGCCTGGTCCAGGGCCTCACGGCCCAGGGGGAAACCACCATCCAGAGAGCAAGGGGTGGGATGCAGAGGGCTGGGGACATGCACTGCAGAGGTGGGCATGGCTTTACCACCTAGAAAGGCTATTAGGTGCTGTGTGAAAGGCAGGTCGGGACTCCAGCACCTGGAGGGGTTCCAGGCAAAGCAGCCCCTTCCATGTCTTCCAAGGTGAGTGGCAGAGACATGCCCGCCTGGCACCTGAGGTCACCACTTAAGGTGGAAACCTCTCCCCAAAGTGGACTACACCAACATGCCCCAAAATGCACTCATGTGGGTAAGAGCAGCTGAGGAAGCCTGGGAAAGCCCCGGACGCCACCCCCTATTCCTGCTTTCCTTTCTTCCCAGCCCAGTTCTCAGCAGAAGCAATGAAAGGCAGGTGGGACAGAAGGTGGGTGGTTGTGCTAACAGCTCTGCTGAGAATCCTAACATGCCGAGCTGCAGGGCCCCATGTCTCTGAAACGAGGACACAAACCAAGAAAGCAAGTGGCCTCCTCCCAGGTCCCAGAGCACAGGGGTGGCAGAGATTAGAGTCGGGTGCCCTTGGTGCCCCTGGTGCTGCTCACATGAGGTTTCCAGGATGCCTCACGGCCAGCACAGTTGCCTGGAACATGAGATGGCCCACCGCCTGGGTTTTAGGGCTCCACTACTGGGCAAATTGTCCCAGGTGAGCCACTCCAGGGCCAGGGTGTAGGGTGGATCATTGGTGTCCTGCCCTGGGAGAGGAGGACCCACTCTGTTCCCACGGTTTCTTTCCCAGAGGCAGCTCGCCATGGTGACAGATTGAAATCCAACAGTGATCTGTGGCTCAGATGGTTTAATGGTATTTAAGAGTTTTCAAAACCAAATTAATTTCATATCACTTAAATACCAAAAAACACACATACATCTTCTCCCAGTCTGATGTTATAGGTGAGCCCTGACTTCCGGGGCTCACGTCCCAGTAAACCCATGGGTAACTCAAATATCACAGGACAAAAACGCAGGTGGGCTTGCCCCTGCTGGGGAGTGTGAAAGTAATAAAGTGTCCCAACCCTCAAAAGACATGTGCAGTCCCCTGACCTGCCCCACACCATAGCCTGGCCCAGCTGCCTTCAATATGCCCAGAATATGGGCACCGCCTGCAGTGGGCGAGGTCATCTGTGCCCACTGATGTCACTGTGCACCTGATGTCTCGACTACTGAGCTGCCGGTGGGTGACAGGATGACCACATGGGCGTACTTCTGCACTACCCAGGACGTCAAAAAAATCTTTGTGCCAAGCCACTGTAAGCGAGGGACATCTGTACGTGGAATTGGTGGCTGGGGGCAAACGGGAATTGAAGTAAGCACTGCCGAAGAAGCAGTGAGGGGTGTGGCACTGCCCTTCCTGCGGCCGCTGCCCTGGACCTGTCTCTGCCCTGGCGGGACCCAGGTCCCTTGTACTTCAGCACTCTGCCATCTATCACACAGCTAGCTGAGCGACAAGCAGACACTTATTTAAAGCATTTTTTTGCAGAGCTTAGGAACAGAGCCAGAGCCAGAGATCCCCAGAGACACTGTCATCCTCACCTTTGCTCCCCTGATGTGGAACACAAAGCCAGGAGATGGTGTGGTGCATCCAGAGTCTCATGTGAGGCACAGCAACAAATCAGGTGCCCCAAGCTCTCCCAGCCCTCATCCCCAAAGACCACTTCAAGGGTCCCAAGCACAGCCCGACCCAAAGACCCCTCTGGAGCTATTTGATCGTCATTAAGAAAAAGCAAAAGCAAAATTTAACCTAAACTGCGAATTCACAGAGTTGGCCAGAAACTATAAACAGAATACTATGAATGACTATTGATCAGAATTTTCACAGTAGTGGATGGTATTTTCAGAAACCAGTCTGGGCGAGAAGTTGGGGTTATAAACAAACTGGGTCCTTTAGCAGGTCAGTGGATCCACAGCCCCCGTCTTGTGGCAAACAGGGTGTAGGGGGAAGACGTAGGTTTGGGCTAAGATGTGGACTAGAAGGACTCATGCTTGGTGGCCAGGAGAGAGAGAGAGAGCAGACAGAGAGGAAGAGGTGGGTGAGCAGCAGATGCCCAGTTCAAAAGCATTAACAATACGCCATGCAAGGAGGATGGGCGCTGGTGTGCAGAGGACACACGGACGGACAGCAGACATGGAGTCTTGGGCGGGGTGGGCCCAGCACACCAGGAAAAGGAGGCAGATGGGTCAGAGGAGCAGGGGTCTTGGAAGGGCTGACCCACCTCATCTGGGTGTGAAACATGGACTTCACTGCCTCATGGCTGAAAGACAAAACAGACACCAGGTGGAGTCAATACCACTGGCCGACCTGCCCAGTGGGCAAGGTGCCACTCACTGTCACAGCAGCCTGCATCCTAGCCCTTCCAGCCAGTCCCAAGGCAGGATGCGGCTGGCCTGGTGGACAGTGCCCTGGTTTTGGAGTGAGGAGGTCTGGGGGTAGAAGGCTCTCGGCCCTGCATAGCTTGCTTCCTTCCCTGGGCCTCCAGGTCTCACCTGCCGCCTGGCAGGGGGTGTCCTGAGAATGCATTTGAAGTCCAGTGCTAAGATGTGGTCCACTCACGCAGCTAGTAGGTAAAACTGGTCAGAGCTGGAATCAGGACCCAATGCCAGGCCCAGGGGTCTCTCCAGATGGCAGGTGGCCAGGCAGTGAACGCAAAGGCGTCTTCTCACACAGAAGCCAAGCAGCCCAGACAAACATGGCTGCTCAGAATTAGTAGACACAGGGAAGCCAGAGCAGAAGCCGAGAGGACAGAGGAAGTTTCCCAGGCTCCTTGGCCATTGTGCAGAGTGACCGGCAGAGTCCCGGGTCGCCATAGCTTAGGGAAGGGCCTAGGGAGTCAGCCCTGCACATGGCTGAGTGTGATCTCCTTGCCAGCCAGGCCGGACTGGAAATCTGGCCCTCTCAGGAGATTGCAGGAGGTCCAGGCAGTGACCCCAAGAGGCTTGGGAGGACAAATACAGATGCTGGGAAAATAGTATCATCAAGATCCAAAATAAACTTTTCCATCTTAAGGTCTTTCTCAATTCCGTTAGAAACTGACATCGGAAACGGGCAGGAAGAGAGAAATCGGGTCCTTGCCACGTTGATGGCGAGGCCTAGCTCTCAGCGGGACCCAGAGTCTACTGTTTCTGGCTTCTGGGGAATCACTGGGAAAATGTGCTTAATGCTAGAGGCTTTAGGGTGTGTTCCTGCAGCCTCCCTCAACCTGAATTCTGCATGACCTCAGAGAGATGATTACAGCTTCACATTTTAAAATAGACGCTAGAGGCTCATCTAACACACCAGGCAGCCTCGAGAAACACACCAGGGCTTGAAAGTGACCCGCGGCACTCTGCTCTCTCCTCACTACCCTTCCCAGCCGCAGCTCGTCTGCGGGAGGTTCCAACTGGGCACACAGGGGACTTCCACCGCAGTTCAAGGTGGAAGGCCCACTCTGGTTAAGTGAAGTCAACAGACACGGGAGGCCTCCTGTCCCCGCATGCCCTGTCAGCCGGACTCACCTGCCATTGTTGAATATGACGGTGCAGTTGGGCCAGCAGTCGTGGTTGACCAGGCCCAGGTTGGGGAAGATGCCCACTCCCACGGCCTGCAGGCCTCTCTGATCGCTGAGAGTGAACCCGTTGCAGTTGATCTACCAGAGGAAGAGACCAAAGGGTCGTCAGGGACACCCGCAAGGCGAAGGCCACCCAGCTGCGAGGGAGCCTGAAGACAGGGAGCCTAGGGGATGCCCCTGCTCTGCGTCACTCCAGATGACCTACAGGGGAGAGCAACCTGGAGCCCCATCTTGGCAAAAGTGCATTAGCACCTTGAAGCTGGCCCAGGTTTTATTCTAAAAGGGCTCAAGATGGAAATGCTGGGTCCCTTTTTCTGTACCTGGGCTCACGTGAGTCCCCCTGGGCACGCCGAGGTTCCACTCTGTACCCTCGTGTAGGAGCACACAGCCCATGCCCTTGCCTGTCTCTCTCCTCCTTCCTTTGCCTGCCCTCTCACAGTTCCCATAGCTGCCGCGACATAAAATTGACAACACTCTTGGACTATTTTTTATCTGGCATATAGTTATTTCTTGTTTTTTTCCAGTACTGGGATTGAACCTGGGGTGTTCGACCACTGAGCTGCAGCCCCAGCCCTTATTAATTGTGAAACAGGGTTTCTCCAACTTGCCATCCTCCTGTCTCAGCCTCTGAGTCCCGGTTTGTATTTCCTGTTCACAAATTTGAAAAATCAGAAGAGGGCCATATTTAATGTGTCTCTGAAATGCAAGGCAAATCAAGTTGCTACTACAGATGAAGCAGTCAATTGATTTTCTTTTCCTTAAAAATAAGTCGTTCTTTCTAGAAACAGGTTCCAAACAGTTGCTCTCAGAGCACGAGACACGTGTAAGAGCACACACCTGGAGTGTGTCAGTGACTGCGTCTGGATAATGGAAACAGCACGCCCGTGTGCCCCGGCCTGGCAGTTGGTACTGGAGAAGGCCACCTTCCCACAACTCTCCTCAGACATGAGCACACCCGTAAGCACCGGGCACACTTCTTTCCTCTCTGAGCTCTGGTGTCCCATCTGTAGGTTGAGTCAAATGGACTAGATAAACCCTAAGGATCCTCTCAGCTCCAGGCTCTGGTGGTTATAGGACCGTGGCTCTCATCCCCAGACCCCTAGGGATGCCCAGGGTGGGTCTGTCACAGCAGCTCGCCGCAGGGCTACCAGAAGTAAGGACAGATGCCCTGGCACCAGACAGACTGCTTCCAGACCTTCCTCGAGCAGCAACTATGCCTTCAGAGGTCACATGACCTCTCTGAGCCTGGGTTCTCTGTTCTATAAACGAGGCCCTCACCTCGTGTGGTAAAGATTCATGACACTATCTGGGAGGAGGCCATGATGGCTACCTTTAAGGGTCAGCATGGCTGGACCATGATGCCCAGGTACTTAATTTGGTCAAACCTCAGTATGTGTGTTTCTGTAGAGTTGTTTTTTAGATGAGATTAACTTTTAAACGAGTGAACTTGGAGCAAAGCAGAGTGGCCACCGCTTTGCAGGTGGGTCCCGATCAGCGGGAGACCTTGACACAGGAGAGACTTATCTCCCCCTGAGCAAGAGGGACTGGTGGGACAGACTGCCTTTGGCTCAAGCCCAGCTCTTCCCTGTGTGTCCAGCATCCCCTGGGCAAAGTTGCCTGAGCCAGTCCCTCTCTCCATGGTCAGGCCTGGAGAGGCATCGAGTGTGACCTTCTTGTTGCTATTCCACGGACCCCCTCCTCATCCTCATCACCAGCACCATGGGAGAGACGCAGCCCACTGGCCAAGGAGCTCCTGATCCACAGACCCTGCCCCTACCTCCTGGACCTGGTGGCTCCCCTGGCTGGGCTGCCCCCTCCACAAGCCCAATTTCCCTGGCTGCACAAGGACCCACTGCTCCAGCACCCCCTCAGTCCTGCCCTGCAGACCTGGAGAGAGGAAGGGCTTTATTTCCAAGGTGACAGGTGGGCAGGGAGGGATGGGGATCAGGTCTTTGTTTTCATTTCAGACTGAAGAAATTTTAGCAAGTGCTGATAAGCAGGAAAATAAGTTGTCATTCAGAAATGATGCAGAAATAGTGTGTGGACGGGATGGCAGGTTCAGTCAGGGCGAGACAGATCCCAGAGCAAGCAAAGCCAGGGAGGGTCAGGGCCAGGTCTCATCTAAAGCCTCTTGCTCCTCCGTCCCCTGGTGCCCTCCTGATTCTGCACCAGCACCTTCTGGAAGCTTCTTGGCTGGACAACCCCCTCTGACCCCGTCTCCCCTCTTTACTAGGAATAACACTCCAGGGTCTCTAGTTTCAAATGGGGCTATTTAGAGGCCTGTCCCTGGGCTGCAAACCGGAAGCGGCAGACTCTCCTGCTGCATGGTGAGCAGGGGGCTCTCCACCAGGCTCGGGCTACTTGGACTGGGCACCATATTATGGCACTGGAGCCACTGGCCAAGGCCATGAGTGTCCTCATCAGGACCCCTCAGCAGTAGTCGCCCACCCACCCAAAGCCAGGAAGGGAAGGAGGGAGGAGAAGACAGAGGGTGGGGAGGGCAGCGCAGAGGGGCGGGGGAGGGCGGAGGGGAGTGGAGGGAGGAGGGGAGGCGTACCACTCCGAAGATGTGGGAGATGTACTGCATGCTGAATGTTTGGCTCTGGGGCGGCCAGTACTGCAGGAACGTGTCCACGTCCACCCGCAGCTCCTTCTGCTCCTCCTCCCCAAAGTGTTCCACGTGGTTCTGCAGGTCGTCCACCGACACCAAGCAGCCCTCGGTGAGCCCGCTGCCCTCTCTCTCCACCCGCCACATGATGCGTGCAGCCAACCTGCAGGAGGGCAGCGTTAGGCAGGCCGCGCTCCCAGTCACGGTCACTCGTTCATTCAGCCACGGCTGATGCGTGCCAGGCCCCATGTGCAGGGGTGAGGGTGCCTAGAGCACGCAGGCCGGGGCAGCCGGGTGACTGGGAGACCACTGTAAGTGGACATTACTCTTCTGTCCCACCGGTTGTCAGATCCCAGCTCTTGCCATTGTTTCTAGAGAAGCCAAAACCGTCTTTTTTCTGAATGTAGAAACCTCCATGTCTCAACCCTGGCAGGTCAGCTGTTGCATACAGGGCCCTGGAAGGCCTGCAGAACCTGCCTGCGTGCACTGTGGACTCCCCGGCCTCCCTCTTAGCTGGGTGGGGGGAATGGGAGGAGTGAGCCGCCCAGGGCCCTGGACATCCCTCCTGGTCTGCAGGGCCTGACCTGATGTTCTCGTTGGGTGCCTTCCCCTGTCTCTTGAGGGCCGAGCACTCCTTCTTGTGGTCCAGCCAGGCGTCCTTCTGGCAGGTGCGGTCACAGTAGTGGGCGAACTTGCACTGCCCACAGCGGTGCAGCTTCTCCTGCCTCTTGAAGCAGGTGTGGCACACGACGGTCACCAGGCTGGCAGGGCAGAGAGAGCAGGTCAGGGGTCTCAGTGCTCCGGCTGACAGTGCTAGACCCCCACAGGAGAGGTACAATGAAAAGACACTTATTTGGGCTCAGAGTTCAGGTCGGGTGCGGGCTCACCTCTGGGGTGGCCTTTTTGGTTTGTTGTGGTTGGTTTGGTTTGGGGCACTGGGGGTTGAACCCAGGGAGCTCTATCATGGAGCTACAGCCCAAACACTATTATTTATTTTTCTTTTTTATTTTGAGACAGGTTGGCCTCAAAATTGGGATCCTCATGCCTCAACCTTCTAACTTGCTAGAATTACAGGCTACACCCACCTGGCTGTGGTGGCCTACGGAGGCAGCCCAGGAGCCACAGGGAGAGGCACAGGGAGGGTTCCCTGAGGGTGTGTGCGCACTCCCTGGTCCCTTGAAGCCACAGCTTCATCTTGGACACTGGAGCCTGGCAACCTGAAGACCTCATCCTACTCTGCCCATGGGCCCCACTGCGGGCCACAGTCCTGGATCTCCACCTCTGACACCTTGCCATGGGGCAGGGCCACACCTGGCACAGGAAGCCCTGATATGCACTGGAACCATACCTACCCCAGTGGGGAGACTTGGGCTCAGGAACCAGCTCCGTGGGCTGGTCCTCATCACTCCAAACTCCAGACTCCCACCTTTCAGACGAGGGGCCTGAGCTTCCCGAGGTCCCCTCTAGTTCTGGCCATCCCGCAGCAGGCATTTCTCGTGGCCCTGTGGGAGACACCTCTGCCCTCTGCATGCCAGTGCCTTTGTCACCTGGTGCACTGTGATTACATGACAGTGGGCTGTCAATACGCAGTGACACACACTCACGATGGAACAGGACCATCTGGCGCATTTCACATAGCCATTCTTAAATTCATGACATGGGTGACCAGGTCTGCCCACTCTGCACCTGCACAGTCCTGGGTTTTGCTACAGGAAGAATAGGTTACCGATGTCACCTGAGAAACTCTCCCAGCTCAGAGAGAGGCTGGGAGGGAGGGTGGGAAATGCACGCCCATTAGAGGGCCAGTCTTCTTATCCCAGCTTCCGGCCTCCCATGTTCCCTGCAGAGAGCCACGTGCCCTGTGTTGCCCAGCCATTAATAAAGAAGGACACAGGCCACACCGGAAATAGTTTTAGACGTAGCCTGACACCAGGCAAGTGGCCTCTGGAATGAAGCCTCTCAGGTCCAAGCTGCACATTTGTGCCTTTAACCTGAGGTCCCCCACACCTCTCCAGGCCTCTAGACCCACACGCCATGCTTCTCCAGGTCTGTTTCTCCACATTTTGGGGAAATCTGTAAATCTTGAAGTTGAACATAAAGTACTCACTTATATAACTACCTTGAGCACTGTAAATTAAGCCCTCAATAAATAGATTAAGCAAAGAGATAGCTTGAAAAACCTTTAATTTAAGGCATTGCCGGTGTTATCTGCTGATCCCATAATGGGACATCAGCCTAAGGATCCCGAGGATGGCCACCGGAGGCCACCTTGAGATCGCAGGCTCATGTCAACCCTACCTACTTTCCCACACCCACCGTCACCAAGCTTCCTTTAGCAGAGGATTGGGGAGCCCCCAAACATATCCCTCACTCTAGAGATGGCCTAGTGTCCCTTGAACGCATGTTCCTGGCCTTCCTAAATAGATCCCTGGGCCGCTATTGACATGTGCTGTACTTTTCTCCCCTCATGTACATCTAGGACCCCGCTGTTCCTGGGTGGAGACCTCCTCTCTCTGGGACTCCCTGGGACCCTCTTCTCCCATCATGGTGGGCAGCAGATGTGGACACCCAGGCTAGAGTCGGCAGTCTACACAGGGATCTCAAAAGGATAAGAAAATGGGCATTTAGGGGCAGCTTGAGCCTGAAGGAACTCCACAGGCCCCCCCAAGTGCTGCGATCCCTGGATCCCTTCCTGACCATGAATCTTAATTCCCAGGGAGGAAAGCTTGGCACCTCTTCGGAGGACAGCACTGGTGGCCAGTCTATTTGTTGGTCAGCTTCCATCTGCCTCCACAGAAGCCATCGTCTGCATGCTCATGGGGGGCACTGGACCCTTGCCCTAGGGGATCAGTCTTCCAGAATGGGAACCCCCTGCCTGCTTCCCCCTCGTTCCCTGCTCCAAGTGAGAGGCTCACAGCTCCTTCAGCAGGAACAGTGTGGCCCCTGGAGTCCTCCCTCCTGGGTGGCCTCTGATGTTCCCTGCAGTCAGAGGAAGGTGGGCATAACCATGCCATCAAGCCAGGTCCAGGGGCCAGTGCAAGGGGTCAGATTCGGGGGCCAGCCCAAGGCCAGGCCCCATGTTGGCACAGTGGCATCAAGAAGGGGAGACACATGCAGAGCCAGCAGAGGGCACTGCGTGGGCTGCTGCTCCAAGCCAGGCCCAGGCTTCCCAGAGTCCAGGCAGTCCCCAGCCACCCACTGGCAGACCCAGCACCCTGCTCTATCCCCACCGAGGTGCATTGTTGGCAACTTGTTAGTGACCCTGAAGTGCTTGCTCCAGGGTGTGGAAGGTCAGTGCTTATTTGTAAGTTAGGGAGATTCAAGGTTATCCCCACAGTAACATCCTCCTTGCTCTGCCACCTGCGTCCCCACAAGCTTCCCTGTGACACAGAAGGAGGAGTTCCTCCGCATACTTAGAATTGCACAGATTCCACAGCCCCCATCAGGAGCCACAGGGGTGCACCAGGGAGAAGGCCCAACAGAGCGGGCATATGAGTTACCACAGGGCCTGGCCAGCGTGTGCAGTCCCCGAGCCCCAGAGAGGGGGAGCTGGAGGTCCTGCACTGTCTCTCTCTCTCTCTCTCTCTCTCTCTCTCTCTCTCTCTCTCTCTCATAAGTCAGAATTGCATTCTTTGGCAGGAGTTTGAAGTTCCTTAGCAGAGACTGGCTTGCTGAAGAACACGAGAGAATAGCCCAAAAGGCTCCATATGTCATCTCCTGGCCACTCAGAAGTGAAGACACTTTACAATCCCCGTGTCCAGGATAGAGAATAGTATCACAATGAGGTCCCACTTACACTTCCTGGATCTCGACTTTGCACTTCCATTAGTTTCTTTTACAAAAATACGTTAGTGTAAAAATCAAATTATAAGTAGTCTTCAGACCCTCTCAAGCTCTCCCAAAGGCCCGAGCCCAATCAGAGTCTCTGCCTATCCACAGGGCACTAAATATTCTTTATAGGGACAGAATAGATACACAATCAACCACACATATTTAAAATATATTCTTCTGGGCTGCGGGTGTAGCTCATTGGTAGAACACATGTCTACATGTACAAGGCCTTGGATTCAATCCTCAGCACCCTCCCAAGTCACTGGGATTCCAGATGTGCATGCACACCAGGCTAGCTAAGACAGTCCACTTAGGAAGAGGAAAGGTTTATTTCAGCTCATGGCTTGGGACATTTCAGTCCTCGGTCCGCTGGTCCATTGCTTTTGGCCTGTGGCAACGTGGCACATCCTGGTGGGAGCCCATGGCAGAGGAAGCTGCTCACCTCATGGCAACCAGGAAGCAAGGAGAGGAAGAGGAGGAGGTGGCACCTCTTCAAGGAAGCACCCCAGTGGCCTAACCTCCTTCCAGCAGCCCCGCCTCCTGAAGTTTCCACCATCATCCAAAATCACCACAGGTTGAAGACCAAGCCTCTAGTCCGAGTCATCCATCTGTGGGCTGTGTGTGAGCCATGCGCATTTGAGCACATGAGGGGAGTGGCCCGACGTTGCTGCCTGTTTGTGTGCCTTTCCTCTCCCTCTGCCTGTGATCCCACATAGCACCTGAGATGGGTGTGGCCTCCCAAGACACAACCAGCAAGACTCCACACTTCAAAATCCAATCCCTTGCTTTATTGGGGTGGAACTTTCTCAAACGTCTTTCCCCTAAATAAAAACAGGGGTTTGGGGTATGCTCACTCTCTTGCTCCTTCCAGGGCTGGAGCTGCCCCTTGGGATCACCAAACTGTCCTGCCTTAGAAATTTATGTTCATTTGCTGCATGTTTCTTCACCGTTTTCATAGTTATTTATACAGCCAGCTCCCTTGAACCCAGTTCATGTCACCAGTCCAGCCAGCTGGTGATAGCCTTTGACACATGGGCTTTGGAGGGACATTCAAAATTCAAGCTATAAGCCAGGCATGGTGGTACACACCTGTAATCCCAGCACCTTGGGAGGCTAAGGCAGGAGGATCAAGAGTTTGAGGCCAACATCAGCAACTTTGTGCCACCCTCATCAACTTGGTGAGAACCTGTCTCAACAGAAAAAATCAAGAAGGACTGGGGATGTAGTTCAGTGATAAAGTGTCCCTGGGTTCAATCTCTAGTACCAAAAAAAAAAAAAAAAAAATTCAAACTATAGGAACCTACTCCAGCTCCTGAAAGCTCATGTTCTTCTCCCCAAGCAAAGTGCATTCAGGCCACCCTGAGAGTGTATACGCTTGGACAGATTCCAATAGGTACATCTGTCCACAGACCATCACCAAGAGGGCGCACACATCTGTCCACAAGACTGTCACCAAGATGGTGCACATCTGTGTACCAGACCATCACCAAGATGGTGCACATTTGTGTACCAGACCGTCACCAAGATGGCGCACAAACACATCACAGCCGGAAGTTCTTTCCTGGCTCTGAACTGCCTCACAGGAAATGGAGGCATCACCATTGTCCCCTCCTGGCTGCTTGTGGTGTGGCGTTCCCTTTCATCAAGAGCATCTTCTGTGCTGGTGTGTTAGCTTCCAGACCTTGGCACACCTGAGAGCCTTTCCTAGGTTGGGGAAGGAGGAGCAGCAGGAGATACCACCTCTGGGACATCAGGACGAGATGGCACAGAAACACACAGGCAGGAAAGAGGGTGGCGAGCAAGACCTGGGGCGGGACTGTTAGAAGCTGCACAGTGGTGCCTGCTGTCACTTGGCACTCCATGACTGTCCCCTCCAGGGTCGTCCATCAGAGAAAACTCCACACTGGGAGTGTCTAATGCCTTACACTCAAATTGGTATTTGTTTTTTAAAATATACATTTTTAAATCTTTTATTTTGTTTATTTATTTTTATGTGGTGCTGAGGATCAAACCCCGTGCCTCACATGTGCAGGGCAAACACTCTGCCACTGAGCCACAACCCCAGCCCCCAAATTGGTATTTTTAGAGCATCTAATATACCTCTTATTTTAGTCACATATATAAATATAATACACATTCATATTTCATGGATACATTGAAATTTGCAAAATCTTCAAAAATTTATGAAATATTAAAAATATCACAGTGCCCAGGTCACTGTTTTAAAGGTTAAATACTGGGGGCTGGGGGTATAGCTCAGTGGTGGAGCACATGTGTAGCAAGAGGAAGGCCTTGTGTTCAGTCCCCAACAACCCCCAAATTCTTAAATATTTTTTAATAAAAAATAAATCTTAAGCCAAGCATGGCAGTACACACCTGTGATCCCAGTAGCTCAGGAGGCTGAGGCAGGAGGATGAGCCACTTAGCAAAGCCCTAAGCAATTCAGCAAGACCCTGTCTCTAAATAAAAATACTCAAAAGGGCTAAGGATGTGGCTCAGTGGTTAAGTGCCCCTGGGTTCAATGACTGGTACAAAAAAAATAATTAATAAATTAAATAAATCTTAAATGTGAATAGGCTCTAGGGGATCACCTGGCATAACAGACGTTTGACTTTTGCGCTCACTGCTTGGCCTAACCCACATGGTATCACGGGATTGGAGAGTGGCCAACACAAGCTGAAGGAGTCTCGTCCCCAGAGCAACTCTCAAAGCAAACACAGCAGCCCGGCCTGCTGTGTCAGGGAACAATGATGCCACTGAGAGTCTGTCCAATCAAACCCCGGGCAGAAGACAGTGTTTTCAAATGTGCCAATGTGAAGGTCAGTCAACAGCAACTGTTCAGAACATGGATTTTGGCGGGCAGGAGCCCACGGTCTGACATGGTCGAGGGCTGCTGGTCATGGTGACAGTAGAAAAAGATGAGTAGGACTTGGTTGTCATTGATTTGTAACTGTGCAGACAATGCCCCCTATGGCCTGCCCCTGGCTGGACCCCTGTCCCGCCTGCCCCAGGTCTGCATAGCCTGAGGTTCATTAAGGTGTGTTTTCCTGGCCTGGCACTTGTCCCCAGCTCCCAGGAGCTGACTTAAATCACTTCTACTAAGGCCTGAATTTAGAATAATCCACTTGCAATGAACTATAGCCAAATTATGTTCCTAAGAATAAATTCCAGAGGGTTGGACCATGTGGCTTCAAGGTCACGAGCAACCACTTTGGGGAGGAGGCTGGAGACAGAGCCCTGGCTGCTCCGGTGAGACCTTCACCCTTCACTCCAGGCTGAGTGACAGGAAGCCTTCCAATCACTGATTGTCGCCTGCCTCGGATCAGTAAGCCTATCAGTGCAGTGTCCCACCTCCTTCCACCTCGTCACTTCTCCATAAGACGCTTTCATTCCTCTCATAAAAACTAAATGTGCAGTGGGACAAATCTGACATAGTAAACGTGACCATCAGGATGGCCTTTTCTCACCCTGACTAGCGTGGGTCCGAGTGTGAGCAAGTGCTTCCTCCAGAGCCAAGGGAAGAAGTCGGCTTGGGATCCATCCTGCAGTTCCCTGGGGGGCCTGGAGCCAGCTTCAAAGGCCAGTGAAACCCAGGAAGCATTGCAAGTTAGCTCCAAATCCCGGTGCCCTTGGGACAGGCGGCCCCTCTTTCGGCTACCTGCCGCCCTAGCCCTGAGCCGCACCTGCGGACTGAGGCCCTGGATCACTGCACACACATCCTCGGAGGTCCTGCTAAATCCAGCTTCTGCTGCCAGGTCTGGGGGGCCCGGGATTGTGCCCTTCCTATTCTGGGGGGACACTGATGCCTTTCAGGAGCGAGAAAGTAGAGACGGGAGGAACCTGGATCCTGCTGCTTCCAGGGAGCACACGGGAAATACCAGGTAGACAGGAAGGGGAAGCTTATTTAGAAACAAGGAGAAGGAGAAGCCTAGCCCTCTGGTCCTCACCTCTCCTCATCAGTGGTGTGTGTGACCTCCTCACAGGAGGAGTGGCAGGGAAAACCTCCAGAGTTTTGGGATAATGTGGAAGGTCAAATCTGGAGTCAGTTAGAGCTGGGTTCAACTCCTGACTCCAATATCTGCTGGCTGTGAGACCTTAGCAAGTCCCCTAACCTCTCTGAGCCCTGATTCCTTATGTGAAGATGGGAATGGCAACACCTACATCTTGATATTTTTTAGACTAATGTTTGTTGCTTTTGAAAGAAACATCATTACTGCTTTTAAATTAAAACAAGAATAAATTTACAAAGAAGTTCTACCCTCAGGGTGATTTTTCAGGATTTAATGATTTTGATGTAATAGGTGTGAAGTAGCCAGCACAGCCTGGCACTGGGTGGGTGCTCCCTGGATGGCAGCCTGGCCCGCCCGTCACACGGGGAGGTTGGTCAGGTGACCTCTGAGCCCCTGCTCTCCTCCAGCTCCTCCTGCTCTCCAAGGTGCCAGAGAGGAGGAGAGTACAGCCGGGTATGGAGACCTTCCTGGTGGGACCAGGGCCCCTCCTAGATGGAAATACCCCCATCCCTTCCCCCAGCACAGAAGAGTGTCCAAAAGAAGCAAATCCCCAAACCACTACTTGGATTCTGGGAGAGTGCGGTCCCTCCAGGCTCAGCTGGGTGGCCTTCAGCAAGACTGCCTCCTGGGCTACCAGCTGCCCTTCACACAGGAAGTGGCAGGTCTCTTTTGTACAGAGCTCCAAGTTTCCAGAGGTGTGTGGAGTCTTCTTTTTTAAATCCTCTCCACAGCCTTTGGAGCCCTGGTGGTCATTGTCCCATAGGGGTCTCACCCGAGTGCCTGCTGCTGCACCCACTCCCAGCATGAGGGCAGACGCCCCAGAGCCCACTGTCCTCCTGAAGCCTGTGTGGTTTTTCCTGGCCACTGGTCCCCATTCGCTCCTCGCCCCGCAGCTGTGCCCTGTGCTCTGTCACCTGTCAGCGTCAAGAGGGACGGAGGGGCAGCTGCTGCTCCGCTCCTTGTATGGAAATAGTCACAGACAAATGCAAAGTCGAGGTGTGCACGTGGTGGGCGGGCCAGCTGAGGCTCAGAGAGCGCCCCCGGCTCCGCAGGCTGCCTGGACACTGGGGAAGGGGATCTTCAAGAGCACCCCTTCCAGCGCCCAGACAACTCCAGTGTCTCAAATTCCTTTTCTCATTCCTTCTTTCCTTTCTTCACCCTTCCCCCAACTCCTCCCCTCCTCCTTCTTTTCACAAGTCTTTACTGAGCATCTGTTATGTGCTGCACACTGAGGTAGGTCATGGAGGGCCTGAACACAGGGAAGGCTGATCTCGCCCTCCTGCAGTCCCCAGGCTGGGCTGGGACACAAACACGTATGAAGGCAACACCATCAGGTCAGGGAGAAGCCCTTACTTCACTGAGGTGGAGCTGTCACCTGGGAGAGGAGACATTGTTCTGGCCCCCCAGATGGGCTGTGTGCACACTAGGAGGCCCAGGTCTCCTGTGTGAGTTGGAGGCGGGGTGCTCTAGGAGACAGGAGTGGCCAGCTCTTGAGGAGATTGCAGGAGGCACCATACTGGGAAGGGATGTTGGGAAAGTGACCAGGCTTGGGGGACGTGGACTGCCCTCTCAGTGCACGTCCCCAGCCTGCAGGCCCAGGGGCTCCACTGATGGCCTGTGAGAGAGGAGCCACAGGAGCAGAGCTGGCTGCTCCGTTTCTCTCCAGACATCTCCCTACTGTGCATTTCAGGCCCAGGGGCCCTGAGGGACGTTGCTGTGCTGCTGTTCACTGTCCTGTGTGCCTAGGCATACACTGGGTGGCATGGCATCTCTGGAGGAGGCCCGGGATGGCCTATCCATCTCTAACACCACTTTCTTGTTTGTTTGTTTGTTTTTGGTACCAGGGATTGAACTCAGGGGCCCTCGACCACTGGGCCACATCCCCAGCCTTATTTGTATTTTATTTAGAGACAGGGTCTCACTGAGTTGCTTAGGGCCTCGCTGTAGCTGAGTCTGGCTTTGAACTCATGATCCTCTCGCCTCAGCCTCCAGAGCTGCTGGGATTACAGGCCACATTTTATTGAAACGCTGACTCTTGAGGTTTTCCCTGCCACTCCTCCCTTGAGGAGGTCACACACCCCATACCTGGATGCTAGCCCTGCGCCAGCTGTGTCTACACCCTGACCTGAGACTCTGCTCAGCCCTCAGATGCACATGAGTGACGATGACATCTCTACAGAGGTGATTTGCCTAAATTTTTAAAAAGCAACCATCCTAAGTCTGCCGTTGAGGACTGTGGAGAACTCCAGCCCTGCAGCTTTCTGCAGCCAAGACGCCAAACTAAAGGGGAGACTCGCTCTCAGCAAGGGCAGACCTGGGAGGCTGCCACCTGATCACCCTAACAGACACTGATTCCTGCATTTTCTGAACTAATTGTCCAGGAATTTCTCTAATCCCGTTATTAAGTTGTTTCTATTTATAGCCTCATCTGCCCTCCACCCTCCACTCACCAGCTGCTCCCAGATTAAAGGCCACATGTGTGTCCTGCGTCTGCGGGGCTAATCCTGGCTTTCCCACGGGTCACACAGCGCTCCAGAGGCCCAAGGCCCAGCTGTCCCCACTGGGCCTAAAGGGGCTCTCTCTGGTTCAGTTTTCAAAAGCAGCCTGGCTGGGACCATTTCTTTAAAAGTCCTCAGCTCCTCCACGCTGCCCCTTGTGCTTTCTCTGCACACAGGTGTCTACACAATGTCTCGGCCACTCTAACTCCCACCCAGAATCATCTGGACTTGGTCATGTTTTATTTAAAGGACTTAAAAGCTCTGGGGATATAGCTCAGTGGCAGAGCCCTCATCTAGCATGTATGTGACCCTAGGTTCAATCCCTAGCACAGAAAAGAGTCATAAAAATTAAAAGAAAAGTCTCCAAAATTATCCTGGCTCCTTCCTTCTTCTTACTATACTTTATAAAGAACTTTGATCTAGAAAATTCACATTACTGGTTGTGGTAGGTTCAAAAATAGCCTTCCAAGGTGTTCATGTCCTAATTCCTGTAACCTGGGAGCCGGTGACCTTTTTTTCGGGGCTGGGGATCAAATTCAGGGCCTCATACATGCTAGGCAGTGCTCTGCTCTCAGCCTCAGCCCTTATTATTTTGTTTTTGAGACAGGGTCTCCCTAAATTGCCCAGGATGTCCTTGAACTTGGGATCCTCCTGCCTCAGCCTTCTGAGTTGGGATTACAGGCGTAATTGCACCTGGCTATAATCATCTTTTGATTCTTCTGAAATTAATGGATGCTTTTTCTTTTATTAAAATTAAATACTGGCTGGGCATGGTGGTGCACTCCTGTAATCCCAGTGGCTCAGGAGGCAGAGGCAGGAGAATCACGAGTTCAAAGCCAGCCTCAGCAAAAGTGAGGTGCTAAGCAACTCAGTGAGTCCCTGTCTCTAAGTAAAATACAAAATAGGGCTGTGGATGTGGCTCAGTGGTTGAGTGGCTCTGAGTTAAATCTCCGGTACCCAAAACAAAACAAAAACAAAATACCATTAATTTCATTGAACACTGCACGAGAAAGCTTGGTAGCAGTGCCATGAAGCCCTCTTGGGGTGGGAGTGCAGCTGATGAGAACCAATGGCCTGGACGACTCAGTCCTTCCCTGGGACCCACCCTGTGTGACCTGGGGGACCATTACCTCTCTAAGCCTCAGTTTCCTCATCTGCCACAGAAGATTGCATAAAAGCCAATAGCCCCGGCATTCATCTGGGCCTGGAACCACTCACACCTGATGGAAGCCGTGGACTTTCTCCCAGAGGCAGAAGTGGATATGCCCACACATAGAAAGCTGGACCTTCCAGGTTCAGGTATTTCCCTGGTGAAGGATCCCTGGATCCAAGTTAGGAACCCCCAGGCCACATGGACTCTAAATTCAAGACGGGGGGACTGTTCAGGGGACCTCAAGAGGAGTAACAGCACTTCCAGGCCCACCCCGGCCAGGGCAGGCAAGGCTTTGGGTGCCAAGGGACTGGAAATTTTCAGGTGCCCCAGAAAAAAAGGCCTGTGGCCTGACTATGTCTTATGTATGAGGCACTGGGTTCGAGTCTCAGCACCGCATATAAATTTATAAAATAAAGGTCCATTGACAATTAAAATATGTATGTGTGTGTGTGTGTGTGTGTGTGTATAGAGAGAGAGAGAGAGGGAGAGAGAGAGAAACAGAATGTTCAGAACACTCTTTCAAAGGACAATTCATTATTTTCAGATGGCTATTTCAAGAGGTTCTCCAAAATTATTTGAAAATTATTTGAAGTGTATTATGCTTCTGTTGACCAGCCCAATTCTGAATTCATTCCAGTTTGGCCACATAGTTATTAGGTGTGTACATTGTTTGAAAGTAATGATGGTGATGGATGGTGACAGTGTCGATGGTGATGGTGGTAGTGATGTCAATGATGATGATGGTTGTGGTGGTGGTGGTGGTGGTGGTGATAGTAGGGATGGTGATGATGGTGATGATGGTGATGATGATGATGGTGATGTTAATGGTAATGGTGATAGTGGTGATGGTGTTGATGATGATGGTAATGGTGATAGTGGTGATGGTGGTGATGGTAGTGATAATAATGATGGTGGTGGTGGTGGTGGTGACGGTGATGGTGATGGTGATAGTGATGGTAATAGTGATGGTGGTGATGGTGGTGATGGTGATGGTGGTGGTGGTGATGGTGATAGTGGTGATGGTGGTGATGGTGATGGTGGTGATGGTGGTGGTATGATGGTGGTGGTGGTAATGATAGTGGTGGTGGTGGTGGTGATGGTGATGGTGGTGATGGTAGTGACAGTAATGATGGTGGTGGTGGTGATGGTGGTGGTGGTGGTGGTGGTGGTGATGGTAGTGATAATAATGATGGTGGTGGTGGTGGTGGTGACAGTGATGGTGATGGTGATAGTGATGGTAATAGTGATGGTGGTGATGGTGGTGATGGTGGTGATGGTGATAGTGGTGATGGTGGTGATGGTGATAGTGGTGATGGTGGTGATGGTGATGGTGGTGATGGTGGCATTGGTGGTGGTGATGATGGCAATGGTGGTGGTGGTGGTATGATGGTGGTGGTGGTAATGATAGTGGTGGTGGTGGTGGTGATGGTGATGGTGGTGATGGTAGTGACAGTAATGATGGTGGTGGTGGTGATGGTGGTGGTGGTGGTGGTGGTGGTGGTGGTAGTGTTGTAGGTAGTGGTGGTGGTGGTGGTGGTGATATGGTGGTAGTAGTAGTGATGGTGATGATGGTGATGGTGATGATGGTGGCAATGGTGGTGAATTTCATTCATATTACAATAAGTTACCTGGCTTATCCAGTAGATTTTGGAGTTAAAAATATGGAGGTTTTCCTTTGAGGGTCTGGAAGAGTTCCAGGCCACCCAGGGAAAAGGCCAGGACCTGACCATTTGCTGAAGGCCTGAGTCACTCCTGAGCCCTTTGTCTCTCCTTCTACTTGACATAAAACAAACTGAGTCAGCTAAGTTGAAAACCACAGTGACAACAGGAATCAGAGTGCAATGAAGGAACAAGAAAGAAGCAAAGCTGGACATCACTTTAAAAGGCACACATAGGGAAAATATGCACCTCTAAAAATGTCTTCAGATAAGATCAAAGAAAGACTTGCAAAATTAAAGTCAAAACTAATAGAAGACTGTAGAAGAGCTGAAATCAAAACAGAAGGGATTTCAAGAAACACAGGCAGTGGTGAAGACCTGCACATAAAGGAGGGGAAAACATCTGAGCACGAAAGTGCAAATGCTCCTCAGTTTGCCACAGGGACAGGTGCCAGTGAACACATCCTAAGTTGGAAATATCCTGAGTTAAAATGCATGCAGGGCTGCGGGTGCCGCTTAGTGGTAGAGCATTTCCCGGGTGTCCCAGGCCCTGGGTTCCATTCCCAGCACAGCCAAAGAAAAGACAAAGATGCATGTGGTCACCTGGCCACCAACACCCTAGCTCAACACAGTGCACTGTGGAGTGTCCGTCACTCACCTGGTGACAGCTGAGTGACTGGGGGCTGCAGCGCTGCCACTGCCCAGCCTCTTGACGGTACTGTGCTGCCCACCACCAGCCCAGGAGAAGACCAACAGGCCCACCTCACAGGGCAGCTCCCACTGGGTGTGGTCACCCTCACACCTTCTAGAGGTGAAGACTGTGGGGAACCGTCCTAATGGGGACCCTCTTTTCTTAAAACTTGAGGACATTCAAAGAAAACCAAATCATAAAGTAATACATGTTGATGACTAATAAACAGTTTAAAAGTTCACTTCTCTAATAATGAAAACTCAAATTATAACAATAATAAAGTAAGATTTTACAGATTAAGTTGGAAAACATAAAAAAGTAACTAATAACTGCTCACCAAGGCTGGGGCGGGTAGGTAAACCTTCACTGTCAGAGAAGGCAGCGTGGCCCCTTTGGGGAGGTGATGTGGAAATCTACATCCAAAGCCTGACAAATGTCTTTTGAAGTAAAAAAAAAAAATCTATTTCCAGGAGTTTATCTTCAATAAATAATCAGACACCTATGGGAAGACTTACTAGGAAAGAGTAGGACCCCCCCTTGATATCTGGTTAAATTAATAAACATGGGTCAACAAAAGGAGCACTACATGGGTGTGTAAAAGGTGTGGAAGGACATTAATGGTTTGGAATGTCACAACATGCTGTGAAGTAAAGAAAACAGGTTTCAGGGGAGCTGGGGTTGTGGCTCAGTGGTAGAGCATTCGCCTAGCATTTGCGAGGCACTGGGATCAAGCCTCAGCACCACATAAAGATAAATAAATAAAGGTATTATCCATCTACAACTAAAAAAAAAATTAAAGATTTTTTTTTTTAGAGAGAGTGAGAGAGAGAGAGGGAGAGAGAGAGAATTTTTTAATATTTATTTTTTAGTTATCGGCGGACACAATATCTTTGTTTGTATGTGGTGCTGAGGATCGAACCCGGGCCGCACGCATGCCAGGCGAGCGCGCTACCACTTGAGCCATATCCCCAGCCCAAAAGATATTTTTAAAAAGAAAAAAACAGGTTTCAAATAATTTCATCTCTTGAGAAAAAAAAATATATACAACTCCACTACATTGAACCTAAAGTAACTAAGTGCACCACTTAATATTCTTTAGTTATTAGAAGTATTAAATGATTATTAAACACACCATTTGTATTTACCACTAAGAAACAAAAAAATTCTGCCAATTAAACTATAATGAACCATAGATTGTAGCATCCATCATGATGTTATTTGCTTATTTTTATTCATTTATTCACTCTTATAGTGATTGAACCCAGGGCCTCACATTTGCTAAGCACATGCTCTATCATTGAGCTATACCCCCCACCTCACATGATGAACTTGGAGATGTTAAAATGAAATATATGTCCTGGAATTGATAAAATACTATATGTGCCCCATATTCCTTCCATTCTAAAGCTAACTTCTTCCCCCGTATTTTACTACCTGGAATTTAACACCTTACAATCAGGTGCACTTACTACCTTACAGTCAAGGGAGTGCTTCTCCCAGCACCCTCAGCCCACATACACCCCATCGGGAGCAAGAGAACATTTTATATGTATTATATTTTCATGAGACAGACAGAAAGAAATACATCAGAATGTTAATCGTAGTTTTCTCCAAATGGTAGGATTTCAGGTCATTTTAATTTCCCTCCTTGTTTTTTCTATAATTTACAAATTTTCTAAAATGAAGTAGAAAAAAATCTAAACAGCAACAATCAATCCAGCATCACCAGTTCCCAGATCCACCCCACTGCAGAACAGCGAGGGCATGGGGCTAAGGTCCTGTGGGCTCCCTGTCCCTGTCTTCCCAGGATCTGGGAACCCTCAGAGGAGACAGCTAAAGGGCCTCTGCCAGCTCACCCCCAAACCAGTGTCTCACCACTTTAAAACTCTGTGTTCACAGAGGCTCCCTGCAAGTTTCCCTCCTCCACCACCTCACTCTCCCTCCTTTCTGGCACCCAGTCCCATGGAAGCACCCACGGGGGGCAAGTGGACTTCATCTCAAAGCCAGTTCCCATTCTAGGATGATGGGCAGTGGCCGCCAGAGCACCTGCTGGGAGGATTCTGAGGCCAGACTGAAGTTTAGGGGGGGGCAGGTGTGCCTGAGGGATTGGTCACACCTGCCAGGGACCATGGGACACATTGCACACTGCCAAGGCCTGAGAGAGTCCTCCCAGCTCTTGGTGTGCTCTCTGACATCTGCTCTCTGTGTCTCCCTGACCTCTAAGCAGATGCCTCATGTGTCCAGCCGGCAAAGGGGAAGACATCCTGAGCACACTGAGGACCGTGGCAGGCGGCTGTGAGGGCCAGACTCAGCAGCATGAGCTAGACCAGCTCACTCCTGCCCGCCAGCCCTGGGCGGGAAAGCAGAACGCACAGGCAGCGGAGACCCGCAAGCCAGCAAGGGCACGCACCTAGAGCGTCTGCCCTCCAAGAGACAGAGGAACAAGGCTCCCCCGACCGTCCATCAGGGGGTGGAAGATGCATGTGGCACACACAACACACAGCTTATTTATTTATTTATTAATTGGGCAAAGCCACATGGATGAGAACGAACTTGAGGGTGAAGGAAGCAATTGGCACAAAACCACAAGCATTGTTGTACCTTTGATTAAAAAACGAAATAGAAACCAAGTTGCATATGGCTTAGAAATATTCACCCTGTGAATAAACTGTATGAGAAAAGCAGTAGAGTGTATGAGAAAAAGCTTAGGGTACCCCTGGGCTCAGGGCAGGCAGGACACAGGACTCAGAAGGGAGGAGAAGGGGCAGCAGGCTGGAGCACCCCAGGGGGAGCTGGTGGCCTCCTGTGCCCATTTCACACTGTGCTTCATCACAACAGTTAGGGTGTTACAGGATACGGTAGGCACCACCCATTAATTGAAGGAACTGATTTTCATCTAATGCACTACTCAACTAAAAACAGTCCTCATGCAGAAGGCCTGTGCTGCTGATCTGTGGACTAGAGCCTATCACGTCTGCAGAGGGACTTCCTGGGTGACCCTGTCCTACCTGCCCAGCTGTGTTTCTCTTGAACAGTCTCTGAGCTTCAGCAGGAGCCCTCGATGGGCAAAGCCTTCCTCTCACCGTTTCCAGGCTGTCTCGGGCATGAGATGCCCATAGAAACAGCTCCCTCCTCTGTGCAGCGAGGAATTTGGGTGAATCACTTTCAAACACTATCTCTATTACTTTTTCCCCATCAGTGTGTGTGTGTGTGTGTGTGTGTGTGTGTGT
The DNA here is from genome assembly GCF_045843805.1 of Urocitellus parryii. NCBI lineage: Eukaryota > Metazoa > Chordata > Mammalia > Rodentia > Sciuridae > Urocitellus > Urocitellus parryii. The sequence continues at coordinate 30,736,184 of NC_135542.1, read as the reverse complement.
GTGTGTGTGTGTGTGTGTGTTGCTGGGGATCCTTCCCAGGGCCTCCTGTAGGCTAAACATGTGCCTGCCACTGAGCTATGCCCCAAGCCCCCTTGTAATCATTTTGGAGATCTTTTACCCCCTTCACCCTACGACGACTGTAATGACAATATGAAATACTGTATAGCATTTTATCTGCAGCATGCTCTAAGGCTGTTTTTGTAGTTATTACTTCAACTTGGTAACACATTATTCATAGTAACAGAGATACAGAAGCCACCTACACTTTTGATCCTCAGCAAGTGGCAGAACACGTAATCCTTAACCTCTGTGTCCGTGAAGAGGGTATGTATGTTGCCCAGAGATAGGTAGTCATTAAATAAAAAATCCCAACAGCCATGTGGTCAGATCCCAGCTGTGTGGACAGATGCTGACACCTGGGCACAACCAGCCGAGGAGACAACAGTGTGTAGAGAGCAGACACTCCGCCATGACGCACTTCTCCTCAAGCTTCTCTACAGCTAAACGGTGCAACCTGCCCAACTCCAGACACTCCTGGGAGGAGACTGGGCCCCAGATGGGCTCCGGGGAACCCAAGGTGTTAAGTGGGGGTGCTCTTTTAAGGTCAGGGGGCAGCCTGGCCCCAGAACAGGACCAGCAGTCCCAGACCCTGTGTTTCTGAATTTTGTGTTTTAACCAGCTGACTCCTTGTTGTATGTACACACACACACACACACACACACATAAACCCACATACACACATATACACACCCACACACATACACACACACACACATAAACCCACATACACACATATACACACCCACACACATACACACACACACACATAAACCCACATACACACACCCACACACATACATAAACACACAACACACACACGGACTGGTGAGGGAGACCTCACTCCATCCCCAGGGCCTGCTCTCTGACTTCCCCAGAGGGCCTGCAGCAGGCAGAGGACACCCTGAGTGCCCAGCAAGGTGTCTCTGGAAAGCAGCACCCATGCCCAGGATGGGCGGAGCCACAGCCAATCACAGGGACCAACGGGCCACGTAAACATCAGGTAGGTCACACCAACTACAGGCTCAGAAAGCATCATGTTCATTTAATTACCAGGCAGGGCTTTTGAAAACCAATTTTAAGAGCTAATTTAAAAGTGGCTGTTCTGCAGGGACAGGGTCATGGCAGACACTACTAAAACTGAAGGCAGCACTCTGATGGCCTGGGGGTGGCTCTTCCAGCCACACACCCAGAGAACAGCCACCAGCAAGCAATGGCCACAGCAGGCCTCCCTGCCGAGGCTTGATGGCGTGAAGAATCAGCAGGGCCTTCACAGGCTGAGCACATGCCCTACACTGAGCCACACCCCAACTCCAGGAGTCACGAGTATGGGGGGCAGAACTCATCGGGCAGCTCAAACCCGGGGTCCGCAGAGCAGCTGGACCAACGTGAACAGTGCTACGCATCCCTAAAGGAGGCAGGTCCCCAAGGATTGAAAGGAAGTGTCTAGAGCTTCCAGTCCCTCAGGAATGGCCGTCAGGAGTGTGTGGTGTGGGGAAAGGAGAGGTTCTAAAAGGGCATTTGAAGGAAGAGGCCATCTCTATAAAAAGAAACCAAAGGCCACTTTGGTAAGTGCCAGTGACTGTATGTAATAACACAAGAACATTCTGGAAAGAAATACATTTAAATCATCACACAGGTTACCTCAGGAAAGACAGAAGGAACCAGGACTGGACAAGATTTTTGAAGGGCACATGGGTCCCTGAGTCACCTGTGTATTTACAGTTGATTTCTTCAAGTCTCAGCAATTCCTTGATTCTTGAACATATGTCTACAAGTCTTTGGCTTATTTAACGTATCAAAGGAAGTTTACAGGAGGGATCTTCTGCCAGAAGGTGTCTGCTGCAGCACCACGCCCACCTCTGCCCCCCAGCACCCACCCACAGCTGGGCCACGGGCACATGTTTCAGGAGGACATGCCGGGGCCTCTGGTCACCTCCACCACTCTGAGTCCACAGCACATCTCAGGCAATGCTGGGGCCTCCAGAAGGGAGTTACCTGGCAGCAGTGCCGCTTCGCCAAGAGGACCCCGTGGTCACCACCCCCTCCCTGGTGACCATGAGAGCCACCTATTTTAAAGTTTGGCACAAGCCAAAGCAAGGGCCCCATACCTGTCAAAGACCACAGCGGCATAAGCCCGCTCGGCGAAGATGACGTCTGCTGCCCAGAACTCCTTGGTGGCCTTCAGGCCCCGGCCTTTGCCCTCGGAGTTGAAGACCTCCACGTTCTCCATGCTCCCTATTGTCATCTCAGAGTCTGCGGGCGCACGGGGGATGTCAGCGCTGGGCCAAGCCCTTTGTCACTGCTGCTATTTCGGCACCTTCGGCATCCCAAAGAGCAGGACTATAAATGGACAGGCCACCTCCCCTTCCCTGCCCCCTTGGCCTTGGGCCCTCACCTCCCCCTCTACCTCGTTCCTGGAGGCAGGAGTAGGCAGGCGAGAAGACAGCAGTAGGGCAAGGGTCTCTCTTGTCACCCAGCACAGCGGAGAAAGCAGAAGATGCCGTGGGCGAGTGCAGCCCTGGGATGGGGCCTGACCAGTTCTGAAAGGTTCTTTGCAAAAAGAAGCTGTGTGCGTGTGCGTGTGTCGGCTCAGCTGGAGCTGGAACAGGGAGCCAGGCAGGAGGGTATTTTTAGCAGCCAGATGCCTCTATCAATCAAGAGCAGACCTCCAGAGTGGCCCAAGGGAAGAGGAAAGGTGGCCTGCTGCTCTGGGACCCTTCAGCTGTCAGGCTCGCGTTTCCCAAGGTGGACGCTCCTCCCACCCCAGTCTCTCTGCCTGGTGGGACGCTGCTTAACAGAACTGCCCAGGTTCCAAGGGGCATTGCTCCTCTCCAGCACCTGGGGCTCCCAGGTATGCCCCCCCAAGTGGCATGGAGGTCCCAGGCATGCCCCCCCCAGGTGGCATGGAGGTCCCGGGTGTGCCCCCCCAGGTGACATGGAGATTCCTGGGGTGCCCACCTAGGTGGCATGGAGGTGCCAGGCGTGCCCCCCAGGTGGCATGGAGGTCCTGGGCATGTCCCCCCAAGTGGCATGGAGGTCCCAGGCGTGCCCCCTGCCAGGTGTCATGAAGGTCCCAGGTGTGCCCCCCCAGGTGACATGGAGACTCCTGGGGTGCCCACTGAGGTGGCATGGAGGTCCTGGGTGTACCCCACCCACGTGGCATGGAGGTGCCAGGCGTGCCCCCCCAGGTGGCATGGAGGTCCTGGGCATGTCCCCCCAGGTGGCATGGAGGTCCCAGGCGTGCCCCCTGCCAGGTGTCATGAAGGTCCCGGGCGTGGCTCCCCCAGGTGGCATGGAGGTCCAAGGGTGTCTTGTCTTTAATATCACTGGCCATGCAGCTGTCTCAGAGGCAGGTTGGGCACAGGGAAGGCCGGCTTCACAAACCCATCCCTGTCTCCATCCACCCATCAAACTCCCCTTAAACACCATCTACTGCCAGGAGAACACCAGCGTGCTCTGTCCTCCTCATCTGGTGCCAGGGCTGTGGAGGGACAGTTCTGAGATCCTCAGTGAACTAAGTGCCACTCTCCCTAGCCATCAGGCACATCTCACGGAAGCCGAAGAAAGGCCCAGGTCTGGAGATGTGGCTTATCCTCCCTGTAGTATTTCTAGTTTCTGGATACCTCCTGCCATGGTTTGAATGTGTCCCCAGAGTCCTTGTGTTGGACACCTAGTTCACAATGCAACAGTGTTGACAGGCAGGACCTTTAGGGGGTGGGTGGTTCCCAGGGTCTCCACCCTTGTGAACACATTAAGGTTAGGGTTAGGGTTAGGGTTAGGGAGTGAGTGGTTCACAGGGTCTCCACCCTTGTGAGCACATTAAGGCCATTGTCAAGGGAGTGGGTTAGTTATTTTGGGTTCCTGATGAAAGGATTGATAAAAGTTTGGCCTCTGTCTGTTGTCCACACCCCCGACCCCCCCACGCCTCTTGCTCTCTCTCCCTCCCTCCCGTCCTCCTTCTCTCTCTCCCTTCCTCTCTCTCTTCCTCTGATGCCTTCCACCATATGGCAATGCAGCAAGAAGGCCCTCACTAGACGTGGCCCCTGGAGCCTGGACTTCACAAGCTCCAGTATCGTGAGTCAGTAAGTTTTCTGTTACAAATTATCCAGTCTCAGCCCATCATAGGGGTGCACGCCTGTAATCCGAGGTACTCAGGAGGTTGAGGCTTGAGGACCACAAGTCCAAGGCCAGCCTAGGCAACCTAATGGGACTCTGTCTCAAAATTTTAAAAAAAATTTTAAAAAGGTAAAGGCTGGGAATGTAGCTTAGCAGTAAAGGGTCTGTTAATGTCACCCTGACACAAAACCTAAGAGCAAGGTGACCGTCTCTACCTCGCCAACTTATTTGGGAGTTAAGTGGGGTCACATGGAAGGACAGAGCCTGGCACTTGGCACTTCATGTCACATCATTCAGCGAAGGCTCTTCTACTCTGTTTATTCTGTTCCATTGTCCTCCCTAGACTACCAAGATGTGCAGGAATTCTAATGGACCTTCAGGCAAATTGCCTCTCCCCACTCTCCTGTGGCTCCGGATAGCACACCCCAAATCCTCTCAGACCACACATCCTGGTGTGGAGTTCTCCCGCAGCCCGATGGGCTGGACAATATCTTGGCGGCTTCAGATGGATCCAAAGAGCACAACAACTTAAGACGGTGAAAGCTGGTGCCTCAAAGAGTAAACATCACACACTCCCAAGAGAAAAAATAATATTATGGAGGAGACTAGTCGGCTTCCAGCGAAGTGCCCACACCCATGTTGCCTGGTGACAGCTGGTCCTCCCTCAGCCTGGCAGGGCCCTGTGCTCTCCTGTAGACACTGGACTGGAACAGGTTCAGCCCAAGCTGTCATCGAGGACAAAGTGGACCCACCCGAGACCAGAGCTTGAGTTATATCCCTGGGTGCAACCTTACCAGATCAAAGACAGGAATACTGTTGAAGGCAGAATCAGGCCCCCAAGGATGTCCAGGCTCAAATCCCCAGAGCTTTGAACATACCTGACATAGGATGTCCATGGAGTGACTGTCTCCACAAACACTCATGCCGAGACAGGCAGGTGGTGCACGCCTATAAACCCAGCACTAGAGGCTGAGTGAGGCATGAGGATGGCAAGTTCAAGGACAGCCTCAGCAACGTAGCAAGACTGTCTCAAAACTAAATTTTTTAAAAGGGCTGGGGATGTAGCTCAGTGGTAGAATGCCCCTGGGTTCAATCCCAGGTACCATAAAAAAACAAACCAACAAGAAAACAGTGGTGAACGTGATCCCCACATGAGGTATCAAAGCTTAATGGATCCAACAACGGCACCTGGAGATGGGAGTGCAGAGGGCAATCAAGGTCCAAGGAGCACTGAGGGTGGCCCTGGTCCAATGGCACTGGAGAGATGGACGTGGGGATGCTCTATTGACTTCCTACGGTGCTTGGGTCTTTGCAGCATCCCCACCAGAGGGCAGGCCCTCACCAGATACGGCCACCCAGTCTTGAATTTCCCAGCCTTCAGAATCACAAGTGGAACACACTTTCTTTATAAGTGACTCAGTCTGTGATATCCAGTTGTAGCATCGAGACACATGGCAAAGGGGACTTTGCAAATGTGATTGAATTAAGGATCTTGAGACACAAAGATTATCCTAGATTATCTGGGTGGGACCAATGTGATCACGGGGATCCCCATAAGAGCAAGGCAGGAGGGTCAGGGTCAGAGAAGGAGTCGTCACAATGGACGCCAGAGGGTCGGAGTCCGAGAGCTCTCTGGAGATTCAGTGCTGCTGACCATAAAGATGGAGGAAGGAGTCACGGGCAGAGAAGCGGCCGACTCTGGAAAAGGCAGCGGAGCAGGCCCTCCCTCCCGCTCCTCCAGGACAGCGCAGCACTGTGGCACCTTGATCTCAGCCGGCGAACCCCAGGTCTGGCTTCTGACCTCCAGAACTGTAAGATGATAACTTCATGTTTTTAAGTCACTAACTTTGTCCTGATTTGTTACCGTAGCGATGGGAAACTCACATATAAAGTATTGAAGTAGTTTCTCCACACAGTACATATCACCTAAGGCTCTTCTGCTACTCTGAAAGGAAATTCATACAGAGTGTAATTTACTAGCTCTTACAAAAAAAAAAAAAAAAAAAAAAACACAATCAACTATTATCCCACCCTAATAAGGGGGGGGAAGAAAATGAAAGGTAACTTATAATAAATTAAAGTACCTTGATGGTGGGGCTGGGGCTGGGGCTCAGAGGTAGAGCACTGGCCTAGCATGCATGAAGCACTGCTTCAATCCTCAGCACCATATAAAAATAAAATAAAGGTATTGTGTCCACCTACAACTAAAAAATAAATGTTAATACCTTGATGGTAAATTAAGATGCCGGTTTGCTCACTGTTCACATGCTTGGGTCCAACCGCAGTAGAGATGTGATGGAGTGGTCAGAACTGTGCACGTCTGAGTGAAGCCCTGTGTGGGTTGATCTGGGGACACAAACCCCACGCGGGGCACAGTGCCCAGGGCATGGCTTCCTGAGATGGTGGTTGTCTCTTGGCACAATCTCCCCTATAATGTTCAGTGGATAATAGAACTTCTAAAAACTGCTCTATGATTCCATACAAAGCAGAGTTCTGGACCAGGTGATTATAAACGGGGTTTTCACCTGCTGGAGAGGCACATCTGGCTATCTAAGCCTCTTGGGACAGGTTTTTCATTATTCAAGGCTGCTCCTTGCTTCCAGGACAGCCAGCATTTCTGGCCAGCATCAGAGAGTCAGGAGAGTTGGCCCCAGACCAGGCTGGTCGGGGGCAGAAGGCACCGGACCCTGCCAGGTCGCATGTGAGCACAGACCTGATGAAACAGCTCTGAGCCCATCTGCCCTGGCTGGCACCCCAGCTCCTCCAGTGTCTTTTCACCAGGATGCCGATCTTTCCTGGTGGCCCTGGATGGACAGCATCGTGCCTCTAGCACCTGGGGTCACTGTGATAACCAAAGACTCTCATCACATCTCTAAACTCTTCCCTGTGGTGGACTTGCCTCCTCTGGGAACGGCTGCTCCTTGTCTTCAGGAAAAGCACATTCCAAATCCTCGGGATTTCTTGTCACCCTGGTGGAGGTCACCAGAGAAAGGCTACAGGAAGGACACCAGAGCTTTCTTGGACATCATACCTCATGAGGGATGGAAGAGGTAGGTTCATTCCACACCTCCTGAGAGATCCTCCAAGACCAGGGTGGCATATCTGCGTGTGACTGTCACTTCAGGTCACAGAACTGAGCCTCCCAGGCCTTCAAATCACACTGCGGTTGAGGACCCTTTTCCACTCCACCATGCTGGGAGTTTTCCCATCGGAGATCACTTTAAAGGCACAGGGTCTCTTTCATGTGTGTCTGAATAAAGAAGGAGGGTGAGGCTGGGGAAAGGGAGACCACTTGAGCCCAAGGGCACCCAGAGCAGAAGAGGGGTCTGCAGTGCAGCAACAAGAATGACCCCATGGGGCAGATGCCCAGGCTGTCGCTATACCTCTGTGTCAGCAGAAATGCCCGAGTGTGCACACGCGTGCACGCGCACACACACGCATACGCGCAAAGAACATTACCACGGCTACCCAATGCTCCCACACCCTAACAAGAGTTCAAGGCCATTGGTGCAAATCAAAGGTAGTGTCAGGTCCCTGCCACGCACCTCCGTGGTGGAAGGAGGTGGTGAGGAGGAGGCCAGGCCTGGGGCTGTTCTGGAGACAGCGGTCAGTACCATGCCATGAGATGAGCCAGGGGCTGCAAGTATCCTCGCAGCATAAGGAGGCGCTCTGCTGGCTTACACGCACCTAGGCAGACTGTATCTCCAGAGCCTGCTGCAGCTCCCGGATGTTTGACCATAAACCTGTATTTACATGATCATCCTGAGCCTTGATGACACAGAGGCTTCAGAGTGACTAACTCCCCTCAGCTGGGTGGGTGACGATTCAGGGAATATGCACAAAAAGTATGAACATGGAGAGGGAAAACAGACCTACACAGTCTGTGATAGGTTTTGGATCTTTGGGAAGTTGGTGTGCCTGTGTGAATAGGGTGGCCACTGACCTACCACACCTGGGGAAAACTACTCCAGCCTTTGGGTCCCTGTTGAGCCACGAGCCTGGGGAGAGCGCCATCTAGTGGCTAGTCTAGGAACTGCAGGATTTTAATCTTCCCTGAGGCTGCTGTAGTGACAGGAGTCCCACCCTTGGCTGGTCCCGGCCTCTGCACCCCAGTACCTGGTACTGAGGTTCGTTGAGCTTTTTTTCCCCTCCTTTTCTGTACTGGGAATCAAAGTCAGAGCCCGACGCTTCTTGGCAAGTAACTGTACACTGAGCTACATCCTCAGCCCTAACTTTCACTTAGGCCGGGGTCCTTTAGAATGGTTTGGGGAAAAAAAATTAAAGAATATTTTGTGACACACACACAAAAAAAATCACACAAAATTCAAATTTTAATGGCCATATATTTAATTTTATTAGAAAACAGCCACTGGATTTACATATTTTCTAAGGCTGCCTTCACACTTCAACAGCAGAGTTGAATATTACACAGAGTCCCCAGAACTGAAAAAAAACTTACTCTCTGGCATTGTTCAAAAAATGTTTGCCAAGCCTTATTCAAACTAAAATGGCTGCATGCCTGGACACCTAGAAGAGGCCACAGGAGCTTGCTGCTTCAACAGCCATCCCCTGGCTGCTGCATTCACTCATTTCAAAAGCAATGTCAGAGACACTATCAAAGAAAGGCTCTTGTGCATGTCTAGCCCACACCTAGGATGAGCAGTGCAGGTTCTCTCCCCAATACTCATTATGTTCTATGCAGTTTCATCACTGAAAAACACATTCCCTCTGGTCCCTGTGTTCTCACAAAAATAAGTATGAAGCCGGGAATATAGTTCAGTGGTAGAGCACTTGCCTAACATGCATGAGGCCCTTGGTTTGGTCCCAATGCCCTGCCTCTAAGAAATCCTTAGTTTCAAACTGCTTTCCATCAGAGAATTCTTAAATTCCCTCATTCCACATGCACTTACCAGCACATGTAGCAAGCACTATAATCAGGGTCTGAGGCACATAGACCCACAAAATGTAGGGCCTGGCTTCAAGACATTGACCATTTAAAGGAGATTATGGGCCAGGTGAGGTAGCACACACCTGTTATTACAGGGACATGAGAGACTGAGGCAGGAGGATTGCAAGTTCAAGGCCAGCCTCAGCAATTTAGACAGGCCCTAAGCAACCTAGCAAGACTCTGTTTCAAAATTTAAAAGAAAATTAAAAAGGGATGGGTATATAGTTCAGTTGATAGAATGCTTGCCTTGCATGCACAGGTCCTGGGTGCGATCCCCAGCACCACAAAGAAAGGGGAGGCTAAGGATGTGGCTCAGTGTATAGCGCCCCAGATTCAAACCCCAGTACTGCAAATAAATAAATAATAAAGGGGATTATGGAAAAGCATGTGAAGATGGTTAAAGAGAGTAGGAGACAAAGAGAAAATCTTATCCAGGTGAGAATGAGGAACCAGGGCAATCTTCCAAAGAAGGGTAGAGGAAGAAGAAAGGGGAAATCAGAACTGGAGGAGAGCAGCATACGCCCAAGGACCCAGAGAGGTGGACATGGAGAGACAGCAGGACACATAGAGCACACAACTGTTTCCTTCGCTAGTCTGGTCCCAGGCCTTTCATGTCCAGTGACTCGTGTGCATTGGAAAGAGATTCTACTAGCAAGACGTTTGAATGCTTGGAATTGCCACGTTCCCCTAGTGCCCTTTGAGGTGGGAACTAGTGCCTTTTGGAAGATAAGAAATGGAGGTCCTGAGAAGAAATGTGGCTAAGAGCTCCTACTGAAGACACAGCATCATCTCCTCCATAGGAACCACCACTCAAGTGCATGAGGCTTCACGAGAGCCCTGATGCAGCACCGTCTGTGAGAACAAACCTGGGAAACAGCTCCCGTCCAAGGAGAATGGCTGGGGAATGAAGACCGTGTGTTCACAGGATGGAATGCCGCTAAACTGGAAAGTGGAGACAAATTCCAGAGGAATAAGCAGGATGTATAATAATATTTATGTAAAATTCTAAGTCATGCAAATCAATATTCCATATATATGCCGTAAAATTATGAAACAATGCGTGTGAATGAGAAATGCTGGATTTAGGAAAAGGAGTTCATTAGGAAGTAGGGTCCCAAGGGTTTGGTCCCAAGCGGTGCAAAAAAATACAACAAAATAAGATAGCATGCTTGCTTCTATTCTTACCTCTTTCTGGAGAGAGCATTACAGGAGGAGGGAGCAAATAAAAAAGTTTAGTAACACAGTAGTGGAGTATTTGTAGTAATCATAAAAGTTTAATGTTGTAGAATCATAAGGTGAGTGCTGGGTGGGGCTTGAGGGCAGTGGGAGAGAATGAGATCAGGGCTTGCACAGCTGACAGGACTCAGTCTAACTTTTCCCCACTAACAATGGAGAGCCAATTATGACTTCTTTATTGAATCCTCAGCAGCAACATGAGCATCGACTGTAGCTGCTGAAATCAAAAGAAGGCAGATCTTAGCGTGTTTCAATCAAAAGAGGCGAGACGTGAAACAGGCAGTATCAGTGTGACAGGAATGCAGAGGTCACCAGGGGAACGTTTTTTTGCGCAGCCTATCAGGAAAAACACCAATCAAGGAGAAAATGGGTGGAGCATTGTCCATCAGGGAACTAAATAAATCACAGCTACTTGCGACTGCGCAGAGGTTAACCCCGCGTTAAGTGAAACAAGTCCCAGGATGCTTCACACAGGGACAAGTAGCCTTACGAGTTGACAAAAGCAACCTAACATAGATGTGACCACATACGTGTGCTATGTGTGTACGACAGAGAGGAGAGAGGCGGTGATGACTGCGAACAGGGGTGCTGCTTTGGATAGAGCCTCGTGCGTGTGCTGCACGTCTATGCTCAAAGCCTGAAAAAGAGCGGGGAGAGAGGTCACTTAGGGTGCCCTGAAGACAACAGTCCCGACCGAGGATTGCGCCTCCTCTACGTTGGGTATTAAATTGCGTAATAAGGAAGAAGGGGAGCGCGCACGCGATGCGTCGTGCAGGTGGAAGGCACGCGCGTCCCCGGGTCTCCAGTCTCAGCAGCTGTCCCTTCCTCCAATGGGAAGGCGGAACCACAGCCCAGAGGCCAAGTGCCAGCCGATCCCGCGCGGCGCTCGCAGGGGGCGGGGCACGCGGGAGGGCGTGGCGCGGGGGCCGCCGAGAGCCGGACAGCTCAGGGGGATCAGGCAAGCTGAAAGGCGTGGCGCAGAGACCACAGAAAGCGAGGCGGTGTAGGGGGCGGGGCACGCATGAGGGCGTGGCGCGGGGGACTGCCGAAAACGGGGCCGCGCAGGGGGGCGGGGCATGCGAGAGGGTGGGGCTGCGCAGGGGGCGGGGAAAGAGGGAGGGCGTGGCGCGGGGGACTTCCTAGTGCCGAGCCGCGCAGAGGGCGGGGCAGGAAGGGTAGGGCCGCGCAGGCGGCGAGGCACGCCGAAAGCGGGGCCGTGCAGGGGGCGGGACACACGGTAGGGCGTGGCGCGGGAGACTGTCCAGAGCAGGGCCGCTCAGGGGGCGGGGCAGCAAGAGGGTGGGGCCGCTCAGGGGGCGGGGCACGCGGGAGGGCGTGGCGCAGGAGGGCTGCCAAGAGCGGGGCCGCGCAGGCGCCGGAGCGCGCTCGGCCGCCATGGCGCCGGCGCCGCCCAGTCAGCCACCGGTGGTGGCAGCGACTTCCACTCGGGAAACCGGGTCTCCGCCTCTTGCTCCCGGCCCGCCTGCTCCGGGCTGCGGCGGCGTCCCCGCCTCTCCGCCACCCGCTGCGCGGCCCGGCCGCGGCGCTGGCGGGGAGGGGGCCGCAGTTGTCGACGCCGCCCCGCCTCCGAGAAGGTGAGTTCCTGCCGGGCGGCGGCTGCCGCCTCGTCCCTCGCCCTGCCTCGCCGCCCGTGGCCCGGAAGGCGCCATGCCGCGGCGCAGGGGTCGGAGGGCGGGCCCAGTCCTGTCCCGACGCCGCCTGCGCCTCGGCGCGCTCCTGCGGGGCCGCGGTGGAGCTGGACGCCGGGCGGGCCGGGCCGAGCGGGACGGGTCTGCCCCGGGCGTCCCGGGCGCTGGGCGGGAGAGGTGGGCACGCCTGTCCGCAGGGCGCTGGTGCTCGTGCAGGCAGGGCCCCGTGTCCCCGGCTCGGTCCCCCCTCGGAGACCGGCCCCGCTGACCAGTCCAGAGCAGTGGCTCGCAGGCCCCGGACACACCTCCCAGAAGGACCGAGGAGCAGTTCGCAGGGGCGGTCGGGGTGCGCCCCGGGACAGCAGGCCTGTCCTGGGGCGGCGGCTAGAGCAGAGAATCCAGCGCTTCTGCAGGGACCCAGCCTCAGCTGTTAGAGGCCTGGGCTCAGTGGAGGGGCGCTCGCCTGGCACCTGTGCGGCCCTGGATCTGATCCTCAGCAATGCATACAACTACATAAAATAAAGGTCATCAACTAAAAAATATATTCAAAAAAATGTCTTTTACAGGGATCTGGAGAGTTTTTACAGTTATCACCAACACGTTTCCTGTAACACACAGTTTCTTGCCCGTCCCGGTGTAAGAGACTTGGGTTCCTCCAAGTACCCTCCACTGCGGACAGCCCGCCTGTAGGCGGCCGGGATAGGCTGCAAAACGTCCACAGGTGATTTCAGGGAGGGGCGCTTGCTGGGTTACCCTAAGTCACTTTCTTTATGCAGAGTGAAAGATAATGGAGTTCATATTAAAGAGTGATTTAGGACCCTTTTACTAGGACTGACACCATAAATGTAATAACTATAAAAATACTTTATTGTGATGGGTATGTTTTGTGTGCTGTTCCATAATCTTACTTATTTCACTTTGGAGAAATGACCAAGGAATAAAATAACTCTTAAAACATTTTTATAAGCAGTGAATTATAAATTCCATTCCCTATATATATGCTAATTAGAATTCCATTACAATCAAATGAGTGTCTTCAGTCAGCCTGAATTAGTATCATTGTTCTGATTTGAAACAAAAGAACAACAACAAAAAAAATAAGAAACATCAGATTTTTATCACTTCGTCCCCTCAGAAAAGTGATTGAGTCACTGAGGTGCATCCCAGTCTTTTTTATTTTATTGGAGGCAGTCTGAGTTGCCCAGGCTGGCCATACCCTTCTCAAGCTGGAGGTCACAGGCATCTGCTGCCATGCCTGGCTGAAATATATATTTTTTTCTTTTACACCAAAACTTCCTGTCAGTGTGTCTGAACAGCTTATGGGTGTCAGGAGAGATGCAAGTCAGTGTGGCTTCATGGCCAACCCATCAGACGTGCAAACAGCACTTCATGGAAAATTAACTTTTTGCCAAACGTGGCATTTGGGTGTTTGTTTTGGTTTTTGCAGTGACTTTAAATGTGTGCAGAAAACATTAATAGGTGTCCATGTGGTGCCAACAGTCACCTTTCTGAATCACTTCGGGTGGTAAATGAGAGCACTGGAGTAGGAGTCTTGATTTGTCCCAGGCCCTGGTGCTAGTCTCTCCACTCACTCTATGGCCCTGAGTAAGTCCCCAGTTCTTTGAACTTGACTTTGTCATCTGTTGAGTGGGGCTGCTGGACTAGCCCAGTGGTTCTCAACCAAGGGTCATTTTACCACCTACCCACCCTTGTCCCCAAGAGGATATTGGGTAATGTCTGGAGACATTTGCTTGTCGCACTACTGGACAGGGAGGGGCATAGTGAGTGAGGGCAGGTTCTAAGGGCATCTTTTTACTGTGGACCAGAAATGCCACAAACATCCTAAAAATACACTGGACAACCTACACATAGCACAAGATCATCTTACTGAGAATGTCAGTGGTGTGCACTACAGGAGCCTGCACTGTCCAGACTTTGACACCAACAGCTGAGCAGCTCCACCCGACACGCTCTCCTCAGTGGTTGTGTGCTAAACAGTGACTCATTAAACACGAAACTCGCCTGTGACCCGGTCAGACCTGCAGAGTGATGAACTCGCCTGAGTCAAGGTGGAGGTCCTTCCTGTGGACTTGAAAAGCAAAATATAATTGTTACCTAAAAATACATCTTGTCACCTTTATTTCAAGTTAATATCCTTCATTAGCCACTTGAGATAGTCCCAATAGTGTTTTAAAAATATAACATATCTAAAATATAACATATCTAATATGGTAAATATTAGATATGTTATATTTTTAAAACACTATTGGGACTCAATATTTAAAGTTTAAAAAATACATTGCCAGCCCTTTTTATTTTTATACTATGAGATAGGGTCTCTATAAGTTGCTGAGGGTGACTCTGAACTTGTGATTGTCCTGCCTTCTGAGTCACCAGGATTACAGGCTTGTGCCACAAGCCCAGCTTATATTTTTATTTTACATAGTTATAAAAGCTTATTATTTCACATAGTTATAAATAGTTGCCAGCTATGATCATAGATAAACAAGAAGAGAAAAACAAGATATTTTACTTAATCTTTTTTTTAAAGAACTTGTTAGAAGAGTTCTCCAAATGTTATCAAAGAATTATCCTGTTCCCAGTTATTAAAATTTCTTTCTCACTTTCAAAATCCTAATAGTACCATTAAAACTGACTTGATGCCTATTGTCACAGCTACCCAGAAAGTTGAGGCAGGCAGATCACTTGGTCCCAAGAGTTCAAAGCCAGCCTGGGCAACATAGATCCTATCTCAAGGGGGTGGGGGATCACATCACCATGGACAGTTCTTTATGAATTCTGAATCCTGACATTCTAATCAAGCACAGTGGCACATAACTGTAATCCCAACAGTGGGAGGCTAAGGCAGGAGGATCTTGAGTTTGAGGCTAGCCTCAGCAATTTAGCAAGATCCTGTGACAAAATAAATGGGGGAAAAAAAAAGGTCTAAAGCTGCAGCTCAGTTCTAAAGCACCCCAGGGCTCAAGCCCGGAACCAGAAGGAGGAAAGAGAAGTATATAAACCTATGTCGTTACGTTTTTTGTCTTGTTACTTTAAAACCAAGTACAACTATATATTTTAAAACAACTCAAAACTAATTAAGAGATATGATATGTGACATACATTTTACTCATCAAGTTCTTCCTAAATTGGTTCTCATTTACAATTATTATCTTGAGCACATATTTTTAAGCAAACCTTTTAAAATCTATACACTGGTACTGAAATTAAGCTTAGTTTGAATATATACAGTATAATGTAAATAAATACTTCAGGAGATTCAGTTTACAAGGTCATATTTTTTTGCAAAAATTAGCATAATACAGGCATATCTGAAGCAAAATTTAAATATTCTCCCCTATCTTATTCCCATTAAATTTACTATGTACCTTTTTAGATTTTTTTTTTTCTTTATCAGTACTGGGGACTGAACCTAGAGGTGTTCTAACAGTGAGCTGCGTCTCCAGTGCTTATTACTTTAAGACATGGTCTTGGAACTCGGCCTCGGCTTCCTGAGTGCTGGGATTATTGGAGCGCACCCTTACACAGCCTTCAGGTTTTCTCTGCACAATTTTAGCTAGCACATAGATTGGATTGTCAAATCAGGCTCACGTGAGTCAGTAATAAAAGCCAGGATTAAGGTTTAGTGATTATTTAAAGGATACAGGCAATTGGGAGATTCCAGTGAATCAGAAGAGCATGTGGTACGTGAAAGCGCTCTCTTCAGGCTGTGTCCCCTAGTTGGTCCTGTGTTCCTGACCCAGGATAATAGATAAGGTTTTTAAGTGAGTTTCACTTCACGAGGTGGATTGTGAATCAGCTTCTTGTAGTATGGCTTACATGATGTTATTCACAAAACAGTGCCTCATCAATTTTGGATTTATTTACTGCCAGTGACTCTTTGCCAGGGACATCTTACTAATGGGACTCGGAGAGGGGGTTTTTTCCTCCTAGCAACTACCATTAAGCTCTTTTTCCCCCATTATTTTTTTTATTGGTGCTTTATAGTTGCACATAATGGAGGGATTTGTTGTTAAATATTCTTAGTTGCTGTGATCAGGCTCTTAATTCCGAGGCCCAGGAGACCTGGAGGCTAGGAATTCCCGTGTCTAGGTGCCAGCCTTTGTCGAAGACCTTCTTGCTACACCATTCCAGGGCAGAGGGCAGCCATGTGTGGAGGGATCACACTACGACCTGACCCCCTGTATAACTGGTATCAATCTCTTGTGAAGGAGAAGCCCTCCTGACCTCAAACCTCCCTTTAGGCCCCTGCCTCCCAACACGGTTGCTTTGGTAATTAAGTTTTCCACACATTTTAGGGGAACATGTTAAGACCATAGTAGATCCTAATTATAAACCGGCAAACTTCTATAAAATAAATTTAAACTGTTAGGAACTTTATATTGAAGTTCAGTTCTCAGTATTAATGTAGTCGTTTTGGGATAAATTACTTATTATGAGGAAAAAATGTTTTGCACATGTTCTAGAAGTTATATGTAAGTATAGCTTTAAGGGGCTTGAGGAGCCTACTCAATGAGATTTGTGTGGGTACATTTATAGCAACTGTGGGGAGGACATTAGTGCTGTGGGGTCATCTTGGAGTGTCTGCAGGGGATTGGACCTCCCCAAATAAAGCAAAATCCACAGTCCTTCAACTGTGTCCGATAAAATGCCATGGTGTCTACACACAGCCCGCACACATCCTTCAGTGCTGTAAGTCACCTCTAGATGCTCATATACCAGATACATGTAGATGCTTGTAATCAGTGGCGATACTATATTGTTTAGGAAATAACGACAAGAAAAAAAAGGTCTGTACGTGTTCGGATAGACATTCAAACACATCCAACCACGGTTGGTTGGGTCCAAGGATGTGGACCCACAGACATGGAGGGCCTGCTGCAGCTGAAGTCAGCAGCACCATAAAGTGGGCTACATTTCTTGTGATTGCTCTAAAACAAAACACCAGGATGATCTCTTACCCACTCTTCAATATCGGTATTCCAGATCACGTCCCAGAAGTCCAGGTCCCACGGTGCCCCTTAACCTTTCCTTCAGAGCAGTATTCTGAACCAAATCAAAATGTGTCCGTATTAGAGATTTACTAAATGTTTTCACATTAAAATTGCTGTTCTAATGAGCACAAGAAGCTATTGCTGTCACCTGTAAGCACTTGGGAAATGAAGATTTGGGATAGTTCATGAAATGATGCTACTAGCTGAAGGTCAGGAACATTGCCTTAGGTGTTTAATCTGATCCTCTGTCTTTGCCTCCCTTTACTTCCTCTATAGGGACCACGTTAAATGAACAAAGACTGAACTGTCACAGATACTTTTTTATAAAAGGCCTCCGTGGACTATTGCTTCAGTCTGACTGATAAACAAGTTCCTATGATGAGGTAGGTCGAACATAAAGAGAACAGGACCTCCAGAAGCTTAAATGGAGCAGGGAACTTCAGAGTGTCATCTGTTTAATCTTTACAAGAACCCTATGAAGGAGGTGCCCCTGTCCTTTTGACAGATGGTGGGACTGGCTCAAGAGTGACTTACCCCTTTGGAATTAGGGTTTAAACTCAAGTATTTGTAACTCCAAAATTCATTTGCTTTCCCCATGTCTTCCACTGGATCCAGAAAGCCCCTGAATCCTTAGTTCTTATAGTATCATAAAGCTTGAGCAGGAACCTATTAATCTGGATCAAGGCCCAAAGAGGCTTCCCTTGTAGTAGTTGAAGGTTATGAATATTATATGTAGCAGTCTCACCCTTGACCTAGGCTTTTGTGTGTGTTTGTTTGTTTATAATTTTTAGTCTTAGAATATAAGAGTGTTAAAAACAGAAGGTAAACATTTACTAGTCAGGCACGGTGGCACACATCTGTAATCCCAGCAACTTGGGAGGCTGAGGCAGGAGGATCACAAGTTCCAGGCCAGCCTCAGCAACTTAGCAAGACACTGTCTCAAAAACTAAAAATGGCTGAGGAAGTGGCTCAGTGGTAAAGCATCCCTGAGTTTAATCCCCAGTAACCAAAAAAAAAAAAAAACCACACACACACACACACACACAAAATCCATTGGCCCTACTTTCTTAGTTTATAGCCAAAGAAACTGAGATCCAGAAGAGAGGGATTCTCCTTAACTAGTCATGGGCATGACAGAGCCTGCAGGTGAGATGCGATCCTGCCTGTGCCCATTCCCTTTGTGGGTGGGGCTCCCTGTGTAGTCTTCCCTTCGTGGGGATCTCCTGGAGAAAGGGCGGTCTTGTACTCTCCTGCTTTGCCTAGCACAGGAAGCCATCTTTCCCACGCTGACCCTTTCATTCTCGTAAGACCGGACAAGCTGTTGGATCTCTTAGGTCTGGTACCTGCAGACCAGGAGTACTGGACACATTTACTGACCTGAAGCACAAAGCCAGCTCTGCAGCTCTGAGGAGTAGCTCTATTTTCACCCACCGGTGAGCTTGTAGGAACTGCGGTTTAGTTCATGTAAGGCTGAGATAGAGCACCATGATTGCAGGCACGTCTTGGCCTGGGATCGAGTGGACTCAGGTCTCCGCTCTCCTATGACTTGTTACCTCTCTGTTCTCTCAACCTGCAGAGTGGGGTTGATGATCTGTGTGTTGCCATAGTTGTGAGTATGTCTAGTCTGATCCTTTCCCCACAGTGAAAGCCAGGACTGTTGAAGACATGACCACAAGATTCTACAACTATAAAGTAACAGTCAATGTAGGAAGGCATGTAAATACAAGACAATAAAAACCACTTGCAGCTATACTCTGAAAATGTTTGCATCTCCTTCTCCCTATATCAACGCTTTAGTTACATGGTCAGTTTAAACTAATTTGGAGATTTGCCCTGGCTTGAACCTCTAGAGGTCTCTTCATCCTACTTATGGGAGGTTGGAAGTAGACAGTGCCAGGCAGCTGCAACAGCTCCATGACGTGTGTCGTGGAGAGGACCAGATGGGTCCTTGGGGCACTGGCTCCCCTCCCCATGCCCAGGATGCTGAGCTCCGCCCAGGTGTCTCATTCCAGCAGCAGGAGGAAGGAGCTCTGCTGCAGCCCTACATGACCTTAAGCTTTCTTTCAGAATTTATTCAGATGACCGAATCTTTAAGAGTGGCCAGGAAATGTCATCTTCTAACTAGACATATTGCCTAAGGTTTGTTACTAAGGAAGGGCAAAGTATTTTGAGAAGCAGCTAATTATTTCTCATAAGTAGGAACATAGCTAGGTACAGGGACACATGCCTGTGATCTCAGTGATTTAGAAGCCGAGGCAGGAGGATCACAAGTTTAGGGCCAGCCTGGGCAACTTAACAAGACCCTGTGTTGAAGTAAAAAATTATAAAGACTTGAGGATATAGCCAGTGGTAAAAAAAAAAACCCTGGTTCAAGAAACAAAAACCAATAAAAACATAAAAATTAATGGCTTCTAAATTTGGCCATGGGCACAAACTTATAGTCCCCACTACGTGGGAGGCTGAGGCAGGAGGATCTCTTTGAGATCAAGAATTCGGTCCAGCCTAGGTAACATAGCAAGTCTATGTCTCTTTTTTTTTTTTTTTTTGGAGTGGGGAACCAGGGATTGAACTCCAGGGCACTCAACCACTGAGCCACATCCCCAGCTCTATTTTGTATTTTGTTTAGAGATAGGGTCTCACTGAGTTGCTTAGCACTCGATTTTGTTAAGGCTGGTTTTGAACTCACAATCCTCCTGTCTCAGCCTCCTGAGCTCCTTGGATCACAAGCATGCACCACTACACCCGGCTAAGACTCTGTCTCAAGAAAAAGGAGGGGCTGGGGTTGTGGCTTGCCTAGCATGTGTGAAGCACTGGGTTAGACCCTCAGCATCACATATAAATAAATAAAAGGTATTGTGTTTAAAAAAAGAGATAAAGAAAGAAAGAAAACCGACTGACTTCCAAATTGGAGGACTCTTTCTCCCCCCCTCCCCTTCCCCCTCCCCCAGTACTGGAGTACTCTACTACTGAACTTCATCTTGGCTCTTTTTATTGTTTGAGACAGGATCTGCTAAATTGGGCAGGCTAGACTCAAATTTTCAATCTCTTGCCTCAGCCTCCTTAGTCACTGGGATTATAGGTATGTGCCACAATGCCTAGCTTGAATTATTTAATTTTTTAAAATTTTTTAATTATAGATGGACACAATGTCTTTATTTTACTTTATATCATGCTGAGGATCAAACCCAGTGCCTCACGAAGAACTGCCAGGCGGCCGCTCTACTTGTGAACCACAACCCCACCCTAATTTTTGTTTTTAATTGAACCCAGGGGCACTCCACCACTGAGCCACATCCCCAGCTCTATTTTGTATTTTATTTAGAGACAGGGACTCACTGAGTTGCTTAGGGCCTCACTAAGTTGCTGACTTTGAACTCACAATCCTGTCTCAGCCTCCCAAGCTGCTGGGATTACAGGCGTGTGACATCTCACCTGGCTCCAAATTATTTAATCTTTATAACAAGATTGTGCTTTGTTCCAGGTGAGCAAGAATAGAGTATTACACAATACAGAGTTGTAATCTTCTGCATCATGTTTTTTAGCTCACAGATTCTTGCACAGCCTCACTATTTGAAGAAAGTTCATTCTGAAAATCTGAAGCAGTTAATGGGTAAATATGATCAGGTATCTCCACCAAGTTCTCAGCCTGAGAAGGGTAAGCTTTTGTTCACCTCTTCATCCCCATCTGTGCCCTCTGCAGTGTTTGGGGACCAGCTTCTTTCACTTAGTATAGTGTCCTCATGTTCCTCTACGACATACTATGTATCAGTACTGCATTCCTTTTTATCGTTGAATAATATTCCATTGTATGAATGTACCACATTTTGTTTTAGTTGATGGAAGTTGGGATTGTTCCCACTTTGTATCACTAAGAGTATTTATTCCATTGTACAGTCGTAACACCATTTAGCTTATCCATTCACCTATTAATGACATTTTCTTTCTTTCTGGAGCTGTTACAAATGAAATTACTGTAAACATTGATATCCAAGCCTTTGTGTAGACATAGATCTCCTTTTCTTTGGAGTAAATATCTAGGAGTGATATAAAATGGATCATTTGGTAAATGTGTGTGTGACTTCTTAAGAAACTGCCTGTGATGGTTTGGATGTGAGGTGTCCCCCCAAAGCTCATGTGTGAGACAATGCAAAGAGGTTTAGAGTATCATGAGAGTCTTACCTAGTCAGTGAACTACTCCCTGATGGGATGAGCTGTGTGGTAGGGTGTGGCTGGCGAAGGTAGGAGATGGGAGGTGGGCGTGCCCTTGGGGTATATTTTTGCACCTGGTGAGTGGAGTCTCTGCTTCTTGACATAATTCCTGAGCCCCTTCCTCCGCCACACTCTTCCAGCCTCACCTTGTGCCCTGAGGAAGGAGCCAGCTGTCTGTGGACTGAGACCTCTGAAAACGTGAGCCCCCAATTACACTTTTTCTCCTTAAAATTGCTCTTGCCAGGTCTTTTGGTCACAGCAACAAAAAAGCTGACTGAAGCTCTGCCAGACTAGTGAGTTGCGGTAGCCACGCCCGTGGTCCCAATGGACCAGGCTGAAGCAGGAGGATCACAAGTTCAAGGCCGGCCTGGGCAACTTAATCCTGTCTCGAAATATAAAATAAAAAGGACTTGGGGGGCTGGGGCTGGGGCTCAGCGGTAGAGCACTCACCTAGCATGTTCGAGGCCCTGGGTCTGATCCTCGGCACCACATAAAAATAAATAAAGATATTGTTTATCTACCTACAACTGAAAAATAAATTTTTAAAAAAGGACTGAGGATTATGTAGCTCTGTGGTAGAACACCTCTGGGCTTAGCCCCAATGCCTGATTTCAAAGTGGTGGTGCCCTTTTCTACCCCTCAGACCCTCCCAGGAGCTCCAGCTGTCCACTCTCATGAGAGGGGGACTGCAGTCTTCACTTCAGGCCATCTTCATTTCAGGCGTCCTGGAAGGTGGGGATGGCTCCCTGTGGTTTCACTTCACGTTTCCCTTTTCTTTCCTTTTTTTTTTTTTTTTTTAATAATGACACTAGGGATTGAACTGAGGGATATATGCTTTACCACTGGACTACATCACTAGCCTTTTTTAGTGTTTGAGACAGAGTCTTGCTAAGTTGCTTAGTGCCTCACCAAGTTGCTGAGGCTGGCCTCAAACTTGTGATCCTCCTGCCTCAGCCTCCCAAGTCCCTGGGATTATAGTGTAAGGGACCGGCGAAACTTCGGAGGAAGAGACCACCAAGAGACTGTCTCATGCAACAGCAAAGGGTTTATTTGGGGACCAGCATGCTGGGGCTCAGAGCTCACTTGAATAGAGCAAAGAGAGAGAGCCCTGAGAACAGCTTAAGCAGAGCTTATATACTTTCCTTGGAGAGGGCAGGGAGGGAAGTTACATTTTGCAGTTTGGCAGTTGGGGACAGCACATTCTGGGAACAAGATTAGCAAACAGTTCGCAGTTGGGGACGGCACATTTTGGGAACAAGATTAGCAAACAGTTCTTAAGATTTCAACAGTGTTTTGTTAAGCATACAGAAAAACGGAGTGACAAGTACCTATTTTATTAACCTTTCATTCCCCACTTCTTCTTCTGGCTACTTTTAATCATAAAAGTGATCATTGGGGGGTGTCACATTTTATGTCTGCTAGTGGGGTATATTGTTGTCTGATTACCATAAGTTTGACTTGTCCAATTTGGGCTTGGAGAAAGGAAACTACACGGTTGAGCAAACAGGGTCCTAGAGTTAGCAACAATATAAGAATTATTAAAGGACCGGCCAGGGCTGGTAAAAGCATAGTTAACCAGGGGGACTATGTGAACCAAGACCCATACCACCCTTTTTGGGTTTCTCTCTCTCGTTGACGCTCTTAAAGGCGTCTTTTTAATTTATTTGTAGATTTTTTTACAACTCCAGTATGGTTGGCATAAAAACAACATTATTTCCTCAATGCAGCACAAAGGCTTTTTTCTCTCATGAAGAGGAGGTCCAACCCTCGCCTGTTCTGTAAAACAACTTTAGAGAGAGAGGTTAAAGATTCCTGCAAAGCTGTGATGGAGGTTTTTAATATCTTTAAGTTTTGGTCCATTGCTGTTTCTAATTGGGTCATTTGTTGTGTCCCACGGACCAGGGCAGTGGTTCTTGTGTCCACCTCTGCAGCAATTCTCATTCCTAATAAGATGGCTAAAGTGAGGGATACAGGTTCCCAGCGGAACCAGGTTGTATGTCCCCTTATTTGATCTTTAAATGAACCTGCATCATGATAGAGCACTCTGGGAAACATCTGCACCATTATACAATTAATCACATCTGTTGACCATTTTATGAAAACATAAATAATGTTTAAGTTATACTGTTGTAGGGACGGACAAGGCAAGGCACCTAAGATAGCACTGAAGACAGGGAAACAGTCCTATTTGGTTGCAACCGGATTTAGAGGGCATTGCTTCTGTTGTAATCAATTAATCCCCTGAACCCCAAGAGTAGGTAGTTTCAGAATTTTGTACTCAATATGTAAGGGAAGGGGCTCAGATGTTTATAGTCTGCAGAAGTTCACAAAAAGCAGTTTTTGTTTCTGTTTTTTTTTTCTCTGTTCTGGGCAAGTTAACTTTTTAAGGACACCTGGGAGGGGGAGAACTTTTTTTTCCCCCTTGCCAGCTGTTACCATGGAGCCCAGTTGATAACTTTTTTATCTTAGAAATGTAGCCATCTCTGTGAAGCCCCAGCTCAAGGGCAGAGGCCTTGTTCACATATTTTGTGAAAACCTAGTAAGGGGGTGTCTAGCTTAGGAGTGCTGATTTTTCCAGCCAGTGGCCAAGAAGAACAGGGCAACATGAAAAAAAGAGGAAGTTTATCTATACTGAACTCTTTTATAGGGACTCTTTTGCTGAAAGTCCTAAAGTCAGCCATGGTGAAGACTTCTGGAGAAGGTCAGTTAAGACTTTTCTGTGGGCCTGGTATAGAGGGGGAGGACGGGGAAGGCAGTGCTGAGAGCAGCTCCGTGGATCTGAGAATGAGGAAGGAGAGATGTAAAAGAATAATGGGAAAGGGGTTTGGGATTTTCCTAGCAACAAAAATTTGAGTAGTAGAACAGGTATAGCAGAGGGGAAGACTGGAGTGAGTATCCCAAAAAGCCTGTGAGGGACTTTAAATTTTTAGTAACCTGTTTTCAGTGATGACAAGGCAACATTAAAGGCCATTTTCATTACATCTTGGATAGGGGTCTGAGGGCTCTCCTCAGCTGGTTTGAGCTTTGGGTTAGCTGGTAAGAGGACCTGGTGGGACCCGGTGTGGGCACTGACAGGAGAAGAGAGGAGTGAATGGGTGGAGAGATACCTCAGTACCTGTTACTTCAGCAAGGGGGCAATGGTCTGAGAACCGGCGGAGGTTTGGGTTCCATCAGATAGCCCCTGTATGTTTACATCCTTATGACTTACAGAAGAAGTCGGTTTTTCCCCCACACAGTCATGACTGTTTGTGGCTTTGATAGTCCGCCGGGCAAACATAGTAATCTAGGTTAGCCAACCTGCATCTGGCTCGCGTGTCCCTACATCCATAATGTTTGTTTCTATTATCTATGGTATGGAAGGGATTTAATGGAATTTTAGTGGGATCCTCTTCATCAGGGATATCCCAATAGGAAAGACCTATAGCCAGCTGACAAATGTCTGGGTGGAGAGATGGCCACCAGGTCCCTAAGGGGGCTGTATTCGAGATAGACCATACTTCCTGTCCAGTAGGATTTGTGATCAGCCATCGCTTCTGAACGGGCTGATGAGGGTTAGGACTACTGGTGGTCAAGGGGAGAGTCCATAGCCCTATCCACACGGCGAATACGCAATTTGAGAGGGTTACCAGTCTTTTCAATTTCCAGCCAGAGTCTGGACAGGGCGCAGGCTTGAGATAAGAGGCATGGATCCAGGAAGTGATTCCGTTTACCTTTACCGCTGTAAGTGTTATAAGTAGCACCTGGTATGGTCCTTTCCAGCGGGGTTCCAGGGATGACACCTGATGTCGTCTTATGTAGAAGAAGTTTCCCACTTGATATCGGTGTGGAGTTCCTTCGTCCCCAGGTTGGTAGGCAGTGGCCAGCTGTTTCCACAGGTATCACTGAGTTTTTTCAAGAGCTTTAAGTCTGTCAAGCAAAGGGGTGTGGAAGGGATTGTTAGGTCTTAGAGTTGGGGTTAGGTCCCTTACTGGAGGAGGGGCACCATAGAGAATTTCGTAGGGGGTGAGGTTACACAAAGAAACAGAGGGAGTATTTCTTGTATGAAACAGTGCATAAGGCAGGAGCATAGTCCAATCTTTTATGCCAGTCTCCAAGCTTAATTTCGTTAAGGTCTCTTTAATGGTTCTATTTATTTTTTTTATCTGTCCTGAGCTCTGGGGTCTATAAGCACAATGTAACTTTCAATTAATCCCCAGGGTCCTGGTTAACCCCTGACTTACCTGGGCCACGAACGCCGGTCCATTATCAGACCCTGTTACCTTAGGCAGGCCGTATCTTGGAAAAAATATCTTCCAGGATCTTCTTGACCACCATTTGCGCCGTTTCTTTTTTTGTGGGGAAGGCTTCAATCCATCCTGAAAATGTATAGTTTTCGGTTGCCAGTAGCAGGTCATCCACATATTGAAACAGGGTAACTTCGGGGTGCATAGTTCTGAAGTTATTGAGATCTCTATGGAGGGCTTCATCAAAGAGAGTGGGGGAGTTTTTGAACCCCTGTAGGAATCTGGTCCAAGTTAGTTGATCAGACGTTCCGGTTTCTGGGTTTACCCATTCGAAAGCAAACAGCAACTGAGTATCTTTATGCACAGGCAAGCAAAAGAAAGCATCTTGTAAGTCCAGAACAGTATACCATTTTTGCTCAGGGTTCAGGGTGCTAAGCAGATTGTACAGATTAGGTACTGTGGGGTGAATGTCCTGCACTCTGTTGTTGATCTCTCTTAGGTCTTGAATGGGGCGATAGTTCCCGGTTCCTGGCTTTTTTACTGGTAGCAGGAGAGTGTTCCAGGCCAATTGACAGGGCCTTAGGACCCCAAGGCCAGATATTTCTGAATATGGGGCCTTATCCCATCTTTAGCTTCTTTGTTCAGAGGATATTGTTTAATATTAATTGGGGAGGCTGAGGTTTTTAACTCCACTGTTATTGGAGGTTGTTTTACGGCTAGGCCTAACTTAGCAGTTTCTGCCCAGGCATCTGGGTAATCTGTTATCCATTTCTGGGATAGCTTGCCTGTTTGATCAGTCTTGGGGGGTGTGAAGAGTTGATGTTCATCTTTTACTAACATAGTTAAAGCCATGACTATAGGAGTTTTTACTGAAGGATTTAGAAATTTCATTTGGGGGCCTTCAGGGTTAAAAGTTATTTTGGCCCGGAGTTTGGTGAGCAGATCTCTGCCCATCAATGGGGCTGGGCATTCTGGGATCACTAGGAAGGAGTGATGGACTTTTCCTTTCCCCAGGTCCATGGTCCTCTTAGTTATCCAAGCCCGATATTTACTGCCGTTAGCCCCTTGAACTAGAGACCTTTTAGTTGATAGAGGGCCCAATGGGGCCTTAAGGGCTGAGTATATTGCCCCTGTATCCACTTCAAAGTTTACTGAGGTCCCCTCCACTTCAAAAGTTACCTTGAGCTCGGGGAGGGGATCCGAGCCCCGACTTTCCTAGTCATTCTCTAGAGTTAGAATGGCTAACTGGCGTGGCTGTTTCTTTCTAGGGCACTCTTTGGCCCAGTGTCCTTTTTCTCTACAGTAGGCACATTGATCTGAGGCCAGAGGTGGCTTCTGGCATGGGCCCAGGTATCCCTTTCTGTCTCCCTGCCTCTTAATTTCTGGCCTATTTGTTGTTGTGACCAGGACCTTAGTCAATGCCTTAGTCTGTCTTTTGCTTCTTTCATCCTCCCTTTGCTCCCTTCTCTTCCTCAGTTTCTCTCTTAAGGTATACCTTCTTGGCTTCTCTGACTAAATCTCTCAAAGTCATATCTTGTAATCCATCTAAGCGTTGTAACTTTATTTTAATATCCAGGGCAGCTTGCCCAATAAAGGCCATCATAACAGATGCCTTTTGATCCTCTGCCTGAGGATCAAAAGGAGTATCTCTCCTATATGCCTCCATAATTCTCTCCAGAAACATAGAGGGAGATTCATTAGGCCCTTGAATAATCTCTCTTACATTGGCCAAATTAGTTGGCCATCTAGTGGCTGCTCGGACACCTGCTATTAGAGCTCGGCGATAAGTGGACAGATGCTCTCTACCTTCAAAGGTGTTGGGGTCCCAGTTGGGTCGGTTCAAGGGGAAGTCGGCTTCGATTATGTTGGGAAGTTGTGTCGGTCGCCCATCTGGTCCGAGGATATTTTTTTCCTAGCTTCCAGGAGGATTCTCTTTTGTTCCTCTGTCATGAAGAGAGTCCCTAGGAGTTGTTGGCAGTCATCCCAAGTAGGCTGGTGTGAAAACGCCATTGAGTTTTTTTCAGTTCTTTTAGTTGAGCCAGTTTCCTCCAGGGGAGGAGGGGCTGTGTGTGCTGTGGGGGAGTCATCTGGAGGGCACTGGGCTGGCTTAGCTTCCTCCAATGGTGGAGAGGCTGAGTCAGCAGCAGGGGAATCACTTAGAGGGTGTTGGGGGTTGGGGAACGAGGGCAGGGGATAAGGAGGGGGAGGAGAGTCCAGTAGAGTCAAATCTTGAGATTTAGGGAGAACAGAGGGTGGAGGAGGAGGAGGAGCAGAGGGTTTGAGAGACAGAATCGTGGGGGAAGGAGTAGGAGCGGGGGCAGGGACAAGGAAAGGCTTCACCCATGGAGGAGGAGATTTGCAGAGGTCCTGCCAAGTTAAGATATATGGCTGTTGATCTGGATGGCTATGTGGTCCCGGCTGAAAGACAAAGACAATATCTCTGACTTTTTAAATTAGTGGGATGTAGAAAGATCCTTCTGGGGGCCACCCGACTCCAAAGGTGGGCCATTCTGAGGCACAAAGAGTCTGCCAGGTCCGGCGTTTTACTGAAAAAGAAAGATTCTGAGCCCTTAAGTGGACTTCAGTCCAGTGATCAAGGGTCAGGGACAGAGGCGTGGAATGGCTTTGTCCCATAATGAAAGTCTTGAACAAAGACAGGGACAATACAAACGTGACACAAACACGACACACACAGTAAACGTGTAACACAAGTTTAGAGGCAAAGATTAAAAACAGACAGTGAATTCAACAACCTGAGAGAAAGAATTGCCGCAAGACCAGACGGTTTGGCAGCAAAATATACCCAACGAGGGCGCTTCCGTCCCTCTACCAGATGAGGGCGCTTCCGTCCCTCCCCGAGTCCTCCAAGGCATCCCTTGAAGGACGTGTCCTGTGGCTTCAGGACACATCTGTCCACCACCGCCAGGGGGAGCTCATGCTCTCCGCTGGTAACCACACTCTGCCAACCCAAACCAAAAACCAAACTCAAGCCAAAAACCAAACCTGAACCAAATTAGCTCTGAGCGATGGCAAAGGAAAAACAAGAAGGAGAAGAAGGAGAGGCGCCTTACTTACCCCCTAAAGGAGTCTGTTGGGGTCTCCTTGTCCGGCGATGCGCAGTTCCCGGCCAATGCACCAAATGTAAGGGACCGGCGAAATGTCGGAGGAAGAGACCACCAAGAGACTGTCTCATGCACCAGCAAAGGGGACCAGCATTCTGGGGCTCAGAGCTCACTTGAATAGAGCAAAGAGAGAGAGCCCTGAGAACAGCTTAAGCAGAGCTTATATACTTTCCTTGGAGAGGGCAGGGAGGGAAGTTACATTTTGCAGTTTGGCACTTAAGATTTCAACAGTGTTTTGTTAAGCATATAGAAAAACGGAGTGACAAGTACCTATTTTATTAACCTTTCAATAGGCGTGGGCCACTGCCCCAGCTTAGTTCACATTTTCTTTTTATTTTTTTTTCCTGTATTTTCTATTGGTGCATTATAGGGGTACATAATGGTGAGGTTTGTCTTTACATAGTTTACATTTTCTTGATGATAATGATCTTCAACATCTTTTTCATGTGTTTATTGGCCATTTCTATTTATTCTTTTCAGAAATATTTCTTAAAATATTTTGCCTATATTTAACCATTTGTTATTTTATTATCCTAGTCAGAACTTTTGTGCTATTTACATGGAATAGGAGCTGATTTTTGTAACTCACCCAATTGGGTTTCATTTAGAGAAAAGTGGATTTCATTGGCAAGAGAAGAGCTGGTCAGCAGTGACTCTAGAGTGCTGTGCAGCTTGCTCTTGTGAAAGGGGAAATGCAGCTCTGCACAGGGTTGCTGCTGCCTCCTGCCTTACAGGTGAAACCTCACTGATAACACCCAGGGCATTATCATTCCCTAGTGTACTTTCTGCTGCTTAATCAGGGCTTGAGGTGGGAGAAGAGAGAGAATCAGGAATCCTGTTGCTTGTTCCCTCTCCCCTGCAAAAAGAATCTGACAAGCAAGCAGAAAAACAGCATGAATTACACACAGCCAAGCAGGCCTGAGATGCAGCTACCTGGAGGCCAGGGCAGGAGACCACAGGGTGGGGCCTCCTGCAGCCTGGTGAGCCCTGTCTCAGTGAAAACAGACTAGGGCTGGGCACGTGGCTCAGTGTGAGAAGCCTGCCTGCCTTCCTGGCCTGCTCCAGGCCCTGTGCTCCATCACCAGGACCACAGACAATCCCCTCCTACGTTCCTCCTGACACTCTCTACACCAGGTGTCCCCAAGTGCCGTCTCCTCGGTTTCCTCCCTCAGCCCTCACATCAGTACTTTGAGAGAACAAACCAGAAGGTATTCTAGAATGCTTTTCCCACCAATCAGAAGTAACGGAATGAAACCCTAGCGCTGGGCAGGAGAAACAGAACTCTGTTCCCTCATATGCCTTCAAGCCCTATACCCGAGTAGTTTAGAGCTGAATTTCTGATTTCCAGCATCCCCAAACTGTTTCACAAACATCCTTTTATTTTATTTTCATATATACTTTTTTTTAATTTGTGATTAGTCATCCTTTTATTATTAAGCCTTACAGTACGTAGTCAGGTGAGTATGTGTGTTTATTTTGTTTGAGTAAATTGAACATGTTAAAGATCAGACTACTTCTCAGTGGTTCTAGGACTTTTCTGAGAAAACACATACAGGAAACTGATTAATAGAGCTTTAGAAACTATCTAACCCTTCAGAGGGGGCCACCACTCGTGGTTCTTCCCTACACATCCGTGTGTGTCTTCATCTCAGTCCTGTGACAGGTCTCCTGTCAGCCCTCTCTGCCTCTTCCTTCCATGGTGGAGAGGGTGAAGGTCCCCCTGAGTGGCCTGGGAGGTATGTGACCATGCTGATGCCACTCTTTGGCCTATATTGTCATAACGTTTAACATTTATGATGAAGGAAGTTTTAATTTGTTTAGGCTTCTTTGTTTTTCAAAGCTCTTTTCAAGAGCAAAGGAAATATTCAGAACAAAATTATCTAGTAAGGATTTTCTTCCATCTCTTCTACAGAGAATCCCTTTTTGCCAACCTAATGAAGCATTCAAAGTCATATGACTCTTTTCAAGATGAGCTTGAAGATTACATTAAAGTGCAGAAAGCCAGAGGCTTAGAGCCAAAGACTTGTTT
Source organism: Urocitellus parryii (assembly GCF_045843805.1). Taxonomy (NCBI): domain Eukaryota; kingdom Metazoa; phylum Chordata; class Mammalia; order Rodentia; family Sciuridae; genus Urocitellus; species Urocitellus parryii. Next base: position 30,705,577 of record NC_135542.1, on the reverse strand, counting down.
CAGGAAGATGAGAGAGGGCTACCTGGAAACCTGTGGGCACAGAGAGGAGGTCGACTCCAGAGCCAGGTACAGAATGTCTGACCAGAGACCACCACCTGGACTTGTCCAGACCCACCCAAGATCATGCAGTTCTCTACAGACAGCGGACGGCCAGTTACCTCAGTGCCTGCCAGCTCAGGACGGCAGGCTGAGACCAGAGTCCCTGAGCGTCTCTCAGCTCCCCAAGCACTGCTTCTTAGGGACACCAGTGCCCAGGAACCTTAGTCAGCGAGAGTACAATTGTGGCTCTTATGACTTGGAGTCCAGTGTTCACAGGCACCTCTCTTCAGGAAACAGCCCCAGCGACCGATCAGCCGGCCACAAGCAGGCGCATCAGAAGAGGAAAAGGCACCCCGAGGAGGTTGGAGAGGAGGCAGAGGAGGAGCAGCCCAAGCACCGTAGGAAAAGAGGTTCTGAGGAACTGGGTTTGGGCAGACACAGGAGCATCCAAAGAAAGAAAGCAAAGGTGGAGACGGAGACAGAAGCCACACAGGTCAGTGCAAGAAAGCCCAAGAGCCGGAAGGAGAGAAAGAGCCGAGCGGCCTCGAGGAAAGAGGGCCGCAAGCACAGAAAAGCCAGCAAGGACCAAGGCCAGGAGAGGACCGAGGAGGAAATGCTCTGGGACCAGTCCATCCTCGGGTTCTGAAGCAAGCGCCGGCGCTGGTCCTCCCAGGTGGCGCTGAAGACAGGGTTGCAGAGCTGGTTATGGTGCTGGTATGCACAGGGCTTCCTTTGTGATCAGGCCCTGTTAGATTCCTACCAGGCCACAGACGTGCAGCATTTCGTGTGCTTGCTCCCCAAGGGGGAGTCACCGTTTCTCCTTTTCTAAAAGCACTATTATGTTGTTCTTACACGATGGGTTTCTCTTTAGGAGAGTGACTCTGCTTTTATTCATCAAACTGCTAGGATGGGATTATTTCCCTTGGGAGATCATTTATTTTAAATTTGAGGATGAATAGACTTTGCAGAATCTGTTTCTTGGTTGGGATTGTTTTAGTTTTGAGTGGGATTTTTTTTTAAGTTGATTGATTTTTCTCTATGCAGCAATTTAGATTTTTTTCCTTTGTTAGCTCTAATGTCATATTTTCTAGGTTGGAAAGTGGAAAATAAATATAATAATAGTAAGATAATGTTTCATATAGTTTTAAAAGTTTTGAAGAGTCTCAATAAAAAATCAGTTTATATTCTGGAAATGTTTATAATAAAGTGTTCTAATTTCTACACGTTGTTCTGTGTCAGTGGTCTGTTCCCCTCAGTGATGAGTTTCCTTGGCAAGTGGAAGAGCAAAATAACAACAGGACAGTTTGTACGTAAGCAGCCAGATCTTTGGGGTGGGACACTTCAGAGTTGTGGAAGGTCTTTATCTTCTGTACCAAGCATATTCATATTTGAACTCAGTTTTCAGAAGAGAAATGTGTGGCTAATTTTCCAGATAGTTGACCCTGAAGAGATGGGAATGTTTAAGGTGAAATGCCATTCACTCCCCCATCCTGACAACGCTGTAGGGACATCAGAAGACACCAAGTGCTGGGGAGCCTTCCGAATGGCTCAGGTCCAGTAGGCAGCACCTGATGAACAGTCCACACTGCAAGTATCATGCAGGTCCTTTGTAAATGGGATTAAATCATGGAAATTGGGCAGGGGAAGGCTATATACGTGATGCTGATGATCTTTAGGAAGCCCTGTGGTTTGCGCAATCTTTTTAAAAAATTTTAGGATAGGGAAAAAAAATATTTGTAGGACGGAAACATTGCCCTAAAATATGAAGGGAGGCCTTGTTCTCCACCCTGTTCAGCATACAGGGGGCTATCAGTGGTGCCACTGTGGCTGAAGCTGAGATTTCTTCGGGCAGCTCTCTCTCCTCTTCTGCCCCTTCAAGGGTAGCACTTCCCAAGAGCAGAACCTAAGCTGACTGGGAGATGGGGGAGAGAAATTCTGGCTAGATTTGAAGGGAAGTGTCAAAACTGGAGTTTTTGTCATAACAAACGTGAACCAAGACTGAGAGCACCAGGCCTGAGGGGTGCCAGGAAGGAACCTGGGACAGTGGGCTGGGGCTGTCTCCACCCCAGGCTGCACACTACCTGAGGAGGCCAGCCAGTCCACACGGGATGGGCTGTAGCTGGGTGGCGTCGGATCTGTGGGTGGGAACAGGCCTTGGGAAGACGTGTCACTAGGGGTCAGCTCCCACTGGAAGGTGAGGGAGCAGGAGTGTGTCCCGCAGAGGTACTGCGGTACCCAAAAGGCCATAGACGGGCATATCTCTGGGTGAGGACAGAAGGAGTCTGGAGCCAAGCTGGGAAGAGCAGAGGTGTCCACAAGGCTGTGTTATGGAACTTGGATTTGTCTGCGATAGACATTGAAGGCCTTGAGTTTCAGTATTTAAAAGACCGCTTCCCACAGACTCTGGACCCACTCACCCCAGACATTCTGAAACTTTGGCTTTAGTGGATCCTAGAGTGACTGGAGGGAGCTGGGTGTCTGATGCCCAGAGCTTGGGCTATGAGAACACGAGGGCTCCTGAAGGACAGCTGAATGGGTCAGGGGGCGTTCACAAAGCCATAGGCAGGGAGAGACATGACTACTAGGCAGTGTCCCCAGACCTTGGATTGAAGAACTTCCTCCTGAGGAGTTAGGGGACAGGGAAATAGACCACTCTTGAAAAAGCACCCCACTGAGATCGCTGCATTACACCTCCTCTGTTACCTGAAACTAAGTTTGGGGGTTAGGGCAGGCAAGGCAAACGAACACCAGAAAGGTCAGGCAGGAGGCTGTCTCAGGGTCCCAGAAAGAAACAGGGTTGGCCTGACCAGGGCTGGGCAGTGAGGTGTAGGCAGCAGTGATAACCTACCTCCCACTTCACTAGGGAGATAAATGCCTCTGTCTGTCTGCCTCCTGCACACAGCCCCAGGTTCCCATTGTTGCAGGGAAGACACCCTGCTCTTCCTGAGACACCCCCTTTCCTCATGAAGACACCCAGCTCTTCCTGAAGACACCATCTCTCCTCATGAAGACACCCAGCTCTTCCTGAAGACACCACCTCTCCTCATGAAGATGCACTGCTCTTCCTGAAGATACCCCATTTCCTAATGAGGATGCCCTGCTCTTCCTGAAGACACCTCTTCTCTTCATGAAGAAGCCCCACTCTTCCTGAAGACACCCCTTTTCCTCGTAAAGATGCCCTGCTCTTCCTGAAGACACTTCCTCTCCATATGAGGATGCCCTGTTCTTCCTGAAGACACCTCCTCTCCTCTTGGTGACGCCCTGCTCTTCCTGAAGACACCCCCTTTCCTCATGAAGACGCCTTGCTCTTCCTGAAGACACCTCCTCTCCTCATGAAGACACCCTGCTCTTCTTGGAGACACCCCCTTTCCTCATGAAGACACCCTGCTCTTCCTGAAGACACCCCCTTTCCTCATGAAGACAACCTGCTCTTCCTGAAGACACCTCCTCTCCTCATGCCGTGAACTCTACACCTTTTACCTTCTCAGGACTCATCTCTGTCCTGCACTGAGGGTCTGTATTGGACTATCCTATCCATTTGCTTCTGTCTCCCTTTCAGAAGAAAAATTATAAAAACTCCCTCAACCACTCTGCAATGTAGAGGAAAACAAACTTGATTCCTCCCACCCTACTCTCACAACACAACACAAGGTCTCTGTGACCTCTGTTCACCAAGAAGTGTGAGGACTTCTCCCACCACAAGCCATCGCCCGGTTCTCTAGTTTTTGCAGCAGACACCAGCTGGGTGTCCTCTGAGCCAGTTCATCTCTGACACTATCCACCCAGGATGAGGGCTTAGTTCCCAAGACATCCCTCAAGTTGATGCGAATCACAGGCCCCAGGTGTACCTGTTTTAGAGTGACCAGCCATAGTTGGGTTCCCTTGGATTTGGTTAATTTTCTAGAACAGCTCACAGATTCGGGGAACTCTTGACTGATGCTTACTGGTTTGCTATAAAGGGTATTACGGATGGAGACGTGCATGGTGTAAGCCTGCGGGAAGGGCAGGAGCTTCCCTCCCCCAATGTGTGCTACCCAGGAACCTATGTGTATTGAGGTACCTAGAGGCCCCCCAACCTGCAGCAGCGAGAGTATCCTCATGAGACATCTGCCTGTCTGCACCTAGGCAGCACCATCAAAAATGTTTCCCTTTGGATGAATACCAAGGAGTGGGATGGCTGGGTCATGTGGTAGTTCCACTTTCCGCCCCTCAATGTTTATGGCAGCTCAGTTCACAACAGCCAAATTACAAAACCAGCCCAGGAGCCTGTCAGCAGATGAATGGACACAGAAAATGTGGCACCCATACACAGTGGAGTTCTGCACAGCCATAAAGAAGAAGGAAATCATGATGTCGGCTGGTAGTGGGGGAAAGGCAGGTCGTCATGCTGAGTGGAACATCAAGGGTTGGACGCTTTCTCTCATATCCGGAAGCTAGAACAAAATAAAGGGAAGCAGGGCCGGTCCCACTAAATAGAGGGGAGATGGATGGAGTAGAGGAAGCAGCTTGAGTGGGGAGAAGTGTGGAGTGAAGCTAGCGGGCCATGATGTGCTGTGCTCTGTCCTGTGCGCATATTCCAGGGAGGACTTCACATGTATGTCTATGAAGCTCCAACCTAACAAACAAGAAAAGAATAAACAAGTGGACCAGAGGAGGGGACAGGGGGGCGCAGGGGAGGAAGTGGAGGTCCTAGAGGCTGACTTAGAGTTAATTAAATTCTCTGCATGTTTGATTGTGTCACAATGAACCACACTCTGTAGAACTAGAACACGCTAATAAAAACATGTTTTAAAAGGGGTTCTTCTGCTTTTACCTCAAGTTGTCTGATACTCAAGGCCCCTTACAAGTACCCAGGGTTTACAGAGCAGCTGGGAGTGGGAACTCAGACCTGGGAAGGGAGACTGGAGCAGGGAGGTGGTCTCACAGTCAGGTGGCTGAGGGGGTCACTTAACCTTTATTGAGTTTGTGAACTGTCTCACCTGAGGAGGTGATTTGAAGATAAAATGTTCCAGTTCCATGCATTAGTTAGTTGAATCAGAATATCCAGTACAGAGCTGGGGGTAGCTCGGTGGGAGAGCATGTGCTTACACGCTAAAGGCACCAGAAAGGAACAGAGAAGTGTGCATGTCAGCCCTCAGCCTGTGCAGGCTCAACGAACATGGGTGGACGCTGTTTTCCACTGTGTCTGTTGAACAGGCGCAGACCTATTTCTTATTATTCACCAAACAATATGGGGTGTGACGCCTCTTGACAGCATTACTGTTGGTCTGACAGGTCATCTGAAGATGACCAAAGCACAGGGGAGGCTGTCCAGGTTCTTATAGAATGTGAGCTGCAACTGACTTGGGTATCACAGTGTCCCAGAGTCGTCCCCAGCACACACAAAAGGATACTCCATTCAGGAGTAAAACCAGACAGTGTGAATGTCACAGTGCTGAGCCCATTTCAGAGCTCCCACAGGCAAACTCCCAGCCCACCTGCTGCGCCCAGCCACCTTATCTTATTTCTCTCATCTAATCTTCCTCCCATTTTTTTTTCCCACAAAGCAAACATTCTTTTAACAAAGTCCTCATCTTGGTAAGCAGCCTGACAAATACGTAAGCAAAACCACAGATTTCATAAGCTCCACAGTCTCACTTGTGGCCTTTTGTGATTCTGGAAGTAGGAGAGGGTGGTAGCAAACTTTTATGTTCCTCAGGGAACATAAAAGAATAAGCAGTGTCCAAGTAAATGGCAACACCTTCTTTCACAATGTGGCAGGAGCCTTCCCATGAGCCGAGCAGAGGCCTTGGCTTTAGAGGCAGAGATGGGCTCCAGGAAGCAGAAACAGCAAAACGCTGTTCATCCTTTAATGAGTGAAAGCTGAGGGGACTCCGCATATCCCAGATGAACCTGGCCTGTTGAGCTTTGATGATGCCTCTCTCCTGATTTCCCCGGTGACCAGAGGCATGGCTTAGCTTCTTCCTACCTGGGGAGGTGGAAATCAGCACCAGCAACTCCATTTTGGTCTGTCCAGTGGGCCTGATGCAGGAGCCTGGCCACACAGCTCTCCATGGCCCAGCTCTCAGGTCCAATGCAGAGAGGCGACACGGAGGGACCAAGTACACAGGTGTGCTTGGGACGTGTTGGTTGGTCTGCTTTTTCCTTCCTGGCATATAAGACGACCAGTTCTGGTTCTGTAGAACTTACAAATGAACACATATATATTTTAGATTTGTTTGTTTATTTAGAGACAGGTCTGGCTGTTGCCAAGTCTGGCCCCTGAGGTGATCCTCCTGCCTCAGCCTCCCAAGCAGCTGGGACTACAGGCCTGATCCAACATGCCTGGCTTGGTTTCACCAGAGCTTAGTTGCTTGGTAGTCTGCTTCTGTTTTCTTAAAATGACTCAATCTCATTTATTTTTATATACAAAGTAATGGTATTTATAGGAAAAATCAAAACAATTAAGAAAGACTAACATTATCCATGATCTTCAAACCTGTGGTAACCAGGGATAAATTTTAAACATGAACTCCTGGGAAAATGGGAGTTACATTTATTATATATTAAAACTCACATTTGCACAGTGTTTTGAGATTCACTTTCATAGTCCATTGTGTTTCATGATTTCCATTCTACACCAAATATGCCTGCTCAAGATCCACGACGTTATGGTTTGGACCTGAACATCCCCATAGCCCCATGGGTTCATAGGTAGGATTGGGGGAAGTGACTGGATTATGAGGCGCTGGCCTCCTCAGGGGATCACCCCAGTGATGACCGCCTGGATGCCTGGGAGGTAGGAGGTAGGGAGGAAGCTGGTCCCTGGCCCATACCCTACAAGGGGTCATCTTCTCTCCCTTGTCTCCCTCTGCTTCCCCACCATGAGGTGAGCAGCCTTCCTCCACATGACCTCTGCCTCACCTCAGGCCAGGCATCAGAGCCAGCTGACCATGACTGAGACCTCGGAAACCCTGCCCCCAAATAGATCTTTTCCTCCTGCAGGTTGTTTGTGTTGGGTATTTTGGTCACAGTCATGAGAAGCTGACTAGCACAAATGACAAGGAGTATTTACAGTATATAGCATCCTCTCCCCTAGGAATTTGAGCTTGCCCTTCTTCAGACAAGAATGGGCTCCTAGCAAGCAATGCATTCTAACGGAGAGCGTTCATTCCTGGTCAATGTAACGGAAAACTCTAGACCCTTGCAACATGAATTTGAGACTGACATTAGAAAACAGAAAGCCAAAGGGTTACAGCCCAAGGTGTGGCTTAGGAGGGTGACCAGGACTCTACCCCTGAGGATGAGGAGGAAGCACATGGCCCCACATCCCCCAGGAGGCCACCAGGGCCCTGCTTCCCAGGAAGGGCTGCAAAGGACAGAAAGCCAGACACCTGCCCAGCTGGCAAACGCCCACTGCTGAGGACCAAGCCCGCAGTGTCCAACCCGCCAGAAAGTCTCAAGCATTTCAAAACCCTGGGGCTCTCCCAAGTGGCTCTGGCCCCAGGGACATCCAAGACAGAAGCCGACATAGAAGGCAAGGCATAGAGCAGTCTGCAGGCAGTGGAGCCCAAGGAGCGCAGCTGAGAGGGACCTGGGTAATGGCCACCACCTCCCACTATAACAGTGTCCACTTCAGGCTTTGAATGTGGCCCTGCTGCTCTGCTACTGCAACTGGTTTTTAAATGGACACGGTTCTTTCTCTTCCTCTCTCCCTGCTCCTCCCTAATCTCTCCCTGTTCCTCCCTAATCTCAGGGGAGACAGGATCACCTTTCTGGCCCATCTTAGGCAGAGGTATCTGTCCCTGAACACACACCCACCATAGGAAAGAAGTCCTCCAGACTTTGGGGGTGGCACCAGAACGTCTCAGAAATGACCATCTCTCAAATTAACTCCAACAGAAAGCACGGGGAATGCAGCCTTTGAGTCACCTCTTTAACAGCCCCAGTGTTACCGCTGTTGACCGGTGATGAGTTCTTGCTTCCCATGTTGAAGAATAACACCAAAGAAGCACGCCGAGGCAAGGTCAGAGTAGAAATTAGAAGTTTATTAAAGGACAGCAGAAAAGACTTCTCCCGGAGAAAGAAGGGGACCCAAGAGGTGGAATCCGTGGAAGTGCGGTTGTTTCCCCTTTTTATAGTTTTGGTGATGGAATGCAAGGGGGAAGGGTTAGGACACTGGTGGGCCAAACGGGAAGGAAGGACTTTTGGGATGGGCTTATCACTTCTCTGGGATGGGCTATCTCCAAATCTGTTGGGGGCTGTTCATTAATACTTCTTTGAGGTGGACTTTGGCCTAGGGCCTTTTCGGGACTTCATTAACATTCCATGAGTTGTCCTGTTTTCCCTGAGTCATTCTCAGCATGGCCTCCATTTTAGATTTCACTCCGTATTAGACCCTATTTACCTAACTACACTGACTACCTAATTTTAAATCTGGCTTCACCAGTTCCCTCTGATGGCAGGATCACAGCCTCTGGGACAGGAGTGCCCTGTGTCTCCTTTGCTAGTGAAGCCAGATTTAAAGTTAGGTAGTCAGTGTAGTTAGGTAAATCGGGTCTAATATCGAGTAAGATCTAAAATGGAGGCCATGTTGAATGAATTCCGGGAAACGCAGGACAACTCATGGAATGTTAATGAAGTCCCGAAAAAGCCCTAGGCCCAAAGTCCATCCCAAAGGAATGTTAATGGAGCCCAGGAAACAGCCCCCAAAAGATTTGGAGATAGCCCATCCCAAAGAAGTGTTAATGAAGTCCTCCCTGCCCAGATTACTTCTTTGGCCCACCTGTGTCCCACCCCTCCGGCCTTCCAACCTACATTCCATCACTGAAAGAACTATACAAAGGGGAAACAACCGCACTTCCACGGATTCCACCTCTTTGGTCCCCTTCTTCTCCAGGAGAAGTCTTTTCTGCTGTCCTTTAATAAACTTCTAATTTCTACTCTGACCTTGCCTCGGCGTGCTTCTCTGGTGTTATTCTTCAACATTGGGGAAGCAAGGACTGTCACTGGTCAACAGCGGTAACACTAGCAAAGCAATAACCTTCTTTTTTGTCAAATTCGAGTCCTCGTTACTGGACTGGCATAGGGGACAGGGACGGGTCTTTCGGAAACACCACTACACAGAAGCTCATCCCCACCTCACACTGTCAAGCCCAGCTGGTTTAAATGCAGGAAAGTAAAAGCTAAAGTACAAAAGTCGTAGAAGAAAATATGGAAAATGGCTTTTAATCTTAGTGTTTGGATGTCCCTCATAAACAAGACACCTTAGCCAGAGGCCATTAAATGAGAAAAATTAAGAGACATAGTTGCCAAAGTATTTAGAATTTGTATGAAGAAGAAGACTTTATTGTGAAATCTTTAAAACAGAAATTTAAAAATAAGCATTGCTTGCATACTTAGAGCAGCTCAATTGTTGAGAGCCACAGTTTAGTCGGAATGACTCCTGGCATTTTGCTAGAGGGAATGGTTGAAAGGTGACTCTGCTCTGGGATTAGGGCGGCTCCGGGATTAGGGTGGATCTTCCAGGAATAGGGCGGCTCAGGATTAGGGCAGATCCTCCTGGGATTAGGGCGGATCCTGCTGCCCTTGGGCGTTGAGTTCTCCCAGGGTTCCGGGAGAATTGGCGTGCTGAGCCCGGTGGAGGGAGTGTGTTCCCAGGAAGTGTGTGTAGAGTGCCGGTGAAAGTTCGGGAATAAAGACTTGCTATTTGAACCTACAAGGCTTTGTGGTGGCTCAGTTATTTGTGCCCAGCCAGACTGCAGCACTCAATAAAGATACATGGTACATGGTAACCAGAGTCTCTGGGGGCCAGGACTGAGTGAGCGGGCACAGAGGTGGGAGCTAGATTAACTTTTCAAAGTGTTATTTCTTTCCGTTTTGAATACTGCGTCCTATGAAACACAAATGTTTTCAAGTCAAACAGACTGAGAAAATCATGTGCATCACCTAGTGCCCCAGTACCACTCTCAAGGTACCACTCTTAGATCCAAGTGGCTTCATTGCTCTGAGAAGCTGGGCGGCCCAGGGTCTGGTGTGCCCAGTGGCTTGATGTTCGTCCCTGCCTATAGGGGGCGCCAGAGGGCCGACGGGGGTGGGAGCTGGGAGGACCAGCTTTGCTGCCCAGGTTGGAGCAGATTTCTCTAGAGGAGTGTGGCCTCAACCTCCCACCTGTGCCCTCAACAAGTCTGTATTGTTGGGCCAAGGGCCCAGTTCTCTCTGCAGAGCCTGACTCCCAGTCATCAGGGAGATGCCCTCCTTCTCAGTCCTTCCTTGCTTACCTTGCCCGGCCCCACAGGTAGGGCTTAAAGCCATCAGTCCACTACAGCTTCTGCACTGCCCTTGAGCTGAGGGTGGATTTTACACCTGGACCTCAACTAAGCAAAATGTTAAACCAGTCCTCATTGATTGAACGGCATTCCAAAACATGTACTCAATATTTTATTCTGGATCCCATCAATAAAAATGTTGTAGATGTGAGATCAGGACATGGGGCGACCAAGAGGAGGCAGATTTTATTTATTTTTTACTTGACATCCCACCCTTTCCCTCATTTTTTTTTTTAGAATTTTTTTTAATATTTATTTTTTTTAGTTCTCGGCAGACACAACATCTTTGTTGGTATGTGGTGCTGAGGATCGAACCCAGGCCGCACGCATGCCAGGTGAGCGCGCTACCACTTGAGCCACATCCCCAGCCCAAGGAGGCAGATTTTAAAAGGCCACTGAATGAGCCTTTATTGAGATTCACCAGGGCGGAACTCAATCAGACTGATAGAGTGGACAGGAGAAGGGACTGAGGAGAAACTGCATGGGAACTCGACTGGACTGGGATTTTATGGGGCTTAGGCAGGAAGGGAAGGGCTTGGGACAGGAAAAGGGATTTTTAGGGTCCCTTGTCCCGCTGAAGTTGGTCAGGGGAGCTGGCTGAACTCCAGGATTGGCCAGGGGGTCCTGCTGATTGACAGGTGCTAGTCAGGAGATCCCGCTGATTGACAGGCTTTCTGTAGGCACCTGATTGATGTTCCTTTCCCTCGCCGGCTGCTTTGTTCTAAGTCTACCTGACAGCAGATGCTTGTTTTCTGTGTTGCTATAGGAACATGTATCCTTGATAGTGCCTCTTGTCCATAAAGCCCCAAATGTCTGCCGCCCAGACCTTGGCAGGAAAAGCTTGCCACCCTGCTTCAGAGCCCTCTTGTGCTCTTTGTTCCGTGTGTGTGTGTGTGTGTGTGTGTGTGTGTGACCAACCTTGCATGTGACTGAGTTAACTCCCCTACTGGGCAGTGTGGCATCAGGCACCCATGCTGCTAGACTGCCCCGCTCTTCCAGGGTTGAGTGACTGTGTCTTCATGCCTGGGTGTGTCTTAGGCCAGCCCCATGGGTGGAGCTATGCTCACCTATTCCTTTGTAATATAATCCCTTGCCCTGTTTAGGTTAGAATCTTCATGGAAGTGCCTTGTATATGTCCCCTTCTCTTACTGTGCCCTTGGGTGTGGCCTACCCAGATGTCAGTCAACCTGCTGACAGTGGACATCATGAAGATAGACTCAGCCCCCTGAAAACTGACCCCTTGCCTCATTTGAATAGCTTCTCCTCAATAAAAGGGGGTCAGCTCATGTGGGCTCTCTCTCTTTCTGTGGACCCTTAAGGTCAGAGGAGCCGTCATAGCGACCCCAAAGAAAAAGGTGTTTGTGTCTCTTGTGTGGTTATTTTGCACAGTCCAGTCAGCCCAGTTCAACTGGAGTAATCCCTGAGCGTTTTAGTCAGAAAAGAAACCCAGCATTTGTTGGCACTGAGGATTGAACCCAGAGCTGCTCTGCCACTGAGCTACACTCCCAGCCCTTTGTTATTTTTTATTTTGAGACAGTTCTTGCCAAGTTTCTGAGGCTAGCCTTGAAACTTGAGATCCTCCTATCTCAGTTTCCCAAGGAGCTTAGATTACAGGCATGTGCAATAGACTTTTGTACCTTTTTGGTAGCTAGCCATCTTTTATAGCTAACAATTCTTCATATTTAATTTTTTCTGTTTAAATTATTGGTGTGGTTTTGATTTCCTGATTTGGCTTTGACCAAGATAGTCCTACTAGACAAATAACTTCTACAAATCAATAAGAAAATGTAGACATTCACCTGGCATTTAACCATTGGTCTAGGTATAGAGATACAGCAGAGCAGGAAATAGAGACAAAGAGGAAGAAAGAGGAGAGAGGGAGGGAGGCGTTGATGTGTAACTGAGCTCCATCTGGGCTCGTGTTGGGCAGGGCGGGCAGCTCACCTTGAGCTGAAGGTACCACTCTTAGATCCAAGTGACTTCATTGCTCTGAGAAGCTGGGCGGCCCAGGGTCAGGTTAGACCCGTGGCTTTATGTTCGTCTCTGCCTATAGGGGGCGCCAGAGGGCCGACGGGGGTGGGAGCTGTCATTTAACCATTGGTCTAGGTATAGATCAATGCATTTGCAGAACTCCTGGCATCCCTACCCCCATCTGCTAAATGCCAGCAGCCCCCTCCACCCCAACACTGGGAAGACCAACACAGGTCTTCCACCATGAATTTACAAAATGCGCTCCTACCCATTATGCCTGACCCTTCAGAGCTCCTGTGATTTTTAGATCACCATCTGATTTCCTTTGTCCCTGAGGACAACCTAGCAAGATAGGCAAGGTGGTGTAGTCTTGTCCCCTTTTATTCAATGAGGACTCATGGTCTGGGCCCAGAGGAGCCAGGGATGATTAGCCAAGGTCCTCTGAGATCCCATCAGTTTACAAATATTCATTCAGGTAATTTACAGACACATCAAACCACATGAGATGGAAGGTTGCTGCTGTCCAGTCTGTCCTCCCATCCAGTCTGTCCTCCTCGAACCCTCAGACATAAAGTCTCCCTCCAGTTCTGGCCAACCTTGAATCCCCCGGAGCACTGCAGATCTCCTCTCTGACCTCAGTTTTTTTTTTCCCTGGTTTTCAAATTAACAATCACTTCCTATTTATGGGAAGTGTTAGTTTCTAATAGATACATTTAATTCAGCTTTTATTATTTAAGCTTTGAAGAAAATTCTCTCTCGGAACACAGTTGTGGAAAACTGGGAAGGGGGGTGATGGCTGACAGTGGAAAGGAGCCTGAATAAGGCTTCTTGTGTCCAAGGCAGGCTGTGTCGGGGCTGGGGTGAAGACTGGGATAGGGAGCAATTCAGGGGGAAATCTGGGAAGGCTCTGTGCTCCGCTGAGTCTAGAGCAGGTATGGACATGGGAAACGTTCCCTAGGTGCTTTCTAGGAGGGCCCAGGTCAGCCCTGTTTAACCCAGAAGAGTAACAACTTGGTGCCCATTTTAGCTGGGCTCCCAATCATCTGCAGAGCTTCCCGTGGGTCCACATCAGGGCTGGAGCTGGCTGTCCCTATCAGACTGAGGACTGAGGGCTGGGTCAGGGCCAGAGGGGCTCCGGTGTGTGGAAAGGAAATTTCTGGAGCTTAGCTCATCCTCCCAGGAATTCAAAGAGCCCAGGACTGAGCCTTCCATCTCTGCCAGAAATCTGACCCAGGAGGAGAGGCTGGAAGGAGGAGGGAGAGACAGAGAGGGAGGGGCTCAGGAGGAAGGAAGGCCTGGGTCCCTGCCCTCACCGCCCACATGCTTTGGGCATGGCTTCCCACGGGTGGCTTAGGCTGTAGGAGCTGCTGACCATCTATTCCTTCCAGGTAGGGTAGAGCAGAACTGAATGTGTGGAACACTAAATAGCAAGACAAGCAAACTCTGCATGCAAACACACACACATGCATCTTCCACACATAACCACACAGCCACACGTGTACCCACACACTCCAGCCTGGAATCTCACCTGAGCCCCTGTTTCCTCACCAGGCTCATTGATTTGTTAAATAAAATTTACAAAGACCATTGTTTTGGACAAGGATCCTCCTGCAGTGGGTCCCCAAAACCAGAATAAGCATCAAAGGGGAGTCACATGCACTGAAGTTCCTTGTCATCAAACCCAAACTGAGCTGCTTCTCTGCCCTCCTAAAACCAGGAAAAGGAGTTTACTCTCCCAGGCAGTTTGGCTCAAGGTGAGGACCCTGTCTGCTCTACCTTCACCCCAGCAGCCTTACATCCTTAGGCGGAGCAACCCAAAATAGTCTGGTGTTAGCCACGTCCATTATTTTTCTATTATTCTTCCTCACTTCACAAGGAAAGTAACTTTGAAAGGCTCAATTTGCTTTTTCTGTTGTTTCTGCTCTCTCTGGCCTTTCTCTGTCAGTAAAACCACTTCCATTCTGTGTGTCCTCAACTTTATGGAAGGAAGTATGGAGACATTCTAGAATAGAACGGAAAATGAATTAAGATCTTTAAACTAAATCATTTTCATTTCGTCCTTTGACAAGTAGCACAATTTCCCATTCTGTTTGTTTTTCTGTCCCACAGACTGCATGTTCCCTGTGCCAGAGTCCTGAGTGCTCAGCTCTTCAGTGTCCAAATGCCTGGAATGTTTGGGGCTGGAAAGCAGAGCTTGTGCTCAGTGACCACAGTGGTGCGGTGACAGTCCAGTGTGTTACACACCGTCTGACCCCATCCTCAAAATGCCTGGAGGTCAGTGTGACTCCTGAGAGATCCGTGAGACCAGATCAGCAGCCTCTTGCCCAAGGTAGGGCAGCAGAAGTATGGAGCCAGGTTCAGATTTCTGTCTGGCAAAAGAGCAGGGCTCAAGGTCAAGATGAAGGAGGCAGAAGAGGGTTCCAATCTGCTCAAGCAGAGCTACACACATGTAGCTAAGTCTGCAACCCATAATGGTTCCAGAAAAGGAGCTGATTTTAGACCCATTTCTCAGAGAACATTTTGAACTGTGTAAAATAATATAGATACATATGCACATGTGTATGTAGATACCACTCCAGACAGACTCATAACCTCCCATCGATGAAGGACCTAAACCAAGCTCGACCCTCCACCCCAGCCCTCTCTACTGTCGGTCACCCTGATCCTGCCCTACATTCCCTTCCTCCCACTCCTGCATTTGTGCACAAAGAAAAAGGGCCCAGCAGGATGGTCAACAGATTTATGCTGAAATAAACATGCTAATTTAGATATAAAAATGATGGGTGGCCTGTGGGCAGCAGAACACTGAGATGAGCTTCTCTCCTGGATCAAAGCTCCTGCATCCCTACCAAAGGTCATTTGCAACTTTTTAACTTTCAGCCTGTTAGCAAAAGAGCAAAAAATAACCAGTCCTGATGAGGTTGCACAGAAAAAGAAGCCCTCAACACTGTTGGTGGGCACGTAAATTAGTGCAAAGAGGATGTAGACTCCTCACAAAAGAAAAAACAGAACTCCTGCTGGGCGCATATCTGAGGAAATGAGGTTATCATACAAAGAGACACCCACATACAATAACCAAGATATGGAATCAACCCAGGTGCCCATCAACAGATGAATGGATAAAGAAAATATGGCCTAACAATGGAGCATTATTCAGTATGTAGAGAGGAACCAGGTCAGCGGGCCATGGTAGCACATGCCTGTAAATTTAGGTCCTTAGGAGCCTGAGGCAGGAGGACCACAAGTTGGAGGCCAGCCTCACCAACTCAATAAGACTCGGTCACAAAATTAAATAATAATAATAATTAAAAGGGCTGGGGCTACAGTGCAGAGGTAGAGCACCCCTGGGTTCAATACCCAGTACTGGAAAAAACAAAAAGAATGAAATCCTCTTATTTGCAGAAAATGGATGGAACTGAAAGACCTCCTGTTAAACAAAATCAAGGAGACACAGAAAGACGACTGTTGTACATTTCCTCTCCTATGTGGAAACGGGGGGGGGGGGGGGCAGGGGAGGCCCTGAAAGTAGAAGAGGAGCTATTAGGATTGAGGAAGGCAGTCAGAGGGCACAAGGGGCAGGAAGGTGGGCATGACCAAAGCTTGATCTGTGCCCTGGTGGAAGTGTCCTCGTGAAGCCTGTTATATGTGTTAATGATTAAGATAAATAAAAGTAACATTCAAATTCATGGACTGGACGTTCATGGTCAATAGTAAGTCAACTAATACATTCCCCAGGGATGTGAGGGGTCTGCCCACTGCAGCCCGTGGCCAAAGCTGGCTTCTGCCTGTTGTTGTAGATAGTTACACTGGGACACAGCCACACCCATGTGGTCACCTCAGAGCTGCAATAGACCAGACCCACAAAGGTGAAAAAATATGGCCCTTTAAGAAAATGCTTTCCAGGTATTTAAGGCCAGGTTGGTAAAAAAATTGACTGGTTCCTACCTACGGTTAAGGGCAGCTGAGATTGCTCAGGGGTCATGCTTGGGGACTTGTGAGGAGCCTCTTGGCTCTGCTGCCCTCCCCCATCAGTAGTGCGAGCCACCAGGATGGGCCAGGGTCTAACTGAGCACCCATGGCCCCCTTGGAATAATCAGGAGCATTTCCCTCTCTGACCCTCCTCTTTGCAGAATGTGCACATGTTGGCTTCCTGTTCCCAAGGATCCTCACAATCCACCTGACTGGGAGGTGGGGAGACTCCCTGAAGTCACAAGGCCTTAGGGGGTCCATGATGTCCTAGGTCCTGGCCGACCTTAAAGGGCCAGGGCCAACCCCTGGGCTGCTTTTCCTTAGCCCTTTCATTCCCTGGGTTTGGTCTCCAAGTTTTGATTTTAAACTAGTAGGCCAGTTTCATGAGGCCAAGTCAGGGCCTCCAGAGGTCCCCATGTGGACCACACCAGAGTTGTCCCAGGAGAAGACATCTCTGAAGAAGGGCCCAAGGAGTCCCAGGAACAGGGGACACTTGGTGCAGGACCCGCAGGGTCCTTGGCACACAGTGAGCGCCAGCCAGAGGCACAGACTGCGCTGTGTAGGAGAATAGAGAGCTCCAGGAGAAGCCCCAGCGCGTTCCTCAGCGACAGCCTGCCCTCTTGCCCCCTAGAGGCCAATGCCACTTTCCCGGGATGCGCCTTCCTCTCTTCCTCCAGAGTCCTCCGTCTTGAGATGGCCCCGTTCTCCTTGGACTAGGTCTCCACTATCCTAAGTAAATCTGCTCATGCCTCTGAAAAGAGGAAAGAAAATGCTTGCCGACCCTGCCCCGGGGGTGAAGGACCCTTGGCGACCCTGCCCTGGGTGTGAGGGACCCTTGGTGACCCTGCCCTGGGGTGTGAGGGACCCTTTGGGAAGCCTGCCCTGGAGTATGAAGAAATCCTTGGTGACCCTGCCCTGGGGTGTGAGGGGATCCTAAGTGACCCCTGCCCTGGAGTGTGAGGGACCCTTGCCAACCCCTGCCCTGGGGTGTGAGGGGATCCTAGGTGACCCCTGCCCTGAGGTATGAGGGACCCTTGCCATCCCCTGCCCTGAGGTGTGAGGGACCCTTGCTGACCCCTCCCCTGGGGTGTGAGGGACCTTTGGCAAGGCCTGCCATGTGCGTTGCTGTTTTTGAAGCCGAGTCCTGTTGTTTTGCCCAGACTGGTCTCCACTCAGGTTCAAGCAGGTCGAATAGGCTCCCCAGGGAAAGGGCTGATGACCCTGTCCTTGGCCACCTTTCCTTGGTGCTACTAGGGGTCCCACCCAGGGCCTCATACGCTGGGCACTCCGCCCACCTCTGAGCCATTCCAGGCCTCATCGAGAGGACAGACAGAGTTCACCTCATCTGAATGATTTCTTTCTCACAGGAGGCTCACTCCCAGGCCTGGAATTGATGGGAACTGATAAGGCACTTCCACTTCTTTAGGTAATTTTAAAAATCCTGAACATTCTTTTTCATATATTGTTCAACATTTTTGAGTAAAGGCAATAAAATCGAAAAATTAATTTGGAAAAAATAAAAGTAGACTCCAAACCTCTGGGGAAGTGGTGAAGTATCTGTGAACACCTGACTTTGGAATATGGAGCCACACCTGAGCCTCTGACGGGGGTAGACCAGCCAAGCAGTCTCCACTGGCTGCCCCGCTCAGCTCTCCAGCTTGGAAAATTTTTTCCCCAGTACTGGGAATTGAACCCAGAGGCACTTGACCACTGAAATACATCCTCAGCCCCCCCCCCTTTTTTTTTCTTTTGAAATCTTGAGACAGGATCTCACTAATTTGCTGACGCTGGCCCCAAACTTGTGATCCTCCTGTTTCAGCCTTCCCAGTAGTTTGGATTACAAAACTTTCAAGACACAAGATTTTCAAGAGAAAAATGCCCAACTATAAATAAACTTTCAAGAGACATGATTTTCCTTTCTTTGCCCCCTAATGTGATTTTTCTGAGTAAGAGGCTCCTACTTTCACTTCTCTTATTGGTGACAGTGGAATCATTAGCCCTTTACTTGAGGAGGTTATTCAGTGTTTTTCTTCCATTTGGGTTCCCTTTGATGGCCATGTGTTTGGTGTTTCTAGCACTTTCCTAATAAGACTAGAAAAAGTGGTATATACTGTTTTTCTTTGACTTGGTCTAGAATTAAGTGTGAGATTTCCAAGTGGAAAATGAACAGCAGCTCAAAAAGCTTTGACTTCAGAGTTCAGAGTGTTCTGAGACTGATCTAAACTAGATTTATGTTCCGGGTGTTTTCTGATCACACTATTTTAATATTCATTCATTCATTCACTCATTCATTGGGTGCTGGCCCCAGGGCCTGGCACACTCAGAGATCTACCCTGAGCCACCACTGTGCACTAAAGCATTTACACCGGCTGGTCCTCCCTCCGCCCCTTCCGCAGCTGTTGAAAGAGCGCCCCCTGTGGGCCTGTCAGCCAGCCGCTGCAAGCCCCGCAGCCCCCTGGGAATCACCCATCCCAACCTGTCAGACCAGAACCTTCGACTTGACCATTCTTACCAGAGCATTTTTACTGCCCTGAAATGAAATCCTGAGACAAAATGTCCAACCTGCACCCACGATTTCAAAACAAATCAGCACAAACCCTAAAGCACAACGTAAGAGAGGAGAGCGTGAGAACCAGTTGGAGAGCACTTGAACCAGCCGGCTCCCTGGGCTCCGGAGACGCCCTGCCAAGGTCCCTGTGCCCCAACACTGACTGCACCACGCACACGCCAGCTGCAGAGAAGCCGGAGTAGGTCCTGGCATGTGGCAGAGATCAGGAGGTTGGGAGGGCAGGGGGCAAAGGGTGGCTGGGCTGCATGGCTGGGCCACCAGAGTCACAGCGTGTAATAGCCCAAAGGAAAAGGCACCCAGTGAGAACCAAACGGTCAGCTCCAGGTTCAGATCATCCACCTGGATCGATGACGAGCAGCACACTTGGAAGTCACAGGAAAGGTTCATGCTGTACTGTGGCCCCCTGGCCCCACTCACCAAACTTTATGGCTACCTCAATCAGTGGATCTATTGAAAGATCTTCAGTGCCTTTCCAAACTGCTCCCATGTGAAGGGGACACTGCCAGGCACAGTAGCATGCACACTGAGTCCCAGAGACTCCGGAGGCTGAGGTGGGAGGATCACTTGAGCCTAGGAGTCCAAGACCAGCCTGGACACACAGTGAGACTCCACCTCGGTTTTTATAAAAATGATCCTTGTATCCCCCCCCTCCCCCCACATTGGCTCCTTGGAGATCAGCCAGCAAGAGATCACAAAGCGGACCCTGGGTCTCACCTGACTCCAAAATAACCCAGTGAGACGCATGGTTGGTGGTGTGATCCTCACTGGGCGTGTGCAGACCAAGGTCTCTCCCTTTCCAACTCAGCTCCACTTGACAGCACCCCTACAGGTGACTGAGCCCTGGCCATGGAAGAGTGGGCAGAGAAAGGCTCCACCCACCCACTCTTCTCCCTTCCCTATGCACAGTAGTCCCTGAAGCCTCGAGTTAAGGGTGGAGAACGGCAAGACAGAAAGAGCCTGGGCCTACAGATGAGGGGAACAGACAAGGTCCAGCCCTGGAACAGCCACTGGAGGGTGCAGAGGGAGCCAGGGCTTTGGGATGGAGTCAGATCATTAAGGCCTAATCGTTAAGAAGTAAATCATTAAGACTTAATTAATCAGGAGAGCAAGTGTTTCCTTGACTAATGCATCCAGGAGTACCTTATCCTTGCCAATACCTGGACAAGAAGTGACTCTTAGTCATTCAGTGAGAAAGTTGTTTTTCAGGAATCCATGAGAGAGAGAGGGTAGAAAGAGTAGCGTATAAAATACAAACATGCATGTTTATGTGTATGTGTGTGTATATATACTGGGGATTGAACCCAGAGGAGCTTGACCACCGAGCCACACCCCCTAGCCTGTTTTATTTTGAGACAGGGTCTTGCTGAATTGTTTAGAGTCTCACTAAATTTCCCAGGCTGGCCTCAAACTTGCAGTCCTCCTGCCTCAGCCTCCTGAGTTGCTGGAACTGCGGTTGTACACTACTGCACCCAGAAGTAAACAACAAATGTTTTAAATAGACATATGAAGAAGAAATACAAATGGGACATGCAAAGAAGCTAATCTCCTTAATGACTGGGGAAATGCAAATCCAAACCACAACGAGATGCCACTTGACACCCACAAGGATGGGCACAAAACAGAAAGCGGCAAGTGTTGGTGGGAATGCAAGGGTGCTCTACCACTGAACTACACTGCCCCAGTTCTACAGTTCTTTATTTTCTTTTGAAACAGGGTCTTGGTAAGTTCCCAGGGTGGTCTCAAACTCGAGAACTTCCTGCCTCAGCCTCCCCAGTTGCTGAGATTACAAGCACACACCACCACCTCTGGCTCCCCTCCATTTTATTTTATTTTATGTTTTTGTACCAGAGACTGAATTCAGAGGCACTCAACCACTGAGCCACACCCCAGCCCTATTTTGCATTTTATTTAGAGACAGGGTCTCACTGACTTGCTTAGTGCCTCGCTGTTGCTGAGGCTAGCTTTGAACTTGCAATCCTCCTGTCACAGCCTCCCAAACCGCTGGGATGACAGATGTATGCCACCTCACCCAGCGGGCTCCCCTTAATTACTACCATCGGTCTCCCTGGGCTTCTGTGTGCACCAGGCCTCAGCAGCCGCTCCTGGGCCACGACAATACAGGGGAGGTGTGAGCCGTCAGAAGCCCACACTCAGTGCACGCACCCCCTTTCTTCTTCCCTTCCAGACTTTGAACCCTGTCCCTAGGTCAGTGATGCTGGTCACCAGCAATGGGCAAGAGTGGGTTGGGAAGGTGACGATGTCCCCACCCACTGCCTACTTTAGCCCTCCAGGGACAGGCCATCCCTTCTGGGATATGCAAGCTCTTCCCCTGGTCCCTCACAGGCCTGTCCAGCTGATCCTGCGGGCAGTCCCCTGCTTGCAGCCCTCCCAGCCCTCTTCTCCCCTGTAGGTCATCACTCACCAGCTCTCCCTGCACAGCCTCCCCACTCTCAGCCCTGCCACCTCTAACACCCTCAAGCCAGGTCGTCCTACAGTGTGCCCACCAGGCTGGATCTCCCTGGGTGCAGGGGCAGGGCGGGTCCTGGCACACCCCATCAGCTAGTCCTGGGGACTCAGGGCCTAGGTTTGACCTAGCCCCACCCCAGGCAGAGCTGGGGGCCCCTCCAGCGTTCCAGCTCCCAAGTCCTCTACCTCCCTCATCTTCCTGTGTGACAGTCAGGATGGCCTTGCCTGCTTCCAGGTCCAGCTGAACCCTGGTCACCAGACTGGTCACCTCGGCCACTGCTCAAACAGAAAAGAAGTGAAGCAGTGTCCCCCAGTTAAGTCAGCCCCCGCAGCAGTCCTGTAGGACCTGGAGAATTACGGCCTCTCCGAACCTCTCCAGCTGACACAGTGGGTCACCGCCATGCCCTGGGCACCTCCCAGGGGCAGGAGGCCTTCAAGCTCACACTGCTTGGCACAGGTCAGCGGGGTCAGCGCCTTAGCGGAAAGCAGAGGACGGTGGAGACCTGGGCCTCCAGGGACGAGGGCGGAGACCCCGCCGTCCACCTCTAGCGCCGGCCCCGCCCCGCACCCCGCCTCCCCGGCTCCCGCGGCGACGGAGTGGAGCCGCGTCGCCACCCGCCCGCCCGACGGTGCCGGTGCCGCGGCGACACCATGCAGCCGCGGCTCTGGCTGCTCCTGGCCGCGCAGCTGGCGGGTAAGCGGGACGCAGGCGGGACTGGGCGGGACTCGGCGGGGTCGAGGCGGCTGGCAGGCTCGGTCCCCAGTGGGAAGGAAAGTCCCTCGGAGCCCAGTAACCCCGGGACCCGAGAGCCGCTCTGGAGAAGGGAGGACCCAAGAGGAGGGACGGGAGGAGGGAGAAGAACGGAGGGGTACAGGGAGAAAGAAGAGAGGTCCTCGCGGTCCCCACGGGGATTTGCCCCTGGAAGGAGCCAGGAGTAGCCTGGTCTTTGAGCCCCACACTTGCCCTGAGCTGAGGGTCCTGTGGATACATTTTTATCACTTCCGGGAAGTGTCCTCTCTAGTCCCCTCACTCCGCTGTCCTTTGGTGTGGGGTCCTGTGTGGTGGGATTCCCCCAAAGAAGCAGGGTTAGCGCTGGAGTTGGCAGGAGGCATGGGTCAGAATGGCACCTCTGGCTAAGTCCCCCCAGACTACCTTTTGGAAGAAGGCCCCCCACACCTCAAACTGCCCTCTAGCCTGTGGTCCCCAAAGCCAAAAGCTGTCATTCTGCCAGCAGGGGACAAGGCCTGACAGCACCAAGCTCTGACCCGGTGAGCTCAGCCATATCCAAACAGCAAGAACCCAGATCAGGCCAAGCCACAGAACTCCGCTGATCATTGGTGGCTCTGGAACCCTCACAGGCCTCTGAGAAGGGACAACTGTAGGTTACTGGGAGCCACAATGAGACCAGCTTGGGGGCTGGCTCTGTGTCCGGCCCAGTGGGGGCTCTGTCTCAGCCTGGGGTTCAATCTCCAGAGGCCAAGAGGAAAATGGCCCAGAGAGCAAGAGAGCAGGAGCAGGGCGTGCCTCCGCAGGAGGGGAAATGGCCCCCGCTGCCCAGGGAGGCTCTTCTGGGCTTTCTGGGCCAGGGTTTGGGTGGCGGAACATTTGCTGCCCCACTGTGCACATAACCTAGATCTGGGAGAGGAGGGCGGATTTCAGATGCCGTGAAACCTGCTCCAAGCGCAGGTGCTGGGGCCCCTGCAATCTGGATCCATCTGCCAGGCTGTGTGACCTTGAACGGTTCCTTCCGTCCCTGGGCCTGAATGTAAAACAGGTCTCCTTTAATCCTCAGGACCCAGTGAGGGTTAAATGAGGAAACACACACACCCTCCCAGGCGCAGCTCAGGAAATACTGTCGTTATTGATTCTTATTAACTCCCCAGTGAGGAAACTCTGCTGGGTGGCCTGGTGTCTGGGAAGAGAGGAGGTCCTGCTGCTACTTGGGCCCCAGGTGCCATCTCATTCTGCATGTCAGCAGAAGCTCGAGTGGCCTGGGAACAGCATCAGGAAGTTCAGGTCCACCTCATCAGTACTGGAGAAGCCATTGTGGGAACACTGGGCTTGAGCCACGAGTAGGGCAGGAGAACCCTGGTCCAGGCAGTGCCCTGCTGCATGCCCCACGCACACATGCTCACACCCCAGTCTCCTCTGCCCACCCAGTCTGTGTCCTCTGTGCTTTGCCATGGTCTGCAGGGTCCCCCTCTGCTCCTTGCCCAGTCAGAATGGGCCTGTTGGGAACCTGTGTGACCTGGCAATACTGTGAAGGGGACCCATTGGGATCCTTCTTGAGGTCTTACTTGTCGTTCGTAGCAGCTCCTGGGCTGTGGACAGGAGGACAGTGTCTCCCTGCGTGGAGGGCTCTGCAGCTTGAGATGGTTCTTTGGTGCCCTTTCCTTTCTTTCTGACCCTCAGGCCGACAGGACAGCTGTGGCCACCAGCCAGGGAACCTGCCCGGCTCCCAGCAGCTGGATTCAGCCACTCACCCACATAAGGAGAGAGGGAGCCATGTCGAAGGGCACTGAGGGATCTGAGGCTGTTTGGCCAGGACTGGGAGAAGCAACCAGTCTGTCCCCACTGGTCCCCTAGAAACCAAGGCCAGGAGACAGTCACCTGGGGATGGAGCAAGGCTGTGCTAGCCAGAGAGGTCGTCACAGGCCGTCTTGCCTGGGCCAGGGGTGGCTCTTCAGTCCCCATTCTCAGCAGTAGGAAGTCCAGAGAGAACAACTCTCACCAGGAAGAAGGGGAAGGAAACAAGTTGGGGCTTTTGATTCTGCTGGGCCCTGCTACAAGACAGCCAGGGGAAGCCACCTCCCTCACGGCGTCTCAGGCCTAGACTCGGTCCCACAGGTGGCCCACAGCAGAGGCAGGTTTCTGCCAAGCCTCGAGGTCCCCTCTAGCTCCTGGTGGACAAGCCCCACCTGCGGGGAGGCTCACGTGAACACCTGCTCTGCTCCTGGGGTGCGTCCTTCCACACAGAATGGGGTTCTGCGACCGTGGATCACTGAGCTAGGAGTGATGGGGCAACTGTGGCCACTGGGACAGTGAGCCCCTTCTGCTGTTTGTCCAGAGTGGTGGCTATCCTCAGCTCGTCCAGACCAGCTATGGGCTCTGCCTGGCACTCAGTCTCTCCCGGCCCTCCTGAAGTGGCTTGAGCTACCGAGGCCTAAGCGTAGAGTGGCCCCAGCTTTGACTCAGACTTTGGATCCTGTGGTTTGAATCCAAAGCTACTTGCAAGTAACTTTGGACAAGTACCTTCATGGCCAAGTTTTCTCCTCTATGCAATGGAGATTAAACTCCTGAAGCCAGGTTGAGGGCCAGACATATCCATGTGCTACCCACAACTGGCCGTGGTCTCTCCTGTACCTATGGTAAAGCTTGGCATAGGAAATACCTGGCAGCTGATCTCCTGGGTCGTGAGATGTGTGAGCTCTGAGTGCAGAGGCACCCATCACATTCACACCTGGGCCCTGTCTCTGGACAGGTTCTCCATGGCTTTCCCTCAGGCACCCGCTCAGTGTGACTAAGGCCTCACATGGTGGCCAGAACATGTGCTGATGGTCTCTGCCCCCTGGTCTCTCGTAGCTCTCCACGGTGGCTCTGCCTTCCAACAGACCCCTGGGTTCACGGTGGCTCTGACCCACCAAGTGGTGACGCTGTCCTGTAAGACCACAACCTCCTCGAGCCAAGTGCGTGTCTTCTGGCTGCGACAGCCCCAGCCCCCCAGTGAGCACAGCTGGTACCAGTTCCTGGCCTCCTGGTATCCACAAAAAGGGACGACATATGGAGAGGCAGTGGCCAAGGAGAAGCTGACTCCGTTCTCAAATGCCACCGGGCACTTTCTCAACCTCACGAGCGTGAGGCCTGAGGACAGTGGCGTCTACTTCTGCATGACTGTCGGGGCCCCTGAGCTGACCTTCGGGAAGGGAACTCGGCTGAGTGTGGGTAAGAACGGCGCTCTGGGCTGGCCACTCTCGGGAGCCTACTCTGCAGCCATGACCGAGAGCTGGGCATCACCGAGGGCGAGTGCGGGCCTGGCCAGGGCAGGCACCCGCCGCATTTCCCACGGGGTGTCACTCAGTGCTGTACCCGCCCAGCTGGGGGCATTTTACCACTCCCATCTTACTTGAAGTCAGACGAGCCTGAAGGAGACAGGGGCCATGCTTCTCATGGGGACAGGGCAGTGCTGTCCTTCAGGCCCACCTGGTGAATCCCAGGATCCCAACGGTGCAGACAGGGAAAGAAGCTTCCCATTGCCTGCATACACTCAGCAAAAGTATGTCTGGGTAATGGAGAGGCAGATTCCCCAAATGTTCTTTGTGGGGCCTGTGGTTCAAGCCCGCACTTGAAGTTTAGGGATGAAGGAAATTGGACCCCAGGCTCAGCTGTGCTGTGAATCTGCCACGTGCCTTTGGGTAGGCCACTCCCTCCTGGCCTCAGTTTCCTCCTCTGCTCTGGGGGCTGCTGACAGCCTCGTGTCCCCTCAGGCCTGAGAAGCATCAATGCCCTGAGTTAAGGCAGCGTACAATGGCCGCACACTGTAAGCTACGGGTGTAAATTAAAATTTTAACAGCCAGATTTTAAAGTGTAAAAAGAAACAAGTGGAAGACTTTACGTGACGTTTTACTCAGCCATTGCGCAGTTCACAGAGTGCTCACACTGAGTGCTGGGGGTTTACTGATGCTTGTGGCGTGTCCACCCAGACTGGCACGCGCCCAGCCGCACGTGGCCAGGGGCTGCTGTGCTGGCAGAGAGGGAAGTGGACATTCCCTCAGGCCTGCACCCAGCTGTGGCCCCTTCCCCAGCTTAGCCTGTGGCCGGGCCTCCCATGGCTTCCACCCACCAGGGGTACAGAGCAGGACTGGGGGACCCCAGAAATCACACTGCTCAGCATAAGAAGGTGCAGGACAGCTGGGGACAGTGGCTGAGTTAGGAAGACAAAAGCCAGAGCGATGCGATGCCTGTCCTCAGCCTGGGGTCAGATTCTGGGTGAGAAGCAAGGCCTCCTCGGGGAACAGTGTTGAAACCCAGCTTGAGGGTTGGGTTGGTGTTGGTTTACAGCCTTGGCTCTGAAAGCCCCCGTCTCCCCACCGTGAGACTCCAGTCTCTGTGGAGTAAGTGCCACTGTTTTCCAGAAACCTCTCACCACCTTCACCCCCACCCCCCACACCTGGCTTCAAAGCCACTGCTCACCTCCCAGGACTGGCCACAGCTCCCGAAGCTCCCCAGAGCCCAGGTGTGCAGAGCTAGCACCCACCTGTGTGGCTGAGGTCCTGCGTGTCAGAAAAGCCTGGGTGGTGGAGAGGCCCGTCACCAGGCCTCGAGGTGTCCCAGGGCTCAGAGGGCCTGCGCCTTCCAAGGCCAGAGAGAGAGCAGCCGAGGAGAACTAGACTCTGCAAGAAGGAATTAAAACAGAACAAGCCTCCGCCCCAAGCCCCCACAAGGCCCAGGCCTGTGGTGCCAGCCCCATCCCCTCCGGGCTCCTGCTCCAGCTGAGGGACTCCCTGCAGGCCAGTGGAGCTCCCGGGTCACAAGCGCCGAGCCCGCTGTTCATCCTCTTACCGTGGTCCCCAGCACCCTCAGGTCACCTAAGGCTCAGGTCAGCCTAAGTATTCCACCTTTGTCAGAAAACGTTGGTGCCCGGAGCAGAGTGGTGACAAGAGGAGTGTTGGGGTGGAACCAGGCTCTGGGTTCAGATCCTGACTCCCCGGTTGGTATGCACAAGCTGTTACAGCCTCTGAGCGGAGGCCTCCTCAGCTGCTCGCTAGGCCCAGGCTCATGGGGGCCGTCCTCTCAGGCTGAAGTGCCAGGGAGCTCAGGATAGTCTATTCTAGTTTCCCCAGTTCTTCCCAGGAACACCATAGAGCAGGCAAAGCTGCCGCGTCCTCCACCTTCTGGAGGAGGCCCAGGAAGAGAGGCCCCGTGTCCTCTCTGCGTATGGAAGGCGCCAGCCCATGGGGACCATCGCCAGCCACCCCTCCTTGCTCCCCCGGCTCATCTTGCTTCCCTCTTCTCCGTCGTACCACTTTGCCAAAAGATGGCCTCATTGAGGGGGGCGAGGGCTGGTGGCTGCCATGCTCACTCACGGCTCGCTCAGCTCTGCAGAACCCTGGGTCTCCCTTCCCTCTGGGGGTGGCCTCACTGCCCTCTCCCAACCCTGCAGCAGGGGACACTGGCCTGGGGAAGGAGGGCAGTGGTGCTTGGGGGCCCAGCCCAGCACTGGCCTGTGAGGCCTCCTTCAGCCCCCATTGCTGGAGTTCACCTTTGAAGTTGCAGTGGAGACTACAGGTCCCCTTAGTCTTTCAAGGACAGATAAGAAGGAGAGCAATCCCAGACAGGCGCCCTGTATGGCTCAGTCCCGGAGCAGGGTGGCCCCTTCCCATGAGCCTCTCTGCTGGCTCAGGGGTGGCCAGGGCCGGGGCTGGCTGTGCCAAGGCCTGGGGACTCCAGCGGCAGCTCACAGCCTCCTGCCAGGCAGCCCTCGTACACTTTGCAGCCACAGCGACCCTGAGAAGGAGGTGGAGTCATGTTATTGTGGCAGGTGGGGACGCTGAGGCTCAGAGAGTGTGCAGGCTTTCCCACATCTCATGGTGGCCGTCTCACAGTGGCTGACCAGGGTGTTGAATCTGGTATGGGGGCTGCAGAGCCCCTCTCTGCAGGACACAAAGCTGGTCCCCATTCCTGGGCCTCAGATACATCTGAGATTCCAGAAAGGGATCAAAATTCTTTTGCTCTGTCACTTGAATCCCTGTGGCAGCCCAGGGAACTATCATAGGGACTTTTGTGCCTATGATGTAGGCAGCTTTGAATTTGTCTCTACATCCACTTGCTGTTTATCTGATTCGGGTGTATCTTGCTTTCCTTCTGTAGTTGATGCTCTTCCTACCACTGCCAAGCCCACCAGTAAGTCTGTCCCCAAGAAAAGAACCTGCCAGCGCCCTAAGCTGACAGCCCAGAAGGGTGAGTCTCCATCCCCAGCACCCTCAGAATGAGGCAGGCGTTCTCCCCTCCTTCCTTCCCACCTTCCTCTCCTCCTCCCCTCCCTCCTCCCCTCCTTCTTCCTCTAAGCCCTTGCCAAGTGTTCACTCTGTAGCCTGATTCCCCAGCCTGAGCTGGGTCCAGAAGGGACACTGAGCAACAGCAGCTCCCTGTCCAGTGGTCAGACTCACAAATCATCACAGACAGACCCCAGAGAGAAACTACCACCAAAACACTTGCACACGATGGTTCATTTTGGCTGAAAGCAGAAACAACCCAGATGTCCACCAGCTAATGAATGTGATAAAGTATGGCCTCTGTTACAGCAGCACATCGGCCACGTAAAGAACCAAGAGCCAATAGGTGCCCTGGCTGGATCTTGGAACTGCTACGCAGTGGAAGAGGCCAGTCCCAGAAGGCCACGTGCTACACGGTGCCCTGCTATGAATTGTGCAGGTGGCACTCCATAGGAACAGAGGGCGGGTGAGCGGCTACCCTGGGAGGGCTAGAGAGTGACCTGGGGAGTGGCCCAAGGATGCAGCTCAGCGGGACAGAGACAGAGAGGTGGAGAAGTGATTCCTGAGGGTGCAGGGTTTCTTTCTGGGGGTAGGGACAAACGTGAGAATATGGTAATGGTCACATTATTCTACCAAGATGGAAAGAGCCACCATGTTGTGCACTGGGAACAGGGAGCTTTATGATACGCAGATTGTGCCTCAGAAAGACTGTTCAACAAAACCCAACCCAGGCCGGGCGCTGTGGCACCCTCCTATAATCCCAGCAGCTGGGGAGGCTAAGGACGAGGGTCACAAGTTCAAGGCCAGCCTGGGCAACTTAGCAAGACCCTGTCTCAAAATAGAAAATGAAAAGGACTGGGGATGTGGCTAAGGATTGTAGCTCAGAGGTTCAATCCCCAGCGCCAACAGAAAACAAAAACACACAGGCACAAAAACAGCCCCCGGCTCCCTCCCTCCCGTGTCCTACCCATGGAGTCAAGGCTGAGCATGGCTGTGTCTCTCCAGGTCTGCCCTGTGGCATTGTCACCCTCAGCCACACTTTAAGTTTTAAAACTCTCCCCATTTATCTTTTTGGTTTTTAGTTGTAGATGGACACAATAGTTTTATTTTATTTATTTGTTTTCACGTGGTGCTGAGGATCAAACCCAGGGCCTCGCATGTGCTAGGCAAGCATTGCACCACTGAGCCACGCCCCAGCCCCTCTCCCCATTTTGATGCTTAACTGAGGACCTAACACATGGGATGGGCTCACTGTCTATTGGTCAGTGAGTGGACAGAACGGCCCATCTATGCTGTAAGCACCAGACCCCATAGCTGAAGTGGCACATGCACACAATGTGTCCACACACACACACACACACTTTTTTTGATCATCAGTCCAAACATGTTTCTGGAAAACTACCGACCTCAGACCCTAAAAGTAACTGGTGACAAACAGAAAGTACCATCTGCCACTTCCCAGAGACAAGCCGCAGCATCCCCACCCCCACGGGACTGACTTCTGTGGTGGGTGGCTTTTGTTACCATACAGAGTGCCTGACAGGGGCTGAGGAGGGGCACCCACAGGACTCGGGCTCAGCTCAGGGAAATCAGAGCCCCTGCACAGATGGCAAAGCTTCTGGAATAGAAAGGGGGGCAGAGTGGCCTGGGTCCATGATGCACCAGGCCCTGACAACTTGGCCTGAGGCCCTGAGGCAGACTACCACAGAACAGGACACAGGGAGCAGGACACAGGGAGCAACCCGGTGGGGCCCTGGCTCAGCCAGCCCACGACCCCAGCTGCACAGCAGCTCCAGCGTGTAGCGACCACTCCACGGGAAGGCTGCCAGGCGGCCATCCTCAGGTGCCCTGAGGCCACCTCCAGGACTTCTGAAAACCGTCAGGGGTGTAGTCTGCCAACCATAACATCCACGTTAAGCATGCGGACTCGGGGACTCTTGGAGCATGGGACTCAGGATAGTGCACCACCATTGAGCCTTAGGAGGCCTCAGGACCCAGTGAGACCCTGCACGTGTCCAGAGCTGGTGTCCTCCCGTCACAGCCACTGGCAACCATGAGTCCCTCTCCACCTCCCCAGTCTGTACCCCTGGCAGTTCGTTTAAACATAACTGCACGATCTGGGTGCTTCCATTGGTCTCACACTTGGCTGCTTCCACCCAGAGCCACATTTCTGAGGCTCACCAAATTGAGGGGAGCTGGAGAAGGTGAGTGGAAGTGGGACAGGAACCCGGAGAGAGCTGGGCCTCTCTTCCAACCCGTTGCCTGTGCAGGAGCCTCCATGTCCCCATCATTGGCCTTGGCCTGTGCCCTCCCAGCGATGGCAGGTTCCCTTCCAGAAGCTCGGGCAGCACAGGTGGGCCAGGCAGGGCTTGAGAACTCGAAGGACTGGTATCTGCACCTGGTCCTGCCTTGTAGAAGCTGGGTAACCTCAGGTTTGTGATTGAACCTATTTGAATCTTGGTTTTATGAGCCTCAAAACATTCCTTCCCCACAAGATGAGGGCTTGCAGCTAGTCTGCCCTTGGCACGCTGCATTCAGTACAAACTCCCTCCTCCCTGACATCCAAGATGATTCCTAATTTTGTTAACCTCAAGCCCAAAATATGCACCCTTGCCCTGTCACCCCTGGGCCTCAGTTCTGGACCTCAGCTACTAGAGGGACCAACCACAGGTCCCGACAGGTATTGGAGAAGGGTTTGGGGCATCACTTTAAGAATGGAAGCTTTGCTCCTGGGCGGGGTGTATAGCTCAGTGGTACAGTGCTCTTTGGCATGCCTGAAGTCCTGAGTTCCATCCCCAGCACAGAAAAAAAAAAAAAAAAAACCAACCTCTGCTACTTAAATAATATGCAAAATGGGCAAAGGAACAGAGTGCCAGCTCACAGAAGAAAATTCATACATGAGGTGGACATGGTAGTGCACACCACGATGCACACCACCTCCCAAGGGCTCAGGAGTCTGAGGCAGGAGGATTGGGAGTTCAGAGTCAGCCTCAGCAACTTGGCGAGGCCTAAGCAACTTGGCAAGATCCTGTCTCAAAGTAAAAAATAGAGAGGGCTGGGATGTGGCTCAGTGTCAAAGTGCCCCTGGGTTCAATCCCCAGCACCCCTAAAAAAATTAAGGTGGAGGGAGTCTAAGATTTAGTAATTTCCATCTTCAGTATCTGCTCAGGAAGACATCCGTATTAGGAAACCTACCAGGATGTTCTCCGAGGGTTGCTTATAAAACACAGGAAACGGTCCAGTTGCACACTGATGGCTAAATAATCCATGCCTACCCATACAGTCACGTATCAATTGCTGGGGAAAAGAACATGCTGTGTGATCAGATGAAGAGGACGAAGCCCTTGCAGAATAATCTGTAAAGTGGAATCCACTGCATTAAAAAAAAAAAAAAAAAACTTAAATATCTATGGAAATCATGTATGCATAAGTGTGAAAAGAAAGACCACCAAATTATCAAGGGTGATAATCAAACTTATCAAAGGAGCCAGGGTGCCAAGGGGCACCCTAACCACACATTTAAACCTGTACAAAGAAAGTACAGTCGGCTATTTCTTATGAAATTCAAACAAAGGTTTTTAAAATATGCAGTGAAAACATTGTTTCCATACATGACAATTATCTACCTCCTTGGAACACAGAGACCTCCTGAGTTTAACTAATTTAAAAAATACTTGGATGTGAAACATGAAATTTTTATACAAAATTACCTCAGAGGTTTGAAGTGCACACAAACAGGCCTCGAAGGAGACCCAGAGTGCGCCAGGGGTGAGCCTGAGCTGGGCCTGGGCTGGGCCCTGGTGTGGCCCTGGGCTGGGCCTGGGCTGGGCTTCTAGGATGGGCCCTGGGGTGGCCCTGGGGTGGCCCTGGGCTGGGCCTGGCCTGGGCTTCTGGGATGGGCCCTGGGGTGGCCCTGGGCTGGGCCTGGGCTGGGTCCCCGGCTCCCTCCCTCCCGTGTCCTACCCATGGAGTCAGGGCTGAGCATGGCTGTGTCTCTCCAGGTCTGCCCTGTGGCATTGTCACCCTCAGCCTGCTGGTGGCCGGCATCCTGGTCCTGCTGGTGTCCCTGGGCGTGGCCGTCCACCTATACTGTGAGTGGCCCTTCCTCTACTAGCCGGGGGCCTACTGGGGTCTGCAGTGGCTCTAGGGTGGTCTCTTCTCTGGGGGAGCAGGGCCTGCTGGGGACTTGCCCCAGGGACCCTGTGGCGCTCCGAGGTGACCCTTCTCCTGTTTGTCCCCCCACCCCGTGGCCCTGGTACTGGAGAGGGAACCCAGGCCTCAGGCTTGCTGGGCAGCACCCGGCCAGAGGCCTTCTTGGCCTCGGCCATGCTGCATCAGAGGCGGCCGTCTGTGGAGTGAGGCCGACCTGGCTCTGAGTCCAGTGCTGCCACCCTCACCCATGACTGGCCTTGGGCCTGGCCTCTCCCTCGCAGAGTGCTTGGTGGGCAACATGTGCTCAGTACGCGGGGACTCCTGTGAGCTGTGGGGACTCCCGTGAGCTGTGGGGGCTCGGGCCCAGGGCCCAGGAGAGACCGCTGGTGGGGTTTGAGTAATGCTCCTGAGTCCTCCCTCTCGGGCAGGCTGCTCCCCTGGTCCCTCTGGGCTCCCAGGCTCCACCCAGCATAGGCTCCTACTAAGGGTGGGGGGAGGCGGGACCCAGGCTGCCCTCCTCCAGCTGTGCTGCCCTGGGCACATGGCCGCCCCTCTCTGAGCTTCTGTAAGACAGGCAGGGTGGCACATTAGAGGCAAGGCCTGGACCACAGCCCTTAACTTGTACAGGTCACTGAGCCCTGGGGAGGTGTGATGTCTTGTGGATCCTCTTCTGCCCACCGCTGCTCCCTGCAGTGGGTCTGTGTGCCCTGCTCTCAGAACCCCCTGAAGCTCAGGGACTGCGGACTTTCCTGATTAAGGACCTTATCAGTAAAAATTTTAAAAACTGGTCTCATTAAATGCAATTGCCCACTTTATTTATCAATATATCCCAGGTGTTTCTAAGTGGGCTTCGGAGGTCAAAGTAACGAGGGGGAGACCAAACACGAGAGACTTGCTCCGGCTTCCTTCCCACCCCCCAGGAAGTCTGGAGCCACCTCTCCCATCTGACCTGCATGTCCTCTGACACCTGCCTGGCCCTGGGCAGGCCACTCAGTGGCCCCCTCACCTATGCCTCAGCTCCTGTGGGTAACGGGTCAGTTGTAGCGTCCACCTGACAGGTTCTCAGTGAGCATGAGGGGCCACAAGTGTGTTAGGGGCTGGAGGCAGAGCATGGTACAGAGGTGGCCTGAGGTGTTGGCCAGCCCTGTACTCCTGTGGTCCTCTGGGTCAGTGCTAGTGGTCCACAACCTCCACTGACCGGCTCTTTACTCTCCCTTCCAGGTCTGCAGAGGAGAACCCGGCTTCGCTTCATAAAACAGTGAGTGTGTGGGGCTTCTTACAGGGCCCCGAAGGCCCATGTGGCCCTGGACGCTGGGCCCTGCCCCGTTTACAGTCTCCCACTGCAGCTGGGAGCAGAGTCAGCTGTCACCTGCAGAGAGCCACAAACAGAGGGGGGAGAGAGGGGTGACCTAGAGGAACACAGACACCACTCGGGGTGTTTCAGTGGGGGAGTGCTTAGCTCTCAGCTCTGTGGGTTGCACTCATCAAACCTACAGGCAGAGCACCCTAGGGGGCTGGGGAGCCCAGGCTCTGTCCCAGCTCCATCCACCTGGGCCTGCGTGAGGGGAGGGCCATCACCCCACTCTGCAGATCAGGGGAGGCGGGCCTCCCCTCCACAGTTGCTTCCCTGCCCAGAGCTGGCCTCCCCTCTGCTGCCTGTAACCCCACCTGGTACCAGGACAGGCTGTGTGTCAAAGGGCCCTGGAGGCCGCCGAGTCCCTGAGCCAGCCACGTCTTTCTGGCGATTTGCAATGAGTCTCATGCTGGGCGATTTCACCCAGGGGTCGGATTCAGAAACCCGTCAACCTCAGGGATGAGAACTTGAGGGCATCTGCCAAAGGCCAGCCCTCCGGCAAGAAACCCGCTCAAAATGCCCCACATGATTTGTGTTGGTTTTCGTTTGTTCTGGGTTTTTTATTTTTGTTCCTGCTGCGGATGGAGCCCAGGGCCTGGCAGGTGCCGGGCAAGCACCCTACTGCTGAGTGACACCAGCCCTTTTTACTTTATCTCTCTAAGCTGCCCAGGCTGGCCTTGAACTTGTGACCCTCCTGTCTCAGCCTCCAGAGTTGCTGGGATTACAGGTGTGTGTCCCTACACCCAGCTCCCATGGCGGCCTCTTAAGAAGAACAGAGCCCCGCTCTGGGCACACCCTGTGATCTGTCCCCAGACTCTCTTGCTTTAACTTGTTCCCCAGTGACCTGAAATCAGTTCTGGATGAGCCGGAGGCAAGACCTCATGCTTTGGCAAACCAGGGTTCCTAGCACCAGTGGAGGGAGGGAGGGTTAGTGGTCACAGGGCCTCTGCGCCCACCTCGCCCTCCTCAGTTGAAACAGCTCTGCTCTCATCTGCTGCCTGGGTTTACATGTTCTTGTAAGACGTCATCTGAACAAAAGGGTTTGTGGCTAAAAAAAGCTTGCAAACTGCCTCTGGTCTTGCTGTCTTGATCCAGGTATGGTGAGGAGTCCCTGGGCCTCACAGAGTAGCTGTTCCAACCTCCAGCTGCGGCTTGGACGCACGTCCTGCAGCCCCACAGCCCCGACCTGTGGGAAGAGCCACGGTCAGGCAGTGTGTCCGGCCCTCGCTGTGCATTTGTACAGGCCCCGGAGGAAGTGAGGCCTCGGAGCTGGGGTGCCCTGGGCTGGATACTCTGGGTTCTGATCCTTGGGACTTTGAGCTTTCAAGTTTTGTTGAATTACCAAGCAGCGCCCTAAGAACATCCTCACACTAACCATGGCCCTGGCTACTGCAATCGGCCCACGTCTGTCATCTGCTGAACATGAGTGTCTCACCCCTTCCTGTTTCAGGTTTTACAAGTGAGCAGACTGCACCAACACGAGGAGACAGATATCGGTCAGCAATAGTCCGCACAAGTGGGAGAGGGTCATTCTTGCTTCGATGATCACCCTCTCGAGCCGCCCGCTTTTAACTACAGCAAGTTCTTTCTTCAGGCCTCGCATGTGGGAGCAGTTTGTGAGGCCCCAGGCCTCGGGTCCCCACCAAGCTGGCTGGGCGCTCAGCAACACCACCATGGCACCTCTTCTGGCTCCTGCCCTCCCCCCGGGCTTTGGTGGGGCCCAGTAAGCCACCATGGCTGCCATTTGCTTTTCCTGGCAGAGTGGTGACATTGGCTCCTGGGGCTCGTGGAATGGAGTTGGGATGGCCTCCTGTGCGTTCCCAGGCCAAGGCCGATGTCCTCCCTGCCCTCATGGTGGGAGGCCAGCTATGTTGAAGGCTCCTGGCAGCCCTGTTGGTCTCTGAGGCCTTCCCCTCTACAAGGGAGTCTCTCAGGTTCACGTCTCCTCTCCCATGGCTTGTTTATTTCTTCTCCCACTCTCTGCCCTTTTTATGAAAATGTCTCGGTTGTAAAAATAAAGTCCTGGGTTAAAGATGCAGTGACTCCTGTTATGACAAGAGCCACTTACAGGAGAACGCTGACGCTCAGTTGAGGAGAAACAACAGGGACGTGATTTGTACGTCCTCATTTTACATCTGAGATGCACGTTTGTAAACACCAGTGGGTGTACAGACTGGGGACAGGGAGCACCAGGACACCCAGAGGCCAGCGCCTCCTGGCTGAGTGACTTCACTGCTCTTGCTCTTGAGGGCTGAGCCCCAGGGACTGCTGGCCTCAAGCCACCTGGGAAGGGAGAGACAGCAGGTTGTCCACCTTTCATTGGTCCCTCAGCCTTGGTGGCCAAGGAAGGACAGGCAACACCGAGCTGGGTGCAGAGGAGGACCTGGGCATTTTGGAAAGGTCCCTGTGTGTCCTCTAGTCCTGCCCTGGGCTCTAGGGCCCAGGGACTGGTGAGCAGACCTCCTCCGCCCAACCCGGAGAACCCAGCCCACCTGCTTCTCTGTGCCTGCTCAGAGAAGGGTGTGGGCCACCAGCTGTGGTCAGAGGCCTCTGGCAGCCACAGAATGTTAACATATCGCAGAAAACAGGAAAGAAAAGATGGCTGGGGGGCGGGGGGGGGGCAGCGCATCCCCTCCAGCATCTGAAACGCAGGTGGCTGGGGGCAGGGCTGCGCATGGGCCGGGGGCAAGGAGGGCGCAAACGCAGTGGCCTCCAGAGGAGCCGAATCTTCCTGCCCATCAGGTCTGGGAACAGGGACGGGCCACCTTCCATGGCTGAGGGGAGAGGTAAGAGGCTCGGGCTGGCCGGACCCACGTCCCTCGTCAGGCAGGCCCTGGCCAGGCCTCCTGTGTGAGCGATGAGAGACTGAGGCCCAGACTGAGCACACTCCGGCCGCAAGCAGCGGAAGGAAGAACAGGCCAGAGGCCCTGGCCCCAGGGCTACCTGCTGCTGTCTGTGCTTTGCTGCTGCGCTGGGACCGGCCTGCCCCCCATCTGTCTTCCGGGCCACAGGCACCCACCTGCAGGCTCAGCTCTGGCCGCCCAGGAGCCACAGCAGCCTGGCGCATCAGTGGGGGCTGCGGTGAGGAGTCTGCACCCAGCACCTGGCTTGGGTTCTGAGGAAGACACTGAGCTGCAGCCACCATCTTGGGGACACTGTGGCAAGATACATGCACAAGCAACCGACCGCCATCCTCTGCCTGGCACACATTGCCCAGGATACTTCAGAAGTGACATATACAAAGAACACGCATGAGATTGTTCATGTGCTCCTGGTTTTCAGGCCCCAGCTGGGAACAAGCTGAATGCCCATCAAAGGGACCAGATAGCAGTATGACAACACGGCTTCACGGGGTCCAGACAGCTGCCAGGAATGGCTAGACCCCAAGTGACAGCCACTTCACCTGCCTGTATCCCAAGGGCAGGGAACAGGCCCAGGCAAAGCACCAACCAGACGCCAGGGCCAGCCTCCTGCTGCCCTGGGAGGGAGCAGGAGGCCTGGGGGCTCTGCTTCTGCATCTGGGGGTCAGGCGCGGGAGGGCATCCAGTGTGGCGACTTGCTGAGCTGCAGGTGGGCCTTCCACGGTGAGGATGTAGAGGAAGAGTCACAAGAAATTTAAAAATCCAAACAGAGGAGCCTGGGCTGGGGCTCAGCGTGTGAGGCCCTGGGTTTCATGCTCAGCACCAAATAAAAAGAAAGAAAGAAATATCCAACTACAACTAAAACATTTTTTAAAAAAATCCAAATAGAGAACATTGCAGATCATCAAAGCATGTGTTTAAAATTTTCTCATTCTTCCAGACTTCTGTCTGCACATAGCTTTTTCAAACCAAAAATTGAAATCTTATAAATGCAGAATATGATAGAGAAAATGCTTAATACATAATATATAGAACACAGAAGATTTGTTGTTTTACAAATTTGATTTGTGTTCTCTAAGAATATATCAAGGCTTCTGGGTTCGTGTGTGTGTGTGTGTGTGTGTGTGTGTGTGTGTGTGAAATCTCGAGGGGTTTATGCAGCCATTCCTGGCTGTGGCTTTGGAGGATTTCCAATACCGTTGTGCTCAGGGGTGTTGTGTGAACCTTTGGGACAATCCAATTATTATTTTTGTAATGGGGGAGGGGACAAAAGTTTGGAATAAAGAAACAACTTCTTTTCAAAAGGACTCTGATTCTTGTTATTGTATAAAAACGATCGATTCAACTTAATAATCCAAATTTGTCCGTAAGTTAGGGTTTTGAACACTGACACCAAGGAAGTCACTGTGTCTGAATCCAGTCAGCAGCCAAGTGCGGCTCTGGGCTGGCTGAGGGACTGGGCTTCCCCTGGAAACAGCCTCCACAGCGTCTCCCTCTCTGTGCTGCAGTGGCCTTGACTGACCCCAGTGGGTAGAAGGGTCTCGAAGCAGCGGTGCCCCGCTGCTCTTGTTAGGAAGCCCCAGGGCCGGTTCTCAGGAGGAGAATCTCCAAAGCCACCCTCCTTTCATCCTGACTCATCCCGCACCTGGGTCTCTGCCTGTAGGAAGTGGGCTACTTGTTTTCAGAAAGAGATCCCCAGCTGCGTGGGCTGCTGGGCTGGCCCGAATCTACCACCCAGTCAGAGGGAAAGAGAAACTGCCCCGTCTTCACAGGCCTTCCCAGGCGGTGGGGATAGTTTCCTCTGTCACTTTCTTGGGAAACCTCCTCAGTGCGTCACCACACTTGGGGACCACGAACTCCTGGTTCCTGGACCTCTGTGGCTCCGTGACTCAGGGCTGGACCCACACAGAGGGAACCACGTTCCCACACACTCTGGGTTCACAGAAACATGCCCACACCTGCAGCTCCCAGTGAGCCCATCACACATGAGTGCCCACCTTCCAGCTTAGCCGTGCTGGACATGGAGCCCAGGGCCTCCTGTGGGCCAGGGGGTGCCCTACCACCACACTGCACCCCAGCCCTCCATACATTCTCAACTGTGATCACCTGCCAATCACATAAGATGGAACCCCCACCCCTCTCCGCAGGTGCCTTGGTGCCAGTTCAAATGTGTTTCCTTGGGGAGCTTCTGTGTGCCCAGCCGGCCCTAGGCTGGGGCCAGGGATGCAGCGTGGCCAGTCAGACCCAGCAGGGCCACAGGGCTCGGGGGTGCTTGCCAGAGGCACAGGAGTGTCAGTGCCTCCTTCCCAGAGCACCCCTGACCCCTTCCTGTCCCTGTACAAGTGGCCAATATTCACAAGGTTGAGCCAGAATCTAAATGAGGAGAGGAGCAGAGGGTCGTTCGGAGGTCCTCGGGCCTTGGCCAGCCCAGCGCGCCCTCCCCTGTCCCCTCCCCTGCATTTCCCACCAGCACCCCTGCACCTGTCCCCCAAGGCCGCAAGGACCCTGGGAACGTTGCTCTGCCGTGTAGGCCCCAAGCCCTGGTGAACAGAAGCTCAACATGCAGACATTCAATGAGCACACGTGTTCAGGCCCTAGAGATTCAGCACTGTCCCTAACCCCATGGTGACATTGCAGGGGACACAGACACTGTGGCACTCACACAATTCCAAGTGTGGCCTCCCTGCCACTCTGGTCCCATCTCTGCACCTGCTCTGGGCAGACAATAAACGAGGGGACGGAGATGCTCCCTGCGAGGCAGAGGCATGAACTGCCTTCCCACAAAGAGCTGCTAGGCGACAGGTGTCCCAGCCCCTCCCACAGCAGGCTGGGAGGTCCTCACAGGTGGGTAGGGCAAGGGGCGGTGCTGGCTGGCAGGATGGGGTGGAGGCCCACCTCCCCAGCACGTCTGCCCAACCTGTGGGCCTTGAGCTGGCTGTGGGACTTATCTGCTGGCCAGGCCAAAGGGAGGCCACTCCAGTCCTCGGCCCCTGCCACAGGCCTCTGCTAAGCTCTGGGGACATGGGGAAGGTCCAGCAAAGGGAATCAGCCAGCACAAGACTGCACCTGGCTTCAGAGAAGTCCCTGGCCAGGCTGGGGCAGAAGTGGGGCTGTGCTGACCCTCCTTCCATCTGGATATATATATATATATATATATATATATATATATATATATATATATACACACACACACACACACACACATATATATACACACACATACACACAACAGATCTTGTCGGGCATGGTAGTGCCACCTGTATCCCAGTAGCTTGGGAGACTGAGGTAGGAGGATTGCAAATTCAAAGCCAGCTTCAGTATCTTAGTGAGGTCCTACACAACTCAGCAAGACTCTGTGTCTAAATAGAATACAAAATAGGGCTGGGGGAGCTGGGGCTGGGGCTCAGCAGTAGAGCACTCACCTAGCACGTGTGAGACCTGGGTTCTATCCTCAGCACCACATATAAATAAATAAATAAAATAAAGGTATTGTGTCTGACTACAACTAAAAAAAGAAAATTATTACAAAAGAAAAAAATATAGGGCTGGGGATGTTGTGGGTCAGTAGTTGAGCGCTCAGGGGCTGCTGCCTACTGGGATGTTCTGCAGGCCAGCGCACACGACCGTCTTCCACTATGATATCTTCAGCTTGGGATGAGGGCACTGTCCAGAGCCATCATAGGTCAGGGAGCTTCTGTACTTCGGGGAGGAAAAGCAGGACCCAGGAAGGAGCTAAATAGGGCCCTTCTTGTAAAGCAAATAACCACCTGCAGAAAGCCGGGTTTTGTCGAGTCCTGAATGCGGGACCACAGCAAGCCGGAGCAGGCTGTGTGCCTCTGCAGTGCTGGGCAGGAGTGGGAAGGGCCAAATCCCCAGGAACAGGAACCAGTTTCATGTACATAGCAAGAAATTGAGACAAAGTATTCTTCATTTTATTTTTATTAATTAACAACTTAAAATGTAATATTTTAATACATAGACAAGCTAAGCATCAATGTTTCTATTTATTCTGGCACTAATTCCAAAAACCATCTGGAGCAGTGGACGAGGCTGGACATGCGCAGAGGATGAAGTAAGTCAAACAATCACAGGACAGAATAGAGGGTGGGGGAGAAACGGCAGTGCTATGGGTGCACCCTGACAGCTCCCAGCACCTCTCACGCGGGTGTGCAAGGGGCACCCCGAGACCCCGGCGGGCAGTGCCCTGCATCCTACTTTACATGACCCCTCTTACCGTCTATGTTTCACTTTTACAATCACTTAAGGTAATTTATTTTTTCCTCTTTATCTGCCTGGAATTATGAGTCCACCCCAGATTTGCTGCGCAGCCCTGGCTGTGGGCTCAGGCCTATCCATCAGGATGAGAGAGCCAAGGAAATCCTACTAGCAAAACACCACACACAAAATTATTTCCCACTTTTTTTTTCATTTCAGACCTCTAATTTGTCATCATGGTAGCCAAACATATTATGAATTTTGCATCAAAAAGGATGTTTTTCAAGCATGGGTTCACCATGGGCTCACCAGTCTATGCCAAGCTGGACCCTAAGATCGTGTCATTGAACTGTCTTTGTCCGCCCCAGCCCTCTGTCTTTAATGTGCTACCAGGGCAACCTAGAGTTCTGGAGACCCAGAGAGTGGCCACCCCTCAGCCTCTACCTGGGGAGCTGGTTTTCCCTAGGGCTTCCCTACCAGTTGGCCTCGTTCTGGGTTCTGGATTCCTGTTTCTGCATTGTGAGGTGTTGCCTTCCCCACCTGTGGTCCCTACAGAGGGAAAAAACAGTTGAAGTGTTGGAACAGAGTTACCCATCTTTTCAGACTCAGGAAGAAAATCTTTTCTTTCTCAAAGGCAAAAAACCTCTCCCTTTCCATGAAATCAACAGCTCTTAGATATTCACTGGGCAATTTTAAATGAGTAATTTCAATCATTAAAATAAATTGATGCATAGACCCCACAAATATTTATGAATTATGCATTCGGCATTTACCTATGTGGGGGAAAAATCAATCTTACAATAAATAAAGGGTGCCAAAGCAATTGGTTAGCCATTGGGAAAAAATAAGTTTAACTCTTTGCATCTGCATCCAAAGTAATTCCAGATGGTTTAAATAAGTGAATTTTTTATGTTAATAAAGAAAGAAAGAAGCCAGAGGCTCTGTAATTTAATTAATAATAAAGTCTAATAAAGATGAATTGCAAACTTGTTTCCAATATAGAGTGGACTTGCTGAACAACAAACAAAAGAGGGTATTTTAAAATACACTGTGCAACATGGCCCCAGGACGCTTGAAGCCTGTGAGTGCTGGAAACAGACCTTTCCTCCGGAACTGCAACTGTGTCACCAGCTGAAGAGCAGTCTGGAGATATGCATCAGGAGTCTCACACTTGAGAATAGTGACTTGACCCAGCAATTCTGCCTCCGGAAATTTATCCTGAAAAAGGTTATTATTATGTGTCCTGGTTTGGATCTGAAAATTCCCCCAAGACTGATGTGTCCAAGGTTGGGTTCCCAGTTAAGCACTGTTCAGAGGTGAGGCCTTTGAGAGATGGCTGGATCCTAAGGGCTCTGACGGTCACCTGTTCCTGATTGCAGAGTGTAATGTGCCACTGGGAGGAGGTGGAAGTTCTGGAGGGTGTGTTCCAGCTGGAGGAAGTGAGCCATGGGGAGGGACCTTTAGGGGTGCATCTTGTCCCCAGCCCTTCACTCACTTTCCCACAAGCTCCCTCTCCTTCCTGCCAGCAAAGAGGTAAGCAGCTTCCCTCCCACACACCTTTCCATCATCATTCTCTGCCTAACCACAAACCCAGAAAAAAAGTGACCACAGACCGAACTCTTCGAAATTGTAACCCAATATAAAATTTTCCTCCTTGTTTATCACAAAGATTGTTTATTCACCAGGATTATTAGTAACAAAACATATGGGAAGCATGCTGAAATTGTAAGTATTCCCACCAACTCTGTCAAGATCCCAATGCATTCTTCACTGAAATATAAGACACAATTCTGAAATTCATTTGGAGCCACACACACACACACACACACAAAAAAAAGTATGAATAACTAAAGCCACACTGAGAAAAAAAGAGTTGAAGGTATTGTACTTCCTGATTTAAGATACATTGCAAAGCTGTAAGAATTTAAACCACACAGTATGGTTTAGATACAGAGACCAATGGAACAGAATAGAGAGATCCTGGAAATAAACTCATGGTTAACTAACATTCAACAAAGGCACTAATAAAACCCAATGGAGGAAGAATATTCTCTTCAATAAATATTGCTGGGAAAATTGTATTTCCACATGCAGACAAATGAAATTGGACCCCTATCTTACAGCATGCGCGCGCGCGCGCACACACACACACACACACACACACACACACACATACTCAACTCAAAATGAATAAAAGATCTAAATATAACACCTAAAACCATAAAAGCAATTTATTTTTTTCCTCTCTGTCTGCCTGGAATTATGATTCTACCTCAGATACATGTGCTTTCTTGGCTGTGGGTTCATGCCTTCCCATCAGGATGAGAGATATAGGGGATATG
Source organism: Urocitellus parryii (assembly GCF_045843805.1). Lineage (NCBI taxonomy): Eukaryota > Metazoa > Chordata > Mammalia > Rodentia > Sciuridae > Urocitellus > Urocitellus parryii. The sequence continues at coordinate 30,662,339 of NC_135542.1, read as the reverse complement.
TTTCTTGACATTGGCCTTGGAAATGATGTTTTAGATATGATACCAAAAATTTAGGCTGTAATAGCAAAAAAGAAATGAATGGGACTACATGAAACTAAAATGCTTCCTCACATCCAAGATAACAATCAGCTAAATGAAAAAGCAACCTATGGAGGAAAATACTTGCAAAACATGCATCTGATAAAGGGTGAATACTACAAATTTATAAAGAATTCAACGCAACAAGAAAAAAAAAGCAAGTGACCTGAGCAAAGTGCTGAACAGTCATTTCTCGAAAGAAGATATAAAAATAACCTACAGGTATATGAAAGGTGCTCAACATCACTTATCATCAGGGAAATGCAAATCAAAACCACTATGAGACACCACTTCACACCCATAAAGAAGACTATTATCAAAAAGATAAAAGATGATTGTCGGTGAGGATGTACAGAAAAGGGAGCCTAACACACTCTGTGGAAATATAGCTTAGTACAGACATTGTGGAAAACAGTATGGAGGTTCCTAAATAAACTGAAAATATAACCATCACATGACCCAGCAATCCCTCCTTTGAGTGTACACAAGAAATCTCCACCTCATAGAGAACTGCACTCACCTTATTAGAATACAATATATTCCATGTTCGTATAAATATATCAAAATAGATTTCCACACATTCACAAAGTAGAATTTCATACTATCCACAGTATCCAAGATATGGGACCAACTTAAATGTCCATCAATCCATCAGTGGACATTTAATTTATTTAATGTATAAAGAAAATGTGGTGGGCTGGGCATGTGGCTCAAGCGGTAGCGCGCTCACCTGGCATGTGTGCGGCCTGGGTTCGATCCCCAGCACCACATACAAAACAAAGATGTTGTGTCCGCTGAAAAACTAAAATAAATATTAAAAATTCTCTCTCTCTCTCTCTCTCTCTCTCTCTCTCTCTCTCTCTCTCTCAAAAAAAAAAAAAAAAAGAAAGAAAGAAAAAAAAAAGAAAATGTGGTGTGAGTGTGTGTTATTCAGCCATAAAAAAGATCTTTCCATTTGCTACAACATGGATGGATAACTCAGAGGACCTTATGCTAAGTGAAATAAGCCAGATATAGAAAGAAAAATATTGCATGGGCTGATTTACATGTGGTTAAAATATAAGAGAGCTCCACTACACAAGAGATAGAGAATGAACAGCCGTCACAGTTGGCGAAGAGCAGGTCAAAAGATGCAAAATAGAAAATGTGTAGGAGGAAGTTTAGAGATCTAATGTACAGCATGATGAAGTTGTAAATTTTTTAAAAGAATTAGATTTTAGCAGCTCTTGTTACCAAAAAAAGGGTGTGTATGTTGGGGAGGGGGGTAACTGTGAGATGACAAATATGTTAATTTGCCTCACAATAATTGCCCTAACATGTTGTAAACCTCAAACATACACAACAAAGCTTAGTTTTTAAAACCCCTAGGTATCCACCAGTGAACTAAATGAGAATATATCTATATACCATGAAGTCCATTAAAGTTATGCCATACAAGAATGTTTAATAAATGGGAAATATTCACAATGTATTCTTAAATTCACAAAGCAGATATAAAACACTAGAAGCTATATAAACCTAATATTGGGAGGGGCAGACTATGAGAAAAATATGTGTATAAGAAACATGCATTTAAAAAAAGTAAGCTGAAAGTGTACATGGCAAACTCTTCACTCTGATTATCACAGGGGATGGGGAGGGGTGCAGATTGCAAATGATTTGCACCTTTTTATGCATGTATAATCATACATTTATAGCCAGATAAAACAACAAAGAAATCTTAAATTTTTAGTGTTGTAATTTTTAATCTTTTTATTAGCAAATTCTAGTTATACACAGTAGTTGGGTTCATCCCAACAAACTCATACATGTGTGGAATTCAATTTCAGTACATGATCCCCTGTGTTCCTTCCCATCCTCCCTCCCCTCTCCCATTCACCTTCCTCTACTAGACTTCCTTTTGCTGCTTTATTAATTTATATTTGATTGGTTCGTTATAGTATCCTATTCTTTCTCCTCCCTTTCTTTTATTTTATTCTAACTTCTGCATATGAGAGAAAATATTTGACCTTTGAGCTTCTAAGTTTGGCTTATTTCACAGAGCATGATGTTCTCCATTTCCATCCATTCACTGGTTTATGCCTTTTTATGGCTGAGTAGAACTTCGTTTTTACATAATATATATAAAATGACAATTTTAATCCATTCACCTAGGTTGATTTCATAATTTAGCTATGGTGAATCATGCCACTATAAACACTGAAGTGGCTGTATCCACTTTTAGATCTTTTGGGTGCAATCTCAATTTTGAAAAAAACACGCAGAACGTGAATATGCTCGCGAATGTGTGTGCATGCGTGAGTGTGTCTACAGAATGTATAGACAAGGAAAGATTATTGTCTTTAAAAATTATGGAAGGCTACCATGGCAACCAGAACAAGGCCCATTTAAGAGTGAGGGAATCTGGAAGTGGATACCCAGAGAAAGAGGGAATCCGGAAGTGGGTGCCCCAGAAGTCAGGGAATCCGGAAGTGGATGCCCAGAGGTCAGGGAATCGGAAATAGTTGTGGTTGAAGGTGAAGGGATCCGGAAGTGGGCGGTGCCGAGGCGCTGGACGTGTCTGAAAGTGGCGCTGTGTGAGTACTGTCCCTATCTCTTCTCCTGCGCTTTCTGATCCTCGATTCCTTTTGAGACACGATTAGGCGATGAGATGACGTCGTCGTAAGGCCGCATCTATTTCAAATGCGCGGAACAGCCCTTGGCCAACCCTCGGCCGCAGAGCTCAGCCCTGCGCTGCGAGGATTTCCGTTAGACTGCGCCAGGGCCGTCGGCAAGGGCCTCTCTTGCCCCTGGAAAATGGCATGCCCACGCGCGGGCACTTCTACTACCGGGCTCACCACAAGGAACCAGATGGCCTTCACGCTGGTATTGACACTTGCCCTCCCTTTCCAGCACCGCCGGTATTTATTGAGCGCTTGCTGTGTGCTTGATACTGCATTCCCATAATTGATTCCCTGCACACATGGGAACTCTTGCCACTTTACAGTCAGGATCTGACGCTTAAGCTGAAGTCAGCAGGCTGGGAAGCAACACAGGATTTGACCCAAATCCCAGTGACGCCTGGTGAGATGTCCTCCCCTACACTGCTCATGAGGACCAGAGCCGAGCAGGTCCCACAGATCGTCGTGGTCTTCCCACTCTGTAAAGCCCAAGTTTGTCACCTGCAGACTCTCTGCAGTGCAGTCATGGCTGAAGCCGCAGCAAAGTCAACTAAAATGCCAAACCCTGTGCAGCTGGCACAAACGGACACTAGTTCTGAGTTCCCAATCTTCATGTTGGAGGAAGAATTCAGTGTGTCCCCAACTCAGTTCCAAAGTAACACATGAACACACTGTATCACATCTGCCAGGTACATCACCCTATGTTGGAATATCTCCTGTGGTGTGAAACCCTCTCTGAACAACCCATTCACTTTTCACTAGTTCTACCAGAAGGTTCTTTTCCTCAAAGGAAGTCCCTATAAATTTCCAAGATTTGCTCAAGACAAGTCCACTCAGTGGCTTCCATTAGGCTGCATGGTTGTTTTTTTTTTTTTTTTAATTTACTTTTTAGTTGTAGTTGAACACAATATCTTTATTTTATTTATTTCTTTTTAATGTGGTCCTGAGGATCGAACCCAGGGTTTCACACGTGTGAGGCCAGTGCTCTACCGCTGAGCCACAACCCCAGCCCTAGTTGCAGTTTTGACCAATCACCAAGATGACTTTTTACTGCTACAAAATCCACAGTAACATCTGTGTGTGACCATTTCTGTGGCCAGTTCCTATTTGGGCTGCTGTGATTCCACCTCTTCCCATCCCAGTAGAGAATCCTACCATGAGCTATCTTTATAAGAAATGATCTTGTACTGACTGTACAGTCTTCTTCCTAAGGAAGTGGGTATTTTTAATTATCATACTCCGCACCTGACAATGACACAGGAAGACATCTTCACAGAGAGGATTCAGATAGTGGGTTCGGTTTTTTCCACATAGCAGGACTCAGGTGATTCAGCAAGCTCTGCTGTTGCCCTTGCTGGGTCATCTTTCCCAAAGTTCTGCTGGTGGCCTCCTTGTGCAGGGTCACTTTCAGCATCATTGTTATGCATTAGTGCTTCCTGTTTACAAAATTGCATGTGTCACTAATTCTCAAAATGCAGAACACCAGTGTTTTAGAGCTGTTCTCTGTTTGCTCGTTGGGAGGAGCGCATTGCTGTTACAGCTCCATCACCAGCCACAAAACTGGGGGGACGTCAGTGGCTGGTGATGGAGGGGTAGGTGTGGCCTGCTCTTTCCTTCTGTGGCCCAAATGGACTCCTGACCAGAAGCAGCGCTAGGAACATAAGATGGGCCCTCCCCTGCTAGCACAGAACTCCCCCACCAGACCACACTTCCTCCTCTGTTTGCAAGGGTACATTGATATCAGATAAATGATACTTTCTAAAAAACCACCTGAAAACAGGCAGCTTGATCTGCTTGATCCAGATTCATCAGAGCCCAGGAGCCATCTTAGAAGTTTTGCTCCAGAGCCACGATCGGGGGTCCACATGTTCAGGTAGGAGCCCTGTTCACCAGCAGTGGAGCTTTGTGTCCCCTCCTCAGGGAAGGGTCTTCAGCTGTTCCTCATGGTGTGTCTTGGGGGTGGCTGGAGACACATGCCATGTTACTCAGCCTGCTGTAGCCAGGTGATAGCAACAGAAGGGAGTGGACAGGAGGAGAATGTCGGGTGGGAAATGGCCCTTTCCAGGAAGTTCCGGCACCTCTTTATGGCCTGTAGACCATTCGTCCTGGAAGAGATGGCACAGGGGCCCCAGAACTTTTGCTTCACTGCTATGCTGCTTAGTAGAACAAACTCAGTTTCTGAGGAGTGTACAAAGATGGCCATCAGCCAACAAGAAGCAGAGCTGCTCTGGCCTAGGCTCCCAGGGCCCAGGTCTCTCCCAGAGCTGGGATATCCACCCAGTGCGCTCCTTCCCAGCTGGCACGTGCTTAGCATGCCTGCCAGGGCAGCCGTTGTCTGGCTCCGGCATGATCACAGCGACCGCAGGCCTGCCGCAAGCCTCTGCCTTTGCATGCCTGCGTTTGCTGACAGTTATAGATTCAAATGTATCAGATTAAAAGGATCAAAAGAATCCCCTGAGCCCTGGGAGAAGAACCCCTGAGCCCTGGGAGAAGAATCCCTGAGCCCAAGGAAGTCACAGGGAATGACCCAAGGGGGGTTGGGGACTCTCAAGGAGGGTGGTTGCCTTCAGGAGCAGGGGCTGGGTGGCAATAGGCAGAGCAATTGCCACTGGGGTCCCACTTGCACCTGCACCTTTATTGTGGGGAAGTTATGTAGGGCGCCCCTCCACCCTGCAGCACCCCTGCACCCACCCCACCAGTGCTGCTTGGGACAGAATGAACAAGTTCACGTTCGATCACAGATCCCAGCCACCATCCCTGTCCTGTTCCTGGCCTCCTCTGGGTACCCAGAGGTGCCTCGGGAGCTCTGGACTGTGACTGCCCAAGATCAACTCTCAGGAAATACCGCTCTCAGGGCGTTTCACATTATTCAGTCTCATTAATCGCTCATTTTAGAAACAGGGAAACAACCCAATCGGTTGGCTGTGCGGGAGGTTCTAATGCACAGATCCATTTACTCAGCAGAGTTATTCAGAACTCAAAAGCTGTGGTCGGGGCTGGGGCTTAGAGGAAGAGCACTTGCCTAGCATACTGAGGCACTGGGTTCCATCCTCAGCACCACATAAAATTAAAAGAAAGGTATTGTGTCCACCTACAACTAAAACATAAATGTTCTTTTTAAAAAAACTTGTGGTCACGAAGATTTCCTGAGAGATACAGAGAACATTTATGTAATTACAGAAAGGAAAGCAGGATGTAACATTTTGGTTACAGGAAATGAGGTCAAGGAGAGGCCTCAGGACAGAGGCTCCAGAAAGCACATCACTGGAGAGATTAGAATCACCTTTCCACCTTCAGGGTGGCCCCTGCTCCCCTGTCCCCCTTCCTCTCGGGCCCCCTCCCTTCCCTGGCCCAGGGGACCAGGAACATCCCCCAGCCAGGGACCTGCGAGAGGATGAGGCATGGGACCCTTTTCCTCTTCATCTGCTCATTCAACCGCCAATCACTCCTCATACAGGGGGACCAAGCAGGTGGCCTCTCCTCCCAGAGTCTCTACTCCTAGGAACTGAAGATAATGATCTGCTGCCGCCCAGCTGCGCAGAGACATGGGAAGAGTAGGTGGGGCTGCAGACGGAGCCATGCCCAGGGGTGTGCGTCCCTCCCTGCCTCCATCTTGTCTGGGAAGTGGGCTTCCAAAGTCCTGATCCTGATGTCCCACGGGTGAGCGTGGCAGAATTAGCACCCCGTTTGACATTTGGTGGGCCTCCCTCAGCCTCAACCATGCGCATGCCTGGGCCTTCTTCTCTTTTTTCAGGCCACAGATGGCAGCCCTCCAGCTCCCACTGTATCTAGAATGCACCCCAGCCAGCTGTCCCTGGGCCCCAGGCTGCCCACAGTCCCTGCACACACTCTGTGAAAAAGCCCCTCCCTCCTCAGTGTCTGGACCCTCCAGGGCTCCTCCTCAGCGTCTCCAGAATCACCCTCACTCCTGCTCCATCCACAAGGCCCACGGTGGTCTGTCTCCGCACCCAGAACTCGTCTCTTCCATTCTTCCCACCACGTTATCACTTCTGAGACCACATGTGCTTCGTGAGCAGTGCTGAGCCCCCGCCTGGCAGCGTGCCCACACCTGTTGTGGGTGCCAGTGAGATGCCATCATCAAGCAAATGAGCGTCACGTTCCCAGGGAAAACAAGCCCAGGCCTTGGTCCTTATCCTCAGAATGCCCTTCAAAATGGTCATGCAAAGGGACCAGTAGGAGGTGCCAGAAAGGTCGAATTCAACAGAAAACAGAAGAGTTTCCCAGGGGTGGGGGCAGACAGAGAGTCGGTCTTCTCTGGAGTTTCTGTTCAGGAAGCTGAGAAAGCTGTCTGGATTTGGGGCGGGGGGGGGGGGGGGGTCCAGTGTGGCACCTGAGCCGCTGCTGTTCTGTTTTGCCAAAATTTCACAAAGCTTTATAAAAAGAGAAAGAGAAAACAAGGTCAGCATTAAGAAGCAACATGTGACCGTGTGGCCCAGACAATGAAGGGCAAGAGGTGACACACACGGCTTGATCCCTGCCCTATAAAGAGAGGTCCAGCTCTGGGGCCATGCCTGGTGGAGACGTCCACCTCTGGGGCCATGCCTGGTGGTGAAGACCAGCTCTGGGGCCACCTCTAGTGGGGAAATCCAACTCTGGGGCCAGGCCTGGTGGAGACATCCAGCTCTGGAGCCACCTCTGGTGGAGAAGTCCAGCTCTGAGGCCAGGCCTGGTGGAGACATCCAGCTCTGGGGCCACGCCTGGTGGTAAAGACCAGCTCTGGGGCCACCTCTGGTGGAGAAGTCCAGCTCTGGGGCCAGGCCTGGTGGTGAAGTCCAGCTCTGAGGCCACCTCTGGTGGAGATGTCTAGCTCTGGGGCCAGGCCTGGTAGAGACATCCAGCTCTTGGGCCACGCCTGGTGGAGACATCCAGCTCTGGGGCCAAGCCTAGAGGAGTGCAGCAATGCAACACCTCTCTCAGGAGAGAACACAAGTTATTGTTAAATTCCACTTGTAAAAAGCATGTCATTGCAGTAAGGTATACTGCAGTAGGTACACTGCAATAAGATATACTGTAATAAGGTGCACTACAGTAGGTACACTGCAGTAAGGAACACTGTAGTAAGGTACACTGCAGTAAGGTACACTGCAATAAGGTGCACTACAGCAGGTACACTGCAGTAAGGTACACTGCAATAAGGTGCACTACAGTAGGTACACTGCAGTAAGGTACACTGCAGTAAGATACATTGCAGTAAGGCATACTGCAGTAAGGCACACTGCAGTAGGTACATTGCTGTAGGTACACTGCAGTAGGTACATTGCAGTAAGGTACATTGCAGTAAGGTACACTGCAGTAGGTACATTGCAGTAAGGTACATTGCAGTAAGATACATTGCAGTAAGGCACACTGCAATAAGGTACACTGCAGTAGGTCCATTGCAGTAAGGTACATTGCAGTAAGGTACACTGCAGTAAGGTACACTGCAGTAGGTACTCTGCAGTAAGGTACATTGCAAAAATTCAGAAACTGGGAGGGCGGGGAGGCAAGGAAAAGACACCTTGATGTATTTATTTCCTTCCAATGTTTTAAAATATTTTTATGTGGCTGTAATCATGCTCAAGCTGTCTTTAAAAAGCACACCACAAGCATTTTCCCTGTTCCTATGTAATTTTCATAATTATAATACTTCATAATTTTAAGCTTAAAATTGTATTGACTGGATTCCCATCATTTACTTAAATATTCCTTTTTAAAAAATCTCAATTTCTCTCAACACTTAACATCTCTGTTCATACCCTATTATGCCAAATCTAAGATTATACCCTCTATAGAAAGATTCCAAATGAGAATTAATTGTGTGTAAGAGTATGAGTAAGAGTAAAGCTTTTTCTCTTTTTAAAAATAACTTTTAGGGTTTTTTTTTAATTTTTGTGACTGGTTTATTTTACTTATTATAACATCCTTAAGGTTATCCATTTTGTAGCATGTGTCAGGATTTCTTTCCTTTTAAGGCTGAATAATATTCCATTTCACACACACACACATTATGTTATGAAATAGGAATTTTCAAAATGACTCTGAAACTCCTATTTCTAATCTTTTTTTTTTTAATATTTATTTTTTAGTTTTCGGCAGATACAACATCTTTGTTTGTATGTGGTGCTGAGGATCGAACCCAGGCCGCACGCATGCCAGGCGAGCGCGCTACCACTTGAGCCACATCCCCAGCCCCCCTATTTCTAATCTTATTGGAATAGCAAAGACCAAACTCATCCTTCCCCTGTGTTTTAGTCGCTTGTCATTGCTTTGCCAAAAGACCTGAGCAGAACAGCTAAGGAAGAGTTTACTGTGGCTCGTGGCTTCAGAAGAGCTTTTAGTTTTAATTGACATAGTTATTGAACAAATTTATGAGGTCCAGTGTGATCTGCCATACGTGTGTACAATGTGTTCACATGTAATCATCACATCCATTACCTCAAACATGGACCATTTCTTTGTGATGGACATTCCACATCCTGTCTGCTGCTGTTTTGAAAGGAGCGATTTCTACCAGCCACAGTGACCCTATGGAGCTGCAGGACATCCAAGGTCATCCCTCCTCCCACTGCACCCTGAATGTGTTAGTCACCACTCTCCCTTCCCTTCTCCCCCTCAGCTTCCCAGCCTCTGCTAACCATTCTTCAGACATATGCCCTTCGTTAAAAATATATATATGTGGGGCTGGGGATGTGGCTCAAGCGGTAGCGCACTCGCCTGGCATGCGTGCGGCCCGGGTTCGATCCTCAGCACCACATACAAACAAAGATGTTGAGTTTGCCGAAAACTAAAAAATAAATTCTCTCTCTGTCTCTCTCACTCTCTCTTTAAAAAAAAAAATATATATATATATATATATATATATATATATATATATATATATATGTATTTATTTATGATGCTGGGATCTAGCCGGCTCTGACACGCTGAGTGGGAGTTCTCCTGCCAGCTGCACCCTCTGGTTTCCTCTCCAGACAAGATCTCCCCACATCCCAGCTGGACTTCCACTTCTGACTTCTGCCTCAGTCTCCCGAGGAGCTGGGCTTACAGGGGTGCACCACCATGCCTAGTCCATTTGCCTTTTGTCAAACTGAATTATTTGGGGATTTTACTTGGTTTTATGGTTTTGCGGTTTGATATGTTTCCTATTTTGAGTTCAATTTTCTTCTATATTCTGGATTTCTGGATATTCTGGAGTAGTTTGTCACTATTTCCTACCGTTCTGTAGGCTCTCCTTTGCTCGGTTGTTTATTTGTACTCTCTGCTTCCGTGAGATGGACTTTTCTATGTCTAGCTTCCCTGGACGTGAGAGCGCCTGCAGCACTGGTCTTCCTGTGTCTGACTCTGCTTAACACAGCGCCTTCTGCTTCTTTCCCTGTGCCACAGATGACAGGGCTTGGTCATGGCTGAGTGATCTGTGCCTCTGCCACACTTCCTCCATCCAGTCAGGTGTTGGGGGCACCTGGGTGGAGTCCCTCTCTTGGTCACTGTGGTGTGCTGGGTCAACCCAGGCACTGCAGGGGTCTTTTCCATATACTGATTCCAGGTCCTTTGGGGACATTCTCAGCAGTGGGATTGCGATGGGTGGTTGAGGAGCTTCCATTCCCTGTCAGGGCTGTGCAGACTGCATCCCGCCCACCAAAGGGGAGAGCTCCCTTTCCGCCAAGTCTGCATTTCCCTGGTGACGAGTGATGTTGAGCGACTTTCACGTATTTAAGACCATTTGTGTGTCGTCTTTGGCGATTCGCAGCATTTGTCCATTTTTAACGGGACTGTGTGGGGGTTTGGCTGCGGAGCTGTTCACTGCCCCTGCTCTGTCCCAGTCCCTGGAGGACAGGCAGTCTGCAGCGCTCCCGTTCGTGTCCTGTGCTGAAGGGCAGCACTTAGCTTGCGGCGAGCTTGCCCATTTTCGCTTGGTTCTGTACTTTGAGGGTCGCATCGGAAACATCTCTGCTCAGGCCCAGGTCCTTAAGCGCTGCCTGGTGTTCCCTGGTGGCTGCAGGGCTTCGGGTCTTTCGGTTGATTTTTGTGAGACAATCTTTAATATCTGGTGTCAAACTGCTCTCGGAGGTGGTCTCCCACCCACCGCGGAGTCACCCACCCCAGGCAGGGTCACTGGGAAGTGCTTCCCCAGGGTTGAGTACCTCTGCATTGGAAGACGGGGCCACCTCCCCGGCCCTCGCCCTCGGTCCACGCTCTCCTTACTCATAGGGCTGGGGTGGCGGGGTGTTCACGCTGCGGACCCGGCAGGAGCCCAGAGTCCTAGGGAGCGCCCATCGGGCACCACGCCCAGGGCCCGGCAGGAGGCCTGCTCAGGCCCAGGTCCTTAAGCGCTGCCCGGCCTTCCCTGGTGGCTGGGGAGGGTGGGGAGGCACGGGCGGCCGGCCCCAGCAGGTGCCAATCAAACCCTGGAAGCGGTGCCCGCGGCGGCTCCCGCTTCCAAGAGGCGTGGGCAACAGGGCCAAGAGGACTAGGGCGCGGGGAAGCCGCCGCGGGCAACAGGGGCGCTGGGAGGGCGCTGGGAGGGCGCGGGGAGGGCGCGGGGAGGGCGCGGCTCCGGGGTAGAGCTCTGCGGGGCTTTCCTACTCAGCGGGATCTTGCTAAAAGTGAAACTGTGATTCTCAGAGGTTCTCAGGGCGTTTGCCCTGTGGGGGGAGATGTTCCATTGGGGGTCCACACTGGCTCCGAAACCGCCTCTACGGCTTTCAGCCTTCCAGGGCCCTGGTGCCCCCACCCCCAGCTCTGGACAGTTCTAAGGCTGCCCCAGGGCTCCGCCTGTCCCTGCGGGCCTGGCAGAGGAGCCCCGTGGGGCGACGGCACGTTGCGCTGCCTCCTGGCTTTCCTAATGCAGTGACCCCGTTAGCAGGTGGGGAGCAGGATCAGAGAGGCTCAGGGCATGCTGAGCATTAATAAATTGGAGAGCTGGGATTCAGTCCCAGGCGGCCTGATTCCAAACCCCTCACCTGTTCCCTGACAGGTTCAGAGAGGGCCCAGCCAGTCCTGGAGACCTTCAGGAGCAGCAAGCCTGGTGAGTTTGGAGAAAAACCCGAGAAGGCTCGTGTAGCCTTATTAAAAAAAAAAAAAAAAAAAAAAAAAGCCAGCAAAAACTTGGAGCTACTGGGTTATTTGGGGTTGGGGGCAAAAAAGTCTAGTTGGCCCTTTCAGGAACATCCATAACTCACAGCAGGTAAGGCCAGATAGGTGAGCAAGAGGGAGAAGGAGGCTAGCAGGAAGTGGTCAGAGCACTGGATGGCCTGGCCGGTAGGGCAGCGCCTGGCAGACCTGGCTGCCTGTGTGACCTAGGCCAGTGAGCAGACCCTTCTGAGCCGCAAATGCCAAACAGGGGTAAGGAGAACACCTAGCCCTACCTGGGCGCTGATGACACAGCACTGCGGAGCTCCGGCAGCCCAGCAGCAGGGGATGCTGCTCGGACCACTGTCACTACAGGACAATGTCACTAGCCGTCTTGAACTAGCCTGGATCTGCCTCTACTCGAGGCTGGGAGACGTACTGACCTTGGGGTTCCAGGGACTTCTCCAAGGCTCAGACCATGGACTCTGTGTGTAGGTATCCACTCCACTGACCCACACAGGACATTTTTGTTTTACACCATGAAATACGTCAAACAAAGAAAAGTACTGAACACAATATGTTTGTCCAAGGTAGCAAATTTGACATTTTACTGAATTTGCTTCTTTCTTTTATTTCAAAATGCTGGTGTCCAGACCTTTCCTTCACCAAGGGCTCCAGCCTCCTGTCTGCCCACTGGTCTGAGTTTGTTGGTTCTGCCATCAGGCTCCCCTCTCTTCCCACTTGTGATCTTTTGGTTATGTAAGTATGTGTCTAGAAATAACGACACAACAATGATATAGAGCTTTGCTTTGCATGTGTCTTTATTTTTTATAAATAATGTCAACTGTGCATGTGCTTTTGAAATTTGTTGGTTTCATTCCACATCACGTTGCTGGGTACACTTGATGACTGTACAGCTCATTCATGGTGGTGCGTTTCACTTATCACCAGGGAGTTTTTCCATTCCTTGGTTATTGGATACTAGGTCGTCTCCGATTTTTGTTACCATGAGTTTCTAATTTCTGCTGTTCATATTTTCATGAACATTCTCCTACATAGAAGTGTCTCTGAGTACTAAATTAGAAGTGCTAGGGCCAGGCATCTCCACTGCTCCTAGAGATGGCCAGGCTGTCCAGATGGTGCCACCAATTCGTGCTCCCACCAACTATGCATTCAAGTTCTTCTTTGGCCATATCCTCACTCTGTTTGGTGTCAGGGACTTATTAGTTTTTACTAAGCTGACTATGAAGAAGTGTCAGTTGTTTTAATTTGCATTTCACTAATTAAAGTTTAGAGTCTTTTGTTTGGATATTGGCTAGCTTATGTTCCTTGCTTATTGTTAATTGTCTTTATCTTATTAATTTGTAAGTTGTATATAGGTGGATAATGATTCTTTATTGTTTTTGTGCAAATATTTTTTTCAAACTTGAGACTTGTCTTTTAAATTTGTACTGATTTTTGTCCTACACACATTTGTATGTGTGGCACTAGCAATGGAACCCAGGAGTTTGTGTCTGCTGGGCAAGCACTCTACTACTGAGCTGTACCCCTAGGCCTGTACTGTGGAGTTCATTTTTTAATATAATAATATATTATCACACTTCTGTGGTTTGTGCTTTTATGTCTTGATCAAAGAAATTTAGCCTCACCCCATGTCTTTAAAACATCATTTTTCCCCAAAACACATTTTACAACTTTGCTTTCTGCATTTAGTTACCAAGGATTGTTTGAGATAAGAGTTGATTGAACCCTGGAGTGCTTAACCACTAAACCACATCCCCAGCCCTTTTTTGTATTTTATTTAGAGACAGGGTCTCACTGAGTTGCTTAGGGCCTTGCTAAGTTGCTGAGGCTGGGTTTGAACTCACATTCCTCCTGCCTCAGTCATTGGGATTACAGGTGTGTGTCACGACGCCCAGCTAGAGCTGAATTTTGACAATGGTCACAGAGCCCGTGACTAACTCCCCCACTGACCTGCCTGGCCACCTCCCAAGAAAACTTTGAATTCACGGGACCTGTAGACTGGAGAGGGAAATAACAGCTCTCCACCACGCCATGCTCAGCAGGGACAGGCCTTGGGGACAAACTCCCTGACACACAGCGGAGCCTGCTTCTGTTCCATTGATGGCTGACAGAGGCCACCCCACACCCCCACTCTGCTGGGGGAAATTTGCAAAGCTTGGGGGTGTTCCTGAGGTCTCATGCAGCCATGTGCCCACACATTCTTGATTCCAAGTGCCAGGGGATTTAGTTGCACACTACTGAAATTACCAAGTAATCTTGGTAATAGAGGCCCAAGGTCATGGGGGAGGCCCAAGGGCATGGGGGAGGCCCAAGGGCATGGGGGAGGCCCAAGGGCATGGGGAAGGCCCGCCTCCCTCAGGTGGGATGCCCTTGCTTACCTGGGGCATAACTGCAACCAGAGCTTCTGCATGCGTGGGCTCCTCATCTCCAGGAGAAACAGAAAGAGTGGGCTTCAAGGTCATGAATCGAATGGATTTGGATCCCATTGTTACCTAAAGCCACTGAGGGCTCCAGCCCTGGCTCCTTTCAGTTGACATAACATCTAATTGGCCAATAGAGTCGCAGAAAAGCCAGTCATTCCTGGAAAATAACCAGCAGGCTGCCTGGAGCCCTCATGGGGCAATGCCCCTGGGTCCTTAAACCCTGCCTGGAAATTGCAGCCTGTTCCAACCTCCTGAAAGCCCCCAGGCCCATGAGGACGCATGGGGACACTCTCAATGCCCCTGTGTCCTTAAGCCCTGCCTGTAAATTGCAGCCTGTTCCAATCTCGTGAAAGCCCCCAGGCCCATGGGCCTCTGGAAATCCTGAGCAAGCAGCCCAGGGACACACCAGCCACCCTCACCAGCATGCCTCCCCACAGGCCCCCAACACACTCCATCACTCGGCTACCTCTGCCCCCCAAGTTCTGGGGGCTCCAGCTCTACCCTGGCCAGCCATGGCCCCTGTCCTGTGAGCCTCAGTGTCCACCTTCTGGCCAAGACTGTCTACCTGGAATCACTGTGCCCAGAGTCTGGGAGTCTGGAGGGACACAGCGGCGCAGAGACTGGCTACTGCTGGGGACATCGTGACCCTACACTGGTGTTGGTCCCTGTGGGCCTACAGCAGATGAGCCCATGACAAGGTTCCAGAAGGTTCCTAAGCCATGCAGATGTTCTCTCCTGAGGGAATGCAATTTTAAGCCTTTCATTTTAAAAATGCTTGTTTAAAAAACAAGCATGCACACATTCGTGAATATATGAATACACTTCTTGTCTTAAAGAAATGTAACTAATACTTCTTCGCTTTCCCAAATCCACCATCAGCACACCAGTTTCCACGGTGCCAGAGGTTCTCCTTTGTGTTACACAAGCACACACACGGTCTTGATGTGAAAGAATCGTAATGTGCATGTTGGCCTGTGAACCACTTAGCAATATCTGTTAGGGTTTGTTCTATTTCTGGACATACACATGTACTGGCCCTTTTACCTGCTGCGTGGCACTCCTCCAGGCCAGTGGGCCACGATTTAAACTTGTACTGCCCCAGTGTTGGACACTGGGTTCTCACCCAGGTATGAGGAAGCATTTATCTTGTTTTGTTTTGTTTCTGTGATGCTGGGATTAGATCCCAACCTTGCACATGCTAGGCAAGCACTCTGCCCCAGCCCTTTTTAAAATTATTTTTATCTTGAAGCACAGTCTCTCTCTAAGTTGCCCAAGCTGGCCTTGAACCTGTGGTCCTTCTGCCTCAGTCTCCCAAGCAGCTGGGACGACAGGCATGGCCACTGCCCCCAGCAGGAAGTGTGTTTGCTGCACATACAGCTAGACAAGATGCCGGCTGACCGCTCAGGACATCCCTGGGAAAACACTGATAAGTAGTTCTCTCAGTGGATGAGGCAAGAGGGAAAGACACAGAGAGGCTAACCCCGAGAGATTATTTACAAATACAGTAGATATTTACCAGTGTATAAAAAATCACTTTGTGAATGGTTTAAGTATACAACTCAAGACAAGAGATTGTCAGAGGATAAAAAAACAAAACCTAACCATACAAGAAACCCACTTTAAGTATAAAGACTCAGACGGGCTGTAAAGGGAGGCAGAAAGACCCTGGTGGCCACACTGAGAAGAGTGGACACAAGGCCCCTCACCAGGCATCCCTAACAGCAGGATCTCTCGCTGGAGGCAAGAAAGACAGAGATGCAGGGAGAATGAGATCCACACCTACTGTAAGGTCTGTCAACACCCTCCTCCCGTCACCGACCAATCCTGCAGACAGAAAATGAGTACTGGTCTGACTGACCTGGACGGACCAGGGCTCAGTGGGTCTCATGGACAGACTCCTCCACACAGCAGGAGTGGGGGCAGGTTCTCCACAAGCTCACGGGGAACATCCCCCTAAGGAGATCACACTCTGCACCCTGAGATCAGCTGACAGAGTTAAATGAACAGAAATCATGCAAAGGGCTCAGGCCACACGAGAATTTTTTTTTTTTCCACACGAGAATTAACAACAGAAATCACACACCTGCAAAAGTCTCCACGGGATCAAAGATCAAACAACATCCTTCTCAATAACACACACGGGAGAAAAAGGAACCTCAGGAGAACTTGCAAATAGTTTGATCTCAATGAAAATGGAAAAGCAACTTTTCAAAATTTATGGGATGTAGCAAAGTAATATGTAGAGGGAAATCCACAGCATTAAATGCTTTTGTTTTTTTTTTTTAAAAAAAAAGATCTGGAGGTGTAGCTCAGAGGAAGAGCACGTGCCTAGTGGGCCAGTGCCAACACACACAAAAAAGATACAAAGAGAAGACCTAAAATCAACCATCTAAACTTCTCCTTTGAGAAACAGGAGAAAGAAGAGCAATTTAAACCTAAAGTAGGCAGGAAAAAAAAAATACTGAAAATTAGAACAGAATCTTTGAAACTGAAAACAGGAAATATAGAGAAAATCAAAGAAAAAAAAAGTTGGCTCTGAAAATAAAGCTAAAAGATAAGTAAACCTCCAGTCAGGCTCACCAGGAAGAGAGAGGACACGGATTCCCTGTGTCAGAAACAAGAGAGAGGTAGTCCCTTTTGACCCCATGGACAGCAGGGACTCTGAAGGGGCCCTTTATATGGCCTGACCACTCCTGGATGCAGACAGGGCCAAAGGCCAAAGGTCCCAGCCCCAAGCCCCCTCCTTGCTCACCAGCCCTCTCTGAGAGACCTCAAAGTAGGAATGTCTCTATCAAGAACCCACGTCATCTCACTGGACACCAGTTTTCCTATATTTCAGCCAAAATGCACTTTTAAAAAATGTGGGTTTTTTTAGAGTCCCCAAACTGTAGAGTTTGGGGCTGCATAGGACCTGCAGGTCGTGTATCTTGCTGAAGGGACCCCTGTCCTGGGAGAGCAGCAGAGGGGCTGGCTGGGTGAACGTCAGGCTTGGAGGGGTGAGTTTTCTTCCTCAGTGAGGTGTTTTGTGGTAGAAAAACAGAACACAATTTCTACAACACAAGAGCTGGCCAAAGTTAAGTTCACTGGTTTAAAACATAGAAAACACAATCACACACAAAAAGAAAACATGAGCACAGAAGGACAAGAACTAACAATCCACATCTGAAAATGAAAATTCAACTAGTTGTCAGACCAACAGGGGAAAAATGAGGTCAGCTGCAAAAATAAATTCTTACATTTAAAAAGTATCTCGTGAGCAGTGCTCCTCAGAGCCCGCCAGCCACCAGCTACGCAGCGCCCGCCGTCACTATAGGCCCTTTACAAAGCCACCGACTTGAAGTGTGAGCAGTTCTGGAAGTACTTGGAGAAGTCGGGGGTGCTGGACATGCTCACCAAGGTGTTGGTAGCCTTAGATGAAGAACCAGAGAAACCTAATAGTGCTTTGGATTTTTTAAAGCATCACTTAAGAGCTGCTACCCCAGAAAATCCAGAAATAGAGTTGCCCGGCTTAGAATGGGCAGAAATGAAAGAAAAATATGAAGCTAATGTAGAAGAAAATAAAAAACTGAAATTAAAGCTTGTTCAGTATGAACCACCTCAGGAGGAGAAGAGTGCTGAATAGGATTCTTCTCAGCTGAAAGGACACTGCAAAAATGGTTTTATATGACTTGAATAATTTGTATAGTATATAATCTTTTCTGAACAGATGCTATAAAACTCTTTTAATATGTTAAATTCACACTTCAAACTGTTATAAACACATATACTTAGAATCACCAATAAAAACTCAATAACTTGCTTTGGGTCTTAAAGCAGAAGAATCCAAAGTGAATCCTGAAAAAAAATTAAACATTAAAAGATATCTATTTATTAGCCTAATTAGGAATAATGGTACTACTTGTATTTTAGCCACGGAAGATTAGCTTGGAGGTATCCCTTGGTTTAGTCTGGATATAAGCATAGATAGAATCATTCTCGACAATGAAGATGACCGTGTTTATATTCTCTTTAGGCAGCTGGAGAGATCTGTGTGACAAGATGCTTTTGCATGGGTTCCCACGAATCATCTTCTCTTATTTACATAATGCAGAACAAATAACTCTTCTTTGCCTCCATTTCACCTTAGATAACTGGGTGTGTGCCAGTTTAACTCTGACACTGCCGCAGTCTGGCTGGGCACAAATCACGAGCCACTAAAGCAGGAACAAATTTTATTTTTTCTACTGCAAGAAAAAACCTCACACACGCTCCTGGGGAATCCTCCCGAAAAGCCACGAGCTCCTCCAGCAAACCCCCAGCCGGAAATCACTATCCGGGAAAAACCTCCTCCTGCACTTCGACAACCAATGGGAACTCCCGGGGAATCCCCGTGAGAACTAAAAATAGCGCGAGAACTCAAAATTAGCGCTAGAACTCAAAAGTAGCGGCAGAGGCGGATATTAACGCCTTGCCTGTCAATCAATACTGTTGGCAAAATGCCAGGGGCCATACAGACTCGGCTGTGGCTCTCAGCATGACACCACGTTTTCCCTCTATGCAATCATGCCCTATCTGATAATGTTGCCCTGATTGCTTTATTGGGTCCTAGTTGCACATTAGCCTGTTTTTCAATTTGCTTAGTAATGCAGTTACCCTGATTATAATTTATATAATTTTAAACAGGATCACACTATTACCCTGCCTTACTTAATTGCTTAGTTGAGCATAGAAGTAATATAAAATTCTGGTTCATGCACAAACTGGAGTAAGAGGAATGAGCCATATATCATGGGCAATGTTGGGTATAATTATATAGTGGTTTTTCCCCTCAAAGTATTTTTCTAATTTTCAATTCATTTTATCTTCATTATCCCTGTGAAGTAGGAAAGGCAAGTATGAAGGGCGGTTGGGCACTTAATTTTTAGGCCAAAGACTGATATTACAAACTATTTGCTAACTATAGAACCTTGGGCACATCAGTTAACTGCTTTTAGATTCACTTTCCTCATCTGTTAATTGAGAAGAATGTCTGTGCTGCCTACCTCACAGGGTTGTTGGAGGGTCAAAGGAGAATGTATGTGAAAGATTTGTAAATGGTAAACCAAAAAAAAAAAAAAAGTATCTCATTTCTTGCCTTTCTCAAATATAACACTGACAAATATGTATGTACTGTACATATATGTATATATAGAGAGAATACGTGTACGTGTGTCTAATTCCTGTTGCTGAGTGGAGTTTAGTGAAACATGCATTCTCATGTACACATTTGTCAAATTCTTAAAAGGACAATTTGGCTGGAAAGCTCACTTCCTTTTGAAAATCTCAACCAAGAGAAATAATTCAGAATGCATAAAAAGATGTATATGCTGGTATGGTTCCTTATTTATCATCTCAACAGCATTTTTACATTCATAATATCACTTTTTAAAAATTTTTAATATTTATTTTTTAGTTATCGGCGGACACAACATCTTTGTTTGTATGTGGTGCTGAGGATCAAACCCAGCCCAGACACAACATCTTTGTTTGTATGTGGTGCTGAGGATCGAACCCGGGCCGCACGCATGCCAGGCGAGCGCGCTACCACTTGAGCCACATCCCCAGCCCCATAATATCACTTTTAAAATACAGAAAGCACAAACTTAGAAATTAGAAGAAATGGAAAATCCAATTGACAGATGAAGTATACAAAAAGTAAAGATATAATAGTTATGGTTAATAAATTTATGGAATTTTGTGCAAAACTATGCCTAAGGTTATTTACAAATGGGCTTGGTGGTGCTCACCTGTAATTCCAGAGACTGAGGCAGGAGGATTGCAAGTTTGAGGCCAGCCTGGGCAACTCAGCAGGACCCTCTCTCAAAATAAAAAATAAAAAGGTTGGGGATGTGGTTCAGTGATAGAGCACCCCTGGGGTCAATACCCTGTAACACACACACACACACACACACACACACACACACACACACTCTCTCACACAAACACACACACAAATCAACCATCAATCAAAACTCAAATCCAAAAAGCAGAAATACAATCACATTCTCAAACTGCAGAGTAAAAAAAATTTTAAACAAAGGGTAAATACCTGTCCACTTGAAAAAAAAAACTGTAAACACCTTTTACAAACTTGTAGCATAACTAAGAAATAAAAATCAAAATTACATGCTACTTCAAATGAAAATGCAGACCCCACCTAAATGCCCAACTAGCTGGACAAAACAGAGTGCAAAGTCATGCAGCTAGCACGTATGATTCAGGAAGGGCATGTCATAGAGAAATTGTCTGAAATATGATTTAATCATTTTTCAAAGCAGGCTGGGGCCAGGCATGACCCACACCTGTAATCCCAGTGGCTAGGGAGGCTAAGCCAGGAGGATCACAAGTTCAAACCCAGTCTCAGTAACTTAGCAAGGCTCCAAGCAACTTAGCAAGACCCTGTCTCAAAATAAAAAATAAACAATGTGCTGGGATGTGACGCAGTGCTTAAGTGCCCCTGGGTTCAATCCCCATACAAAAAAAAAAAGGAAAAAGAAGCAAGTAAGCAGGCTAGAAATTTAGTGACAATTATGGGAAATAATGAAGCAGTACAGAACAAAACCAAACAGGAGGGCCTGGGGCTGTGGCTCAGCAGTAGAGCGCTCACGTAGCACGTGCGAGGAGGCCGAGTTCCATCCTCAGCACCACATAAAAATAAATAAAATAAAGGTATGTGTCCAACTACAACTGAAAAAAAATTTAAAAAAACAAACAGAATTTTTTTTTTTTTTTTTTTTTTTAAAGAGAGAGTGAGAGAGGAGAGAGAGAGAGAGAGAGAATTTTTTAATATTTATTTTTTAGTTCTCGGCAGACACAACATCTTTGTTGGTATGTGGTGCTGAGGATCGAACCCGGGCCGCACGCATGCCAGGCGAGCGCGCTACCGCTTGAGCCACATCCCCAGCCCAAACAAACAGAATTCTTAAAATATACAGTAAAAACATTAAAATTCCATGTTGACACTAGGAGTGATTTTTTTAATTCTCTACAATATTTTTATACTCTAAAATACTTTTAAGCTAAAAAAGAAAGGGAAAACTTTTCTTTAGGCTAAATGTTAATTGATAAGCCCGAGGCAGAGAGGGCCCTGGTTCGCTGCTGTATGTGGTCGCTCAAGACTCCTGCCGACCACAGGGAGAGGAGGATTCGTGTAGCTCCCGCCTAAGGACGCGCGCGCCTCGGCGGTGGAGGGCAGGGCCTGCGCTGACGGCGACCCCTGGTTCTGGCACCTCCAGGGCCGGCGGGGGCGCGCGCCTCCAGGTGAGCCGGAAACCTCACCTGCCAGCCTGGAGCCCCGGGCCACCCCCCACCCCGCGTCCAGCTCCGCCTGCGCACGGCTGGCGGCAGCTCAGATCTTCCTCTGCTGCCATCCGAGGGGGACCCCCTGGACCTAGCGCTCCACCTGCCCCGGGCACCCTGCGCGCAGCGGCCCAGGGGTCACCGCTGGGGGCCCGCAGATCTCACCCAGTCAGCCCGGGTGGGGCCCTGGGCGCCGGAACCCCGGGATCTCCACTCCAGGGCCTTTCCTCTCTCTTCTCTCTCTCTCTCTCTCTCTCTCTCTCTCTCTCTCTCTCTCTCTCTCTCTCAGCGGAGAGGAGAGTTGGAAAAACTCCCCTCCTGACCCCAAAAAGAGAGGTCTCGGATTTGAGGACTCCTGTTCACCGTTCAGGTCACACCCTGTGACCTCTTGGCTCGGGCCAAGGCCACTCCACCGCCGCCGACCAGAAATTCCGTCCCTTGAAACATGCAAAGTCCACCTGCCACCCCGGCCACGCCACTACTGAATCTGGGTCGCCAAAGATAAGTCGGGTTCTGAGGGCCTGTAACAGAACAGGTGACCTGTAACAGAACAGGAGCGTAAGAAGGGATGGCGGGCGAGGCCGAAGGGTCTAGGGGAAGGTGCCGCCGGCCGCCCCCGGCGGGTAGAAACGTGCACCTGGGTCCCTACACGAGGTCCAGAGCGACTGAATCCGAGTCATCCCCTCCTCCCCCGCTCCAGAACCTGCCAACTAGAGCGTCGTCGCCTCCTGCAGGGCCGGGCTGAGCCAGCGCGTGGGTGGCGAGCGCCCCTGCCCTCGCCCGGGATGCCCGGAGCAGGAGGCTCACCAGCCCAGGCCAGGTTCCCCGTTTGGGGAAGAAGGCGAGGCCGGTCTTCCGAGTTTACTTCCAACTCCTAGATCCTTCCTCTCCTTCCCCCACCCCGCCGGGGACCCCAGGGTCCCTCCCTCGGCCAGTCCCCATTCCTACCTCCCACGGCCCTGATGTCCGCGCCCGCGGCAGCTGCGCTTTCCCGGAGCAGGAGCCGGAGCCGCGTTGGCGACTCCGCGCCGGGCTTGCTGTGCGCCAAGGAGGGATTCGCCGGGGACTGCCCAGAGGTGGGGTGATGCTCCGCACCCCAAGGCTGGCCCCGAGGCTCAGGCGGACAGGCCGGAGAGGGACAGCCGCGTCCCTCGCCAGCCGCGGGACCGGCCCACCTCTGCCGCTGGGCTGCTGCGCCCCACAGGCCACGCGGTCCTCCAGGCGGCTGGCCGCTCGCCCTCCTGGGCTCCTCTCCGATGCCGCTGCCGCCGCTACCCTGCTGGTCCAGGTGCGGCCCTGGTCGCCAGTGTGTCCCCCCCGCATCTCACCCCCTGCTCCGGGTGGGCCCTGGCTCGCCTCCGCGCAGCTGCACCTCGAATCCAGCGGAGACCCCCTCAGCGCCAGGACCTGCAGAACCGGCCAGCCGCCGGCGGACACGCAGGACCGCGGCACCCACAACCCAGGGCCCCCAAGCTCCTCGCCACAGCACGCGGCACACCGTCCTCCAGCCGGTCGGAAGAGACTGGCCGTAGGGCACCGGGAGACGCCAGTCAGGGCCCAGCCGCCACCACCCGCAGCAACCTTGCAAAGGTTGATTTTAGCGTCAGAGGTGCCAGAGGGCAGCTCCCTCCTCTCCTCCTGCTAAAATGGGAAAGTGCAAACCATCCTGAGAAGGCAGAAGAGGAAGGGAGGAGGCCGGAGGGACCCAGCCACGAGAAGGGCGCGGGAAAGCTCTGCTCCCGCTTGCCCTTAAGGCTCCCCTCACCAGGTCTGCACGCGACCCCTCCCCACCCGCACACCCCGCTTTCCGGAGGAGGAAAGTTCCATCAACGTCCGGGGTCCCAGCTGCAGAACGGAGCCTTGGCCGGGCCCTCGGACTCCGGTGGGCAGCTGAGGAAACCCAGTCCTCCCCCAGCAGTTTCCATCGCTGCACGCGCTGGCTTCCACAGCTCGCCCCACAGGTGGCCAGAGCTGCTTTGGTCCCCAGTGGGCCTGTCACTAGCAGGGATGGTTTGTAAGACGTGGGAGTGAAAAGGTTTCTGGTTGAGTTGAGGTTCCCCCAGGGACCCTGGACCAGCACTCAGATAAACTAACCTACTTCTGTAAGAAGAAAACTTTCCACCGACTCCTTCAAGTTTCCATTGTGAGTAGACTGTTTAAAGACAACGGACTGTTTCCACCAGCAAAGCAGAGTAATGAGAGAATGAGAAGAGGAAGGAAGGAGAGGAGGAGAGAGGGAGGGAGGGAGGGAAGGAAATGAAGGAAAGGGAGGAACTTTTGGCTCAGTGTTTTTGTGAGCTTCAACTGACAGGTCTCAGGACATCCTCCAAAGAGTTGAGACCCATTTGGTTGGGGAAATTGGTGGTTAGCAATTGTTGGAAAGGAACAGGCTCTCTAAGCATCCACAAAATTCATGTTTTAAGTGAGGTATGTTCTGGAAGGCAGGGCAGGGTGGACGTTGCTTAAATCCTGTTGCCCCCCAACGGGTGGTGGGAAGGATACAACAGGCATCTGGCAGAGCAGCACAACCCAGGAGCCAGCAAGCCTGCAGAAAGACAGCCTCAATCATGACAAGGGACATGCTGGCTCACACAGGACATGCCTGTGCTTATCTGCCAGGTTAGCAGAGCTGAACAGACCGACCAAGCCAGTGCCACAAAGCCTGAGGGGAATGCACATGGGCCTGCAGCTGGTGTGGGCATGTCCCCACCAGCACTGTGGAAATGTCCAGAGCTTTGGAGCTGAAGAGAAGCTCTTTGAAATGAGTCCTGCCTTCCAAGGTGACAGACTTCTCAGAACACCCCTTCTCCAGGTTGACAGCCAAGGGCAAGTCTTGTCCTTGACTCTAATCAACATGTGTGTGTGGGGGGGCTCATGGTAGTGTTATAATGGCAAAAATCAGAAGCAGCCTAAAGGCCATCTGCAGAGAAATGGCTAAGCAGTGGCACTGTCATGGACCTTGTTGCTCTGTAAGCCCCCAAAATATAAAAGATGATGTACGCCTTTGCTCATATTTTTAAATTTATTGTGGTAAATTACACAAAACATAAAAGTCACTGAACCATTTTTCAGAGGACAGTTCAGTGGCATTTGCATGTGCTCTGTTGTGTCACCAGCGCTACCTCCATCTCCAGAACTCTCCATCTTGCACCACCGAAACTACCAGTGGAGGGTGGTTCCCCATTTCCCTCCCATCCACCCTTCTGCTTTGTGTTTCTGTGACCTTGACTGCATGGGCACCTCTTGTGTCTTCTGGCTGGCTGATTTCCCTCAGCACAAAGTCCTCAAGGCTGTTCTACTTTGTAGCATCTGTCAGTTTCCTGCCTCTTAAGGGCTGAGTCATGTCCTATTGTGTGTAGAGGCCACATCTTGCTTATCCATTCATTTGTTAATGGACACTTGGACCGTGCCCTCAGTTTAGCTGTTGTGAATAATACTACAAGATGGGTACACTTCTTTGTGATGACCTGCACAACCAAACCCTAAAAACCAGCAAGGGGCAATGAGGAATTAAGAAAGACACACAAACACAAAGACAAATCTGGGACCCAGTGGGATACCCACCTCAGATGAAGGAGCAGTGGCCAGAACTAGCTCAGCACTTTTGTTATATATAGGATCTCACAATCAAGAAGTTAGAGCACATTGTTATTTGTTCACTAAAAAGTTACAGAACTAGAAACATTTTTTGTAGCTATTCTACTGTTGCAGTGCTGGGAACATCCTGTTATTACCCTGCTGAACCCCAAACGCACATTGTCCAGAGTTTCTGCAGAGCAGGCAGGCTTGAAGTTTGCAACACTTGCAAGATACCATGGTTATCTTGTTATGCTCAGAATTATCTATCTCCTGCAGCTGGCCTCTGGGATCAAGGTCAAGACAGTTGTTGTTCTGTACCTTTGCACAGAAGTTCCTCAGCAGGGCATTACCATAGCTCCTGGGCAATCTCATGCTGCACCTTTACACAGGAAGTTCCCAGAGCAAAGCACAGCTGCAGCTCTGAGGGAGTCAAAGACCATGATCTAACTCACTGCTCTCCACGCTTCTTCACTTTTATTTATTTTTCAATTCATTTCATTTTTTGGGGGGGTGGGGTACTGGGGATTGAGTCCAGGGCCTTGTACATGCTAGGCAAGGGCTCTCCCACTGAGCTACAGCCCCAGCCTCTTTTACTCATTTTTAGCTTGACATTAAAGATGTTTCATCATTGTAAAAAGGATAATTTCCAATGTAGATATTTATTTTTAAATTCAAACCTTTATATCATCCTTTTTAATTATGTCAAATGCCATGTAAATACTATATCAATTCTATTTTTTTTAAGAGAGAGAGAGAGAGAGAGAGAGAGAGAGAGAAAATTTTTAATATTTATTTTTCAGTTCTCGGCCGACACAACATCTTTGTTTGTATGTGGTGCTGAGGATCGAACCCGGGTCGCACGCATGCCAGGTGAGCGCGCTACCACTTGAGCCACATCCCCAGCCCCTATATCAATTCTATTTCAACCATCACCCATTTTTAAAATATAAAAACAAGTTCTTCTTTAACAAATTTTTTATTACTCTTGTTTCTTCCTTGAACTGATGAGTTCTATCTTGCCTCCTCCATACATTTGAGATCTTCTGATGACACTTCTCTGCACAAAAAGTATGTAAATTTCAATTTCCTGTTAAACATAATTTCTAAGTGTTAAAAACACATTTAGTGTCTTCATTACAACCATTTGTAGTGCATGATTATTCAAAATAAAAATAAATTATAAATCTTGAAAATCATCAGGCATAAAAGGTAACCTCTCATGATATCATATTAAGATTATGCAAGATGTGATCATTGAGGGATGCAAGGTAGAGATACAAGATCTCTCTGTATTCTTTTTTTTTAATTAAAAAAAATTTTAGTATTGGGGATTTTACTCAGGGGCACTTTACATCCCAGCCTTTTTTTTTTTTTTTGAAACAGAGTCTTGCTAGGTTGCTGAGGCTGGCTTGAACCTGGAATCCTCCTAAGACACTGGGATTACAGGCCTGCACCATGGTACCCCTTTTATTGTTTTTTATAACTGTGTATCAATCCACGATTACCTCAGATTAAGAAAGTTTTGTCTTAAAAATAGCTTTCCAGGAGGGGACCTCAGCTCTTAATGAAATAGGGCCCAGTTAGTTCATGAAGCCATAGGAAAACATCACTTACTCTAGAATGAGACAGAATCTAGAATCACGCATTTTCCCTTTTTGTCATGTGATGTAAGCACTGAGAAATCTGGTTTCCATAAAGAAATATGTGTTTTATTACAACATAGTAATCAATCTGTTAGCTGTTCCGTTTTTTGAAATGGCAATACCAGTGCTCTGCCAATTGCTGTACTGTTTTGCTGGGCTGCTATAACAAAGTACCCCAAGTTAGGTGGCTTAAACAACAGAAATGCATTGCCCCCAGTTCTGGATGACAGAAGGTTGGGATCAGGGGGTGAGGGGTGAGCTTGTCCTGGGATTGTGAGAAGGCTCTGGTGCTGGTGAGCCGCTGGCCTCTGGCACTCCTGGCTGTAGAGATCTGGCCCAGTCCTGCGCTGTTTCCAGAGGGCTTCTCCCAGTGTGTCTGCATCCAGATTCCTCCTCTCCACAAGGACACCAGTTAGGTTGGGTTAGGGCCCGTCCTAGTGACCTCCTGTGGACTTGATAACCTGTCCTCTACTGGAGGTTAAGATGGGGATTTAGGATAAAGAGAGACAAATACCAAATCTGAAAGGAACTGCCCACAGTGGTTGAGATGCAGACAGCGCAGTTGTAAACCTGAGCAGCAAGCTGGGCCCAAGCTCTTGTAAAATGAGGGAAACACCAAGCTCCAAGTTGGGCAGCTCCACCTGGCTCCCCGGAAGCCTGGGCCCCAGCCCAGGGCAGGGCTGCTCACTCTGAGAAGGCCCACGTCCCCCTTGGTGTGCACCACCTCCTGGAAAAGCCTCTGCCAGGCCTCGTCTGCCTCCTGCTGAACTTCTCTTCCACCACGTATGTCAAGGGCCTTGCTGGTCTGAGCCGAGTCCCTCTCCTCTGAGAATCTCTGGGACCCTCTCCAGAGACCCTCTCTCCTGTGGCAAGGTCACATCCTGAGGTTCTGGGGGCAGCACTCAGTGAACTCAGGGACACAGTTCCATGTCAATTCCAGCCCCAACAGGGCTTCGTTTAGCTTTGTTGAAAACGAAAACTTGGCCACTGCTGGCCTGAATGTGGCTTATTACCGCCTCCAGAGCCACTTCCTGTCCTGTTTCCTGGATGCTTACTGGACGGGGCTTCCCCAGAGCCTACCACATAGGGTCAGTGATGCTGTCCTTTCACCTAAATGCCTAAAGTGTTGAGCTCAGCAGCTGTTGGGGGAACTAGGAATATTTTAAATTGAATTTCAAATCAAATTTCAACACACACAACATTTGGATAAAATGCTCTTATTGTATCATAGGTTTAAACTTTATTTTCATGAAAATCTTGAAGCTCAAGATTTAGCTCATTTGACTCATGGGATACAAAAATACTGCTTGACTTCACTAGAAAAGCCAGTCCTCCATGTCCAACAGATCAGCAAGTCAGATTGACTTTCTGCTGAAAAAGAAGCTTGGCTCCTCTTACAGTCCACAAAGATGCCTCACCTCTGAAATGTAGGTCTGAGGTGGAGAGCAGGTGGAGAGGGTGGAGGGGGTGGAGAGGGTGGAGAGTGGGAGGGGAGTGGGTGGAGAGCGGGTGGAGAGCGGGTGGACAGGGTGGAGAGTGGGTGGAGAGGGTGAGGAGGATGCAGAGGATGGAGAGGGTGGAGAGAGGGTGGAGAGGGTGGAGAGGGTAGAGAGCAGTGGAGGGGGTGGAGAGTGGGTGGAGAGTGTGGAGAGTGTAGAGAGTGTAGAGAGTGGGTGGAGAGTGGATGGAGAGAGTGGAAAGTGGGTGGAGAGGGTGGAGAGTGGGTGAAGAGGGTGGAGAGCCGTATAGAGCAGATGGAGATCTGTGGACAGTGGTGGGGCTATGAGGCCCAGAGCCTGCCCCAGGCACTCTGCCTCAGGATCTCTGAGACTCTGCCAAAGAGAAGGGCACTCTCTGCGGGTTCTTGAGTGCTGGACAGTGAGTTGCAATTTCCCAGGTGTATCACTTTGATTGGTGCGCCAGTGGGGTTTAACCTTGGGGTGTGTGATACCACAGCAAAGCCCAGGAGGGTGCACCTTTCTGTTTTAAAATGGAAGAAGAAGAGCCATGAAAGGCCAGGCCAGGAGGGATGACCAGCAGAAAGCCTGACCCGGCTCCTGTTCTTGAGCAGATCCATCTTGGAAAAAAACACCACAGCAGCTGAAAAGCCCGAGGCCCATCCCTTAAGATTAGGCCTGTCCTCCAGGATGGCCACGCTCCTCCACGGCACAAGCACCCAGATCTGAGAGCCACTGAACCTTAAACTATGCACAAGAAAATACTATGACACAGCATTTAAAATAAAATCTGTATGAGGGGCAGGGGCAGGGTCTCAGTGGTAGAGCACTCGCCTGACATGCGTGAGGCACTGGGTTCCATCCTCAGCACCACATAAATGTAAAATAAAGATATTGCATCCACCTAAAACTAAAAAATAAATATTTAAAAAGATAAGTAAAATATATCTGTATGATCAAGTTCGTGGGGTCAGATTCAAGGACATCCAATGGGATGACTTTCCTGTATATTGAAACGCAGAATAAGGTCATATATTCAATGCACACATACATATGTATGTAATACAAGTATTCATACAGAGAGGGTGGGGTTGGGGGGTGTAGAAGGGTGGTAGAGACCTGTGAGACCCTGGGCTGATTCCCAGTTAGAAAAAAATAAAATTAAATATACTTATATATGCATATGTATATATGATTTTTATAAATCTTTCATATGAATATGAAAGTAGATTTTAAAGCAGAGTGTTCCCAGAGATATAGAGGGACATCTCATAGGGACAGAGGGCAGTTCATCCAGAAGATAGTCCTATATGCATCTAATAACAAAACTTCAAAATAATAAGGCAACGGAAGAAGACAGAATTACAGTGAGAGAAAAACCCAGTCATAGTTGGAAAGTGAACATCCTTTTCTCATAATTGATAGATTAAGGCCCAAATTTGGCTTCTGTGGAGGAGAAGGGGTGGGCCTGGGAGGGTACAACTGTGCGTATTTGCAGGGTTCCTCTGAAGGAATATCACAAACACTAGCACTTTGAAGTTCTGCGGGGTGGGCAAGGGGCTGTCTTATATTCTCTACTGTGTTCAAAGGCTTTAAAAACTTTTTAAAAATGTGTGCAAGGCTCGGTGACACAAGCCTGTAATCCCAGCGGCTCAGAGGCTGAGGCAAGAGGATCTCAAGCTCAAAATCAGCCTCAGCAACTTAGTGAGACCCTGTCTCAAAACAAAAAAAAAGGGGGGGTGGCTGGGAGGTGGCTCAGTGGTCAAACATTCCTGGGTTCAATCTCTGGTACCAAAAAAAGACAACTTTAAAAAGAGTGAACGGTAAGACATTTCAGTAAGTGAAGGGTAAGAGACAGGAAAACCCGACCCCTCCCCACCCTCCCTCCCCTGTCCCCACCCTCCCTGCCCTCTCCCCACCATCAGCCCACAACATGTGGGAATGGGTGTCCTGTGCTGGCCAGGGCAAACCTAGGCCCACAGCCTGGCAGGCAGCATCTCCTCCACTCTGAGGGCCCTGCCTGGTTCCTGTGCCTGCGTCTTCTTCCCACTCCTTAAATGTGAGCTTCTCCGGAAGGTTCCAGATCCTCTTCCCTCCTCTCTTCCTGCCCCCCCTCCTTCATTACATGTTCTTCCACAACTTAAATTACACCCCCAAGACTCCTCCCCTGTCCTGCTGGCTCCGCCCCTCGGGTCAGGCCCTTCAGTGGCGTTTGGGACACTTGTGCCCATGTTCTGGAGATCCGGGATCTGCACCAGTGTCTCCAACTTATGTGCCCACAGCAAGCCTGTGGCAGCCCGAGGGAGGGGAGGACGCTGTCTGTCAGCGTCAGTCCAGCACAGGAGGAACCCAGACGACGGTGACCCCAGCACAGCCCAGCTTACTCTCTGGCCACCCACGCCACCCGCTAATGGTCCCCCAAGCATATTTCAAACATCCACCTGGCTCCCCGGGATGCCTTCCTCTCAGTGCCTCCCAGTTCACTCTGTAGGTATGGAGACGGAGGGACATGGTTTATTGTCCCTGCTTGGCACTCTGATGGTTTATTCCACCTGGGGACATAGGTCTTCAATTGTGAAACTTTTTTTTTTATATTTTTTTATTTGCATCTGGACCCAATATCTTTATTTGTTTATTTTTTGTGGTGCTGAGGATGGAACCCCGTGCCTCACACGTGCCAGGCAGGTGCTCTATCACGGAGCTACAACCCCAGTGCCTATGAAACTTTTTTAGCCATGGTCTCTTCCAATATTCTTTCTCCACATTCCCTTTATTCTCCTTTTCTAGGATCATAGTAAACATTTCACTGTCCCAATCACATTTCAGCAGCTTTGCAAACTGTGGGGGTGTCTCTCTGCGTTGCATCCTGTGAGCTCCTCAAGGCTAGCTTCTAGTTCACTAATTGTCCCTTCAACTAGGTCCAATTTAGAGACTGCCCTAGCTTAGGTCTAGGGTTTTCATTTCCCACCTCTAGTATTTATCCTCTTCAACTGTTCTGAATCTGATTTTTCAGCATGTTCTTGCTCTCTTTATTTTAAGCTCTTTTCAGATTGTTCCATAATTTGTATTTCTTTGGAAGCAGATGTACATCCTAATTGTTGAGCCCAGGAAGGAGCCCAGGAAGCCAGCCCCAGCCAGCCCCAGTCCCAGCCCCGGTCTCATACACACTTTGAATGTGGAGTGTGTGTGTGCAGGGTCTTAAGTAAAATATTTTAAAGTTTCTTCTTCTCTTTATACTCCCTCCTCTTGATTTTTTTAAATTTTTTTTATTGATGAGGGGGTTTCCAGAACCCTCCACCAAAGCAGGCCCCATACGGTGGCTGTGACCGCGAGCCTTTTGATCGGAAGAAATGCAGACCCAAGCTCCCATTTCAGAGAAAGCCTGTCTGCAGCTTCCCTACAAGGGAAGCACTTGGGACGCTGGTAGCTGAGAAGTCACACTTTGTTTTAGTCAGCGTTTTTGTCCCCGTGACCAAGAGCCCTGACAAGTCAGCGTTTTTGTCCCCGTGACCAAGAGCCCTGACAAGAGTAATTTAGAAGGGGAAAGTTTACTTTGGGTCATGGTTTCAGAGGTTCAATCCATGGTCACCCAACTGCATGGCTCTGGGCGAGATAATACAGGATGTCATGGCGCAAGGGCACAGTGGAGGAAAACACCTCAGGACCAGGCCACCCGGAGTACAGACTGAGGGACAATATAAAGCCCAAGGGCATGCTTCCAGTGACCCACCTCCTCCAGCTACCCCCCACCTGCCTACAGTTTCCACCCAGTTGACCCGTGTCAGTGGATCAATCCACTGAGTGGTCACACCTCTCATCATCTGGTCACTTCACTTATGAGCCTTCCTGCTCCGTCTCACACATGAGCTCCTGCCTAAACCACAAGGCCCTCGGTGCCTCTGCATCCCAGGAAGGGACTCTGGAAAGCCAAACCCAAGAATGTTGGCTCAAAAATGGAGCCCAGGAAGCCAGCCCTGAGTCCAGCCCCGGTCCCAGCCCTCCACCCACCAAGAAGTCGCCTTGCTTTTGAGTGAACCACCTTGTCCCCTCCCTCCTGCTTTTACTCTGAACCTTGCGGGACTGTGTTAAGCATGGTATTGGCCCAAGACTGACCAGAAATCAAAAGCCTCCTTCTAACCCGCCTCTCTCCTAAGTGTCACTTGTCCTCGAGCCTAGCCACACCTACACAGCCTTTCCTGACCACTCTGCCTCCTTTGGTCTGTGGTACCCTGCCTTTGCCTTTGCTGTGCTCCTGCATGCCAAGCATTCCTTGAAGGCCTAGTATAGGCAAGGCGCCCAGTGTGAACAAGGTGAAGCAGGCCTCCTCCTCAAGGCCAGGGCTGGTGGGTGGCTAGAGCCAAACCACTGTGTCCCACCCAGAACGCCCCAGGTGCAGGTGACACAGTGGACGATGGAGTCCATACTACTGTGGACACCAGGAGTGGAATGGGAGGACACCAGGCTGGCCACAGGAAGGAGCGGCCTGAACCAAGTCCTGGGGGGCACAATGTGCAGCAGAGAAGGCTCTGGGTGGAGGGAGAGCGCCTTGAATGGCCTGATGGGACAGGAGCAGGTCCCTCTGAGGAGTGCAGGGAGGCACAGCCTGTGAGTCCAGATGCTCCGGAGACTGAGGCAGGAGGATCGCATGTTTGAGGCCAGCCTGGGAAACTTAGAGAGACCTGTGTCAAGAAAACATTTTTGTCTTTGCAATGCTAATATAAGGGAGATCTTGGCTGATGTGAAATAATATTACCCATTTTAAAGCTCATGAGCTAAAGTGATTCTGTATTTCATAACAGTTCTCCAAAGCATCTTGAATATATGCAATGATTTTAAAAAGTTGTGAGCTTTTTTATTCATAACAATAAAACTGTATATGAATAGTAAAAATAATCCCTGGGGAAAGCCATTGGTACAGTGGAAAGTACTGGATGATACTGATTCTGGCAAAAACACAAAAATATATTATTCCATCTCCATGTAGTAAAAAATATACTTGTACAATATTTTGTACTTGCATTTCATATTATTAAAACAGTGAGTGAGGTCCTGGGTTCAATCCCCATTACTGGAAATAAATAGATAAAAGCTTAGAAGAAGAGCAATGGAGCAGTGCTGAATCTGGGGGAGGAGAAGAGAAGAGCAGAGCGGTGGGGCCCGCACCCAGGGCCTCCCAGGCCGCACCCAGGCTCACCAGATGCGCTCCTGCAGACCCAGAGCTCCGGGGACCGACCCAGGGGCAAGTGTGAGGTTTTCGTGAGAAGGGACCACAGCAGAAGCCACGTCGGCCAGTTGGGAGACCACTGCCAAGACCCAGGGGAGACGCAGGTCCTGGGTGGAGGAAACCAGAAGTGAGTTTGAATCCATAGCATCAGGGACTGGTGAAGAGCAAGGCCCTGGCGCCTTTAGGGCTTCAAGTGACTGCTCCTGCTGTAAACAGGGTGACTTCAGTGTCTCCATGGCCCCCAATCAGCAGGAGGAGACAGGGCGCTTCACCACTAGCTCCGGTCGCCTCTGCAGCCCCTCCCGGGAGTCGTGATGCTTTTTCAGGGCTCCTCTGCCCAGCTGTGCATCTGGATGTGTTTCAATCCAGGTGAACTAAAATTGTTTTATTTCCACATTTTAAAAGCAAATACCTCGAAAATAACAAAAGGTGTGCTACTGGTTATTAGCTACTTTCTCTCTCTGCGTGTTTTAAGAAACAAGGGGCTCTGTGGCAGAGTGCGGTCATTCCCATTTCTTCTCGCCACCCCTTTGGGTACCACAGGGAGCACTGCAGGAGCTCACCTGGCCGGGATGGCAGGCCCCAGCAAGCCCTCTGCACACCTGGCCCACTCAAAGCAAGCATCTCCAACCCGTGCAAGCACCTGCTCTCTGTCTGCTGTGAGCGGATGTCGCTGTGGTTACATCTGGAATCCACCCCCCTCTGTGAAAAATATCATTGGGGTCAGAAGCCTCCTTGGTGGGGTTGAGCACTGCCTTGGCACCCCCCAGCCCACGGTGCTCTGCACTAAGGGGCTGCCACCCCCACGGCTGCCACTCCTCCGCTCAGGGCTGGAGGGCCCCAAGCCAGCTACAGATGACTTCCGGGACACCAAAATTCAATGACTGTTTGGAGCTGTGCACCCAAAAATCCAACCAGCACCCGGTAGGGAGGTGGTTCCCAAGATCCAAACATCTGGAGGTTGACTGGAGTCTCCCCTAGTTGGGAAAGGCTCTCCCTATCCAAGCACCCTTTTTCCACCTTTATGACTGCATCCTGTAGCCACGAGGGCCAAATGACACTCCTGCAATGACAGCATCGACCAGGCACAGGGGGACCTTCCAGCTAAAGCAAAGCTTGCCCTGTTAATTGGGGCCTGTCTTCTCATCCATGTGCACCACAGGGACAGCACTGTGTCTGCACAGCCAGGGAGACACACACACACACACACACACACACCTGCACAAGTCCTTGCAAAGGTTTTGCTTCTCTTTGAAAATGCTGCATCTCCTGGTGTAAGTCCTTGATGATGGGTATACTACATCTACCCCAGCCTTGCCAGAATAGTGACTTCAAACCACTTAACTTCCCATTAAAAGGAGAACCAAACCTGGGCACCGTGGCACACGCTGTAATCCCAGTGGCTCAGAAGCCTGAGGCAGGAGGATCAAAAGTTCAAAGCCAGCCTCAGCAAAAGTGAGGCTCTAAGCACCTCAGTGAGACCCTGTCTCTAAATAAAATACAAAATAGGGCTGGGGATGTGGCTCAGCGGTCGAGGGCCTCTGAGTTCAATCAGGTACCCCACCCTACCCCCCCTCTAAAAAAGGAGAACCAAATTAGGAACACCTACATAAAATGCACCCACTTAAAAGAAAGGGCTGGCCAGGTGCAGTGGTGCAGGTCTGTCAACCCATCAACTTGAGAGGCTGAAGCAGGAGGATCAGAAGTTCAAGTTCAGCTTGGATAATTTAGCAAGACCCTGTCTTAAAATTAAAAAAAGAAAGGATGGAGGATGTAACTCAGTGGTGGAGCACGCCTGGGTTCAATCCCCATTACCAAAAAATAAGAAATCAAGAATGGGGTAGACCCATACTGCTGGCACAAAAAGCTTTCCTTCTAGTGTAATAAGAAAAGGAAGTTGCTGGGCTGGGCCTGTAGCTCAGTAGTAGAGCATTGCCTTGCTGTGGAAGGCACTGGATTGAATCCTCAGCACATCATGAAAATAAATAAAGGTACTTTGTCCATCTACAAAACACACACACACACACACACACACACACACACACACATATATATATATATATATAAAAGAAAAGTAAGTTGCAAATTTAACATGCAATATAAACATCTGTCTGTGCACAGATAACATCTAAAGGATACACTCAAATGTAACAGTGGTTTTCTCTGGAGACTTTGTAGTCATTTTTGTGTTGTCTGAAGTTTTTTTTTATATATTTATTTTTTAGTTATAGTTGGACACAATACCTTTATTTCACTTATTTATTTTTTTTATGTGGTGGTGAGGATTCAACCCAGGGTCTTGCATGTGCAAGGTGAGTGCTCTACTGCTGAGCCACAAAGTTTCTTAAGAATATATTACTCTTGTAACTTAAAACACACTTTAAAAGCATTTCTAAATAGAACATGCTCCATGTTAGAGTAAGCACTTTGGATACTTTGAGGAGGGGAGACACTGAAATCAAAGTAATTAAAAAAATTTTTTTTAAAGCCCAGCCAGGGGCTGGGGCTGTAGATAAGTGGTACAGCACTTGGGTAGCATGTGGCCCTGGTTTCCATCCCAGCACTGCAAAAAATAAATAAGTAATAACAATAACTTAAAAAATTAAAAGCCTGCTTCAATCTGGCCCCAGCAGGGGAGCAAACAGCTCAGGGCAGCTGTGACATGACAATGGGGAACAGAGGGCACATCCAGATACTAGGCACAGGTCCTCGCTTGCAGAACTCAGGCAAGGCAGGCCAGTGGAATGGCCTGCCAGTGGTTGGCCTCTGGAATCCAACAGCAGCTGGAGGGGCAGCACAGTGGGGGGCTCCCTGAGAAGACCCCCAAGCCCTGAAGAAACTGGGAGAGAAGAGCAGGCCAGGGAGGAGGAGGGAAGAATGCCTCCTCCCCACATTCTCCCAGGCCACACAATGTCCCTGCCAGCACCCAGAGTGAAGTCCCATCAGACAGCCTGGGAGCTGGTCCCAGGGCCAAGAGAAGAGCTTCCCAGGCAGAAGCAGCAGACAGGGCCATGCCCAGAGGAGCAGAGCCTAGGGGACCCTGATCCTGTGAGGCTGCAGAGCAGGAGCATGGGAAGGCAGGCCAGGTGGGGAGGGCAGGGCTGGGAGGAGCCAGCACCCAGCAGTGCAGGTCATAGGAAGCCACCAGAGTGACAGTGTCAGATCCCACTTAGGGAATGACCTTCATAGCAGGGGGGCTAGAGGACCCCTCCACACACAGGGTCTGGAGTGGAGACTACTGCCTGGTAAGTCCTCCTCGCTGAAGAAACAGTCCAGAGGCCTGGTCACCAAAGGACACCAGTGCCCCTAATGCTTCCCTGCTAGGTGCCTCAAGGCAGTTCCCCCAGAATGTCCCCTGCCCCATTTCTCACGAGGCAGGCATTCCCCTTCTCAGCCCCAAGGAGACACAAGCCTCGAATGAGGGTGCAGTGGACACTCCTCCCCAGACCGCTCCGCCTGTTTGCTGAAAGTTTTAATTTCCCCTTATCGTCTGTCACTCGCACAAGAGGCTGTTCCAAGGGCCGTTTTCAAACTTTGTCCTCACCCTTAAACCCAGTTTTCAGCTGTCCTATGATGCTCCCCGAGGCTATTTTTCTGGCCCTATCACAGCTCCCAGCCCCCTCGCCAGGCGGGAAGGTGACAACCGCGAAAAGGAGGCCGATCTCCTCTGTGGGGGCTTCGGGTGACATCACATCCTCCAGTGCGAAGTCAGGCTCTGAGGCCGGTCGAAGGGCAAACTTCCCCGTCCTCGCCCCGCGGTTCCTGAGCGCCGCAGCCCACCGCGCAGGGATAGGGCCATGGCCTCACAGGAGACCTCGTGGCTGCTGCCGCTGGCGCTGCTGCTCGGTGAGCGCGGGCCCAGGGCGGGCAGCGGTGCGAGTCCGACAGGGCCGGGGCCTTGGGGCCGGGAGGCCGGCAGGGTGCGGCAGGGTGAGGGCAGGGGCGCGGGCCACTTGCTCAGCCCCGCTGCTGCCCCCCGCTGCTTCCACTGCAGGCGCCGCCGTCGCCCTTGGGTCCATCCAGTTCCGAATGCAGCCGCCGAGGGTGGACGCGGAAATCGGCCGGCGGCTGGACCTGCGCTGCGAGGTGATGACGGC
Organism: Urocitellus parryii; assembly: GCF_045843805.1. Taxonomy (NCBI): domain Eukaryota; kingdom Metazoa; phylum Chordata; class Mammalia; order Rodentia; family Sciuridae; genus Urocitellus; species Urocitellus parryii. Next base: position 30,624,768 of record NC_135542.1, on the reverse strand, counting down.
CAGCGGGGCCCAGAGCTGCTCGTGGCTCTACCAGCCGCCGGGCGTGGCTGCCAGGCCCACCTTCCTCATGTACATCTCCACCCACCGGACCAAGCTGGCCGAGAAACTGGACCCTCAACAGTTCACGGGCAAGAAATCCAGAGACAGCTACACCCTCACCCTGAACAGCTTCCGCGAGGAGAACCAAGGATACTACTTCTGCACCGTGGTGGTCAATTCGGAGATATCCTTCAGTCCCTTGGTGCCCGTCTTCCTGCCAGGTCCGGGCATGGGGCGCGGCGCCTCTCGGCATGGGGCTTGGGGTCACCTCTGAGCACTCCTGGGGGCTACTTTGATGCGGTTCCCATTACACAGGCGGGGAAACTGAGGCTAAGGTGTGCTAGGTGGGGACCAGAGGTGACTTTTTTTTTTTTTTAATGTACGGAGGATCCAACTCAGGGCACTCAACCACTGAGCCACACCCCAGCCCTATTTTGCATTTTATGTAGAGACAGGGTCTCACTGAGTTGCTTAGGACCTCACTGTTGCTGAGGCTGGCTTTGAACTGACGATCCTCCTGTCTCAGCCTCCCAGGGGCGGGGATCATAGGCGTGGGCCGCTGCGACGGCTGGAGGCGGCTTTGGTGCCACCGACCATCAATTGTGTGGCCCTGGGCAAGTGTCTTAAACCCCTGCACCTGTGCTTGCTGGCAGCAGAACCCGGTTGTTAGCTGAACTCACAGGTTACTAGAGAGCCTGGCGGTGCTGCTGGAGCGCACGCTCCCGCATCGCGGTCTTGGTCCCGCTCACAGAGCCGCCAACGTCAGGCCACCGCATTGGCCGTCACTGGTCAGCGCGCGTCCAGGGGATCCTCCTCCCTTGCCCCAGGGGAAACCGAGAGGAGGGGAGAAGGGAAACCGCCGGCGCGGTGCATCCACAGCCCAGTCGGCCCCAACCACCCCGTTGCTCCTCCCGCAGCGGAGCCCTCCCCGACGCCCGCGCCGCGACTACCCACCCTGGTGCCCTCCACCACGCCTCTGTCCAGGTCCACGAGCCCCGAGACTTGCCGGCCCGCGACGGGTGGTGCAGGTGAGGTCAGCGGGTGCTGGGGCCTGGGTGGGCCAGAGGTGTAAAGGACAGCAGAAGGAGGCCTGGCCTGGGACGACCCTGATCCCCTGGGCGGTCCAAATGTGGGGAAACCGCATCCTGGAGGGGAGAAGAGTTCAGGGGGGCGGGCGGGGGAGGAAGGATGGGAGGCCCGGGCCTCTTCCTAAACGTGGGCGTCTCGGGTGTTGTCAGCGGACACCAGGTGGCTGGACTTCGCCTGTGACATCTACATCTGGGCGCCCTTGGCTGGGACCTGCGCGGTCCTTCTGTTGTCACTGGTCATCACCGTCATCTGTCACCACCGTAAGTCCCCGGAATCACCACGCCGGGTTCGGCCCCACTCCCACCGGGGTGGGGTTCGAATTTCTGGAACTCCCAGTGGCTGCCAGGACCGGGCAGGGACATTCCTTCCCTGAGGTAGGACGCAGGGAGGTGTCCCCGCCCCTTCCCGCCCTCCAGGAGGTTGTTGGGAAGCATTCCCCGCCCAGTTGACCCCGGCCGGCACTGAATGCAAACTGCAGGCGGCAGGGGACCCCCACGCTCCAGCCCTGTGCCCTGGAGGGCTGGGAGAGAAACCTGGAACCCTTGGCGCCTCCCTACCACCCCATCCCCTAGGGTCCCAAGCAGCGTCACTCGCTCAGGTCTGAAGAGGCTTCAGTGTGCTGAGCGCTCAGGAGAGTAGAAAGACAGGCTCCTGAGCCACCAACCTCAAATAGCAAGGAGGGCGTCTGGATCCGCTGGACACTCACTTTCCCTTATTTTTCCTTATCTAGGGAAACGAAGGCGTGTTTGCAAATGCCCCAGGTGAGTCTCTTAACCCTGGTCCTGGCTTCCAGATGGCAGATGGTGAAATGCTGTCCCAGAGAGAGGTCCTGGCAGTGGTGTCCTGGGGCAGGGAGTCAGCTGTCTGTCTCAGGGAAAGCAGAGCTGCTCCAGTAAATCTCTGTTTAATCGAGAGCCAAAAACCCACCTGAGGGCTTCCACCAATTCTTCCTGGCCCCTCAAATAACTGAGCTCCTCTTTTTCTACATGATTCTGTCTGGATTTTATTGTTAAGATGGCCCCCTGCCCCTTAGCTGGTCTAGTTTTTTGAGGGAAAGTTAATCGTTTATCTTCCAAACAAAACAAATAACCTTGGTTCCTAATTTCCCTGTGTCAAAGCAGGGCCTTGATTTGCTGCCAGGGACTGGAGGAAAGGGGGTCAGAGGCCGGGGATTAGCTCTCTTGCAGGTCAAGTGACAGCCCCATCCAGTTCTACTCCCATCATTTTGAAATGATCAGAAAAAAAGTTTTTAAGAAGCCCAGTGTCTGCACTCCTTCGCTCCTTCGCCTGAGGGCAGGGCAGCCCAGGTGCGCTCCAGCTCAAGCAGGCCTGATGGGAGCCATGCTCGGGACCCCCTCATCTCCACAGCAGCCACGGATGGCCAATTCCAGGGTCTCGACTCAGATCACAGCCCTGAGGTTAGGAAACCCACTCTAAGCAGCGAGGCAGGGATACACTCCGATGACCACAGCTGACCATTCAGCTGAGGACTGAGAGGGCCAACCTCTGCACACTCCAATTCCACATCTCAGCCAACCTTGTACTGAAAAAAAAATTGTGAAACGTGTCTCTGCCAAACAGAGAGGGGTTCTTCTGGCCATCGCTTCCTAGCCGTGCAGTGTGACATTTAACTGGCATTTACACTGAGGAATCTAGAGGTGATCCAGGCAGTGGGGTGTGCAAGGCTCTATGCAAATACTATGCCTTTTTCTATGAGGGACCCTAGGGCTTTGGTATCCAAGTGGGGGTGGGGTGGGGTCCTAGAACCAACCCTAGTGGATATGAGAGGCAGCTGTGTGTTTTTTTTTTAAATGTTAAGTTTCAAGATGATCTTTCACTATAACCTTCGTTTTACAGATGAGGAAATTGAAGCTTGGGACATTTGAGGGCTGGCGGAGGTTGGAGGGCACTGAATGTTAATGCTAACCAACTGCGGTGTATACCAGTTCCTTTCAGTAGGCAAAACTATTCCACATTTTACACCTTGGGTTTGCATTTTATTCTCCTTGGTATTTCTTTGCAGAAATTCAAATTCAGCACCTTACACATTAATGGAAATGTAATTAACTTCCAATGTGTATATTATATATACCAAGGTCAGAGCTCTAAAAACTAAGGATTTTTATTACTTGGTGTGCAGTTGGGAGTTTCTCCAAGAGAATCCCTCATCTCTTTTCTGAAAACTCTTATTTTTGAAAGGAATAAAAAAATACAATCCTGCCTAACCCTAACCCAAAAGATCAAACACATCTGAGGAATTCACACAGCCACATTCCCATCTCAGTGATGGCCCAGGGCAGCTGGGCTTCAACAGGCATGGCACCGAGAGTCACCGGCCAGTACTGAGAGAACATGTAGTGTGATGTCAAGTTTAGGTTGTCGCAGGCACTCTGGCTCAGGGCACTCTATGTGGCCGACACTCCTCGTCCCTGTGAGCCTTGGATGAGGGCCAGGTCAGTGGGTGGCAATGGCTGGCATGGGGGAGGAGCCTCCTCCTACCTTCCTGGGGACCTTGACAAAGGCTCCACGCAGCTGGACTCTGGTTGTGTGGCCTTGGCAGTTTCTCCCACCTCTCCCACCCAGTGCCACCCCAGCATGGTTGTGGGGGTCAAACCAGATGGAGCCAGAGCAGCACTTGGTACATGGCCAAGGGCTGGTCATGGCCAGATGCTGGACTGAAGGGCTCTTGCTACAGTGACAGCCACCACCTCTCTTTCAGACCCGTCATCAGAGCGGGAGGCAAGCCGGGCCTTTCAGAGAGATCCGTCTGACATGGCACTGGGCCACACAACAGCCACTACAGACTCCAACCTGAGACTGCGCCCGCTAGACCACACGGCCTCCTCTTCTGGGCCCCTGGTCTTCCTTCCTGTGTGTGTTCTCATTTCAGTAGTGGGCAGGGTGGGAAGGGTCCTGGGTCCTGTATGTATTCACTTGGCTTCACACAAAGCTTTGTCTCCGGAACGTCATAAGAGCCAGTTGTGTTATGTTCCTGTGGGGGGCCAAGAGCCCAGGGCAGCAGAGCTGGGCCACTGGTACTCACCGTCTCAGCTTCTCCTCACCACTTCTCAGAGGCTGAGCCCAGCTGGGAGCAACCCGGTCAGAGTGGCACAGGGGCCAAGGCTGGGGCCTGAGCTGGAGGGAGCCCTACTGCCACAAGGGCTGTCCCCCACACCATGTGGTGCCTTGCAGGGTGCCTGTCCCAGACCTCAGGGATCGAGCATTTCTCAGGCCCTGTGAGGTGCATGCGGCTAGGCCCTGAGCCTCAGGGAGGCCAGAGCATCTGCCTGTAGCAGCTCCCAAGGCAGCTGGACTCCACTTTGCACCGCTGTGTAGACAGCACAGGTGCCCACAGCAAAGCTGAAGGACAAGCAGTCCTGGAAATGGATCCGTCTCAGAAGAAAATTCCAATGTGGAAGCAAAATGGCAGTCCCAGCCTTTCCTCAGCCGAGGGTGAGGCTTGGAGTTGAGCAGAATCTCTAGTTTGAGGTACCACAGAACATGCTCCTGGAATCCCTGATGACTTCTCATACTTTGAAAGGTCCCTGGAGAGCTCCAGCATATTCCCTGGCCTCCCCAAAGCCAGCAGAGGGGAGGATGAGTCAGAAGGCGGTGAGGAGGCTCAGAGCCCAATTGCTGCCCTCAAGTTGCATATCAAGCTCAACCCTACAGGTGGGAGACTGACCCGGTCTATCCACTGCTCACACTGATGCATTTTCTTCCTTTGGTTAATAAACATTCATGGTGGCCTTGAGCAGCTAACCAGTTCCCCTCTTTCGGCCGCGCCACACTTACTTTCCTGATTCTCCACTCTGATAGGGGCTCTGCTGGGATTCTGCACACCTAGAGGTGTTATCAGGCCAGACCCACCTCCGCCTGAGCTTCCATGACATACATGGACAGGGATTAGCTGGTTCCATCCCTAACAAAGGGGGGATTAGCCACCTCTTGCTTCACCCCATTCCTTCCTCTTATTCTTCCTTGATAACACACAAGAGCTATCACCAAATCTCCATTTTGTGTTGAGTTAACATGTGTGTGAAGTGAGCACACAGGTCCTCAGGGTGCCGCTCAGGGCATCCCGGCAGGAGCCCACCTGCCCTCTGCTCCGGCCTGCCTTCCACGACCTTGGAGACACTGGGATTACAGGCGTACGCCACCACAACCACACCTGGCTTTTTTTTTTTTTTTTTAAATACCTTCTATTAAAAGGATTTCACTGCTGGGCTGGGGTGCAGCTCCTTGGTGGGGCACCTACCTAGCATGCCTGAGGCCCCAGGTTCTTTCCCTGGTACTCCAAATAAACAAAGAGGACTACTTCAAGTAAAATGGTAAATAACCATTTAGAACTTAAAAATACCCCACACCTGACCAGAGAGAAAACAGGAGGCCTCTCTGCAGGCCACGCTGCCTAAGGCACACCCAGGCAGGCTGTGGATCTAGGCTCAGGGCCTGAGGTGGCCAGATCATCCACCCTGCGTCCTGCAGGCAGAGCACCCACTGGTCCCAGGCTGCCAGCCTCAGGCCCAGTGTCCTACTTGCCAGTTGCAGGCTTGAAGCAGATCATACAAATCCATGGGACAGATGCCTACGACATGGTTTTCTTTCTTTTTTTGGACCCTGAAATGACTTGTTTCTTGGGCCAGGATCTAGCCTTGACACGGCTCATTTGACAAATACTCATTTTTTAAACAATATCATTTTTGTGGAAGGGAAAGATCAGCGAGGAAATGGTCCTTTGTCTCTTTGGCTTTAACACTGCGTTGGAGAGCCTGCCAGGCCTTGGAAACCCTCAGCCTCGCTGTGGTGTGTGTGTGTGGGGCAGCCATCTGCCCGCCCACCAGCAGCCTCAGGGCCTGGGGGTAAACCCCCCTGCACGGGGTGGTCTGAGGACCACAGAGGCAGCCCAGCAGCAGTGACTCGGGAGAGGCCAGGGGCAGCACCCGCAGGTTCTCTGGCAAGTGACTTCATTTCTTGATAACTCAGGGAAAATGGGAGTCCTAACAGTCCTGGCCTCAGGAAGAGGAAGACAGGAGTTCACCCAAACCCACTGCCTGGAGCAGCGCTGGATGCAGTGAGCAGACTATAGACCTGTGATGGAACCCAGGAGTGGCCGGCTCCTCCTGTCCGTCATGCCCACTGCGTGCTGTCCACTCAGCCACCTGGCTCTCCTGTTTCCACATCCCTCCCAAGGGCAACAGTGCCCTTCCCAGTGGGGACCTCAGCAGCCCTCCTGAGAGCAGCCCGGGGAGAGGGACCTGCTGGCCTCTTCCCCACCACCTGGGCCGCTGGCTCCCAGCACGAGTGGGTGGGACCCACGCGATCCCCAGAGGAGGAATATTTTTAGTCTCAGACATGACTTCATCTGTCCCTAAAAAGATGAGCAAAAGGAGCACAAACCAACTCTTGGCCTCTGCCACCTAAGCTGTCAGGGAGGACAGAAATGGCTCCTCTTTCCTCCACGGGCTGCTGCCCTCCCACCAGCCTGGGCAGGGCCAGCACAGCAGCCAAGACACAGAGCATCCAGCTGCGGAACCCAGGATGCGCCCAGGCACCTCCTGCCCTCACACTGCTGGTGGCAGAGCCAGGGAGGCGGTGGCAGAGACCTTTCCTGACTGAGCGGCGCTGTTCTTGTCTCACACCCTCCTGCCTCGTCCACAAAACCATCCACAAAACCACTTTTAAATGTGCATTTCTTTAATTTTTAAAAATATACACAGGAGAAGCCATGTGTTTTACATAGGAATACACACATCACAAAGCATTTCTTATAATTTTCCAAAACTCTTATTATATCAGTCTAAAATTTATAAATTAAATATATCAGAATTTTTTTAAGTTAAATGAAATCCCTGAAACTACTAGATATACTCAACTTTTTCCAAAATCAAATGAACAGAGAATGAGTATGGTGTGTGTTAAGTTGGGTTTATTGCCTATAATCTATAAGATGCAACTTTATCGTGCCTTGCAAACAGGATACATCTCTTAGAAAACAGATCAGAATCGTCCATACGTAGAGCTCTATATGATAGATTACAGTGCAACACTATTCTCGTTACATAATTATAGAAATACTATAGAACCCAAGAGCACAGGGTAAGCAAAGAAATACAATCCTGAGCCATCTGAACAAACGATTTGATGAATCCTTTTAGTGTAAATTTAGAAAGCACAAAGGAGGGGACCCCACGCACACACGCGGTCATGAGCAAAGCATACCCAGCGCCTACCCGCCGGCGCCAGCATCTGGATGGAGCCCACAGCCACTCGCTCCCACCCACCTCCAGCCCCTTCTGGCCCTAGTACATTCACTCCCACCGGGTCCCAAAGAGAAGGTCAGGCCCCAGTGGCCCCAGTAGCTGTGCTGGAGGAGGCTGGCTGCTGTTCAGGAAGCCCATGCACATCCTCACCCAGTGCGGAGGAGCCCGGGCTGCCAGCCAGCTCCGGCAGCCCTGCCTCTTTGGAAGTAAAGGAAGCATGTGCCCACTACAGTTCACAACTGCAGCTTAAAAACACTTTAAAAACCAAATTTTTTTTTCTTATTACATCTTAAAGTAAAACCAATAGTGGAAAATTCACCCTAAAACTAACTGCCTCATCTGCTATTAAAATACATCTGTCACTCTATTTTTGGTATCTACTCAACTACAGTCCCACGGAGTCCATGAAGCGTGAGCTCCACCTGGCCAGGCTGCCAGCACCATGCCCCCAGCCCTGTGTGACGCCACAACAGGCAGCGCACACGCAATCGAGTGACGAAAGGTATTTGGTTTTGTCTTCACCTTGCCCATCCTAGCGATGAAGCTGCCCAAACCAGGTCTCCACACCTTCCCTGAAGATGACCTAGTCTGCTGACAAAGCTGACTGGCCAGAGGCCATACTTGTGCTCTCCTGAGCAGCCCATCCAGTGCAGATGACCAGGAGCTCTTGGCCTCTGCAGTTTCTATCACCCCCAGGTGAGACGGTGGAGGTGGAGATGACTCAGCGTGAGACCACCGAGCTGGATCTGCGCCACCTGTGGGACGAGCTGGAGAGAGGATCCCGCCTACATGACCTGGAGTGCTGCTAGGGTCTGTCCAGTCTGCTGCCACAGAGACTGAGACAAGACCTGTTCACAGCCTTCCTATTTTCAGTTAAGTGCTCACACATTCACAAATACACACCTATGAATATGAGGTGGCTCTTCAGCATTTTAAAATAAAGAGGCACCAATACCCGTTAATTTATGTATTAGAAGTCTCATATGACCACCCAGGAAACAGAAATGACATCTGTGATGATCACACACAGAGGAAAGGATGGAGACCAACCTGAGCCCTGTGCAGAGTGTCCTGGACAGAGGCTCCGGCTGGCCAATCTGACTCTCTGGTGGGCTTCTGCCAGTTGAGCACAGTCCAAGGACTGCTCCCCGCTGGCCAGTGGAAAAGGCTCTGAGAAAACCTTGGGAACCATTCTGGAACTGCTCTCCGCCTCCACCACCAGTGTGGCTGTGAACACCCCGCCTTTCGGCCAGCGGAGGCAGGAGACGGGTGGCATCCTCTGCCCGGGGAGGTGCTGGGACGGCGCTGCTGGAGCAGGACAGGTGCTGTACCGCAGCCTCTTTGGTTAAGGTCTGGCCTCTTCCGAGTCCCTCTCCTGCACACGGAGTCGCCAAGGAGGTTTGAGTCTACACTTAAATAAGGTCAGGAGACAGTTTTTGTGTGAACTGTCAGATGGAGAGAGCTGCAGACCAGGCCTTGCCCCACCCAAGGCGGTGGACTCAGGCCCAGCCTCGGGAAACCGTCAAGTCAAATGCTCATTAACACACGTCCTTTTCAGTTTCACGGGCTGCACAGGAAGCTGTCACAGGACTCCCTGCACTACGAGGGGACGAGGCAGAGCTCTGGCCTTTGTCCTTACAAGTGGCCCAAGCAAACTGTGTAAAGAGGCTCACTGCCCAGAACTTGCCACCAGCCTCTAGGACACATGTCACCCAAACCCCATGTGAAGCCCAAGTGCTGTGTAGGAGTCGAAGGTGGAAAGAGGAGAATAAGTTGCAAATAAAGTAAATTTCTGGCCTAGAGAGAAAACCATCACAAAAGAAGACACCTCAGAATGTGACTCATAGGAGAGTCTCCTGGCCAAGCAGTGACACCGGCAGCACCCGCTCTCTCCACCTCCTTGCCCCAGAGACAGGCTGCTGGCTGCTGCAGCAGAGTGGCTGTGAAGAGCCTTCCCAAGTGACACGAAACCGCTTCAGGCCACGCGGCCGGGCACCAGTGACTCCTGGCTGACCTACCCAGCCATGGTGGCCACACAGGCTCTCCTGCAGTCTCCTCCACAGACAGACCCCAGTGCTCCCAGTCCAAATCTGCTGTCTCCCTCCCTCATCAGTCCATGCGCAGCTGATGACACAAAGCACCACGTCCTGCTCTGCTTCTGTGGTCATCTTTCTGTATTTTCTCGTAAGTACTCCTGCGTTGGTATCCAGCTCCGTGGGATGAAGCCAAGTTGGCCAACTCCTGGTGACCTCCACACGACACTCTTCTCATGAGGGAATTCTTCTCCATGCAGTTCCTCTACAGAGAAGGATCTTGTACGTGGCTCTCCCTGATAGTGCTGTACATGAAGACACCTCACAAGAGAAGTGGTCACCATCTACATCCACCTGAACCACAGAGTCACAGTCAACAAGATGCTGCACCTGCAGGGGAGAGGCCCGACAGAATGCTAATCCACCTGCTGGATGGAGGTGGAGAAGGACCACAGGGAGGGGCAGGCAGCTGCCGCATCAGCACTGGAACAGGCTGCTTCCCTTCCAGGGATGGTGTGCAGAGCTGTCCTGCACACGCCCACACAGCACCACGCTAGCTGGCTGTCGGGAACAGCAGGTGACAGGCGGCCAGTCCTGAGGGCAGACTCCAAAGGACAGGGCCACCCAGACCAAGAGCACACTTCTAACTTCAGAATTTCATTTTATTGAACACATTTTTAAAACAAGCACCTCTTAGCAATTAAAGTTTAAAAAAAATAATAATATTCCTCCCACTCTGTTCTAGCAGAAGACTTCTCATACTAGCCTGCTGAATTCATGCCGGTATTTTACACAGGCACCCGCTGGGGCCAAAAGGAGCCCCGTGGCAGTGTGCCACCTCCTCAGCCAGAGCTGGAGCAGAGGGAAACATGGGAGGGCAAGCGTGGACTGTTGTCACAGCCGCTCTCCACTTCAGCAAAAAAAAAAAAAAAAAAAAAAAGGCAAAGATAGGTTTACAACCACAATTCAATCTGCCAACCTTTCTCTGAAGAATTCCAACTAATCATGTATATATAACAGGAAAGAAAGCTTTTTCACAAACATTCTCAAGGCTGACAATTATCAAGAAAATGACAAAGTAAAAGCAGGAGGACATTAAACGCGTGGCGGAGAGGGTGGTTTCTGTTTCTGCTTAGAAGTAAAAAATCACCATATAATGAAGTACAAAACCTGCACTGAATGTGACTGCTGGTGTAGGTGCTGATCAAAAACGCAGACCAGAGCCAAGAAGCCAGGGGTGGCCCTCGATGGCTGGCCACAGGCTCCCTCGAGTGCAGCACTGGGCAGTTTCCAGAGCACTCTCTGCATGACACGGGAGTCCTTGGTCAGCCGACTCAACGGACACTCTCTTCTGAATGACCCACAATTCAGTTTCACTTACAAATTGCAAACTAAATTCATTTCTTCAGAAAAATATCTGTTTGGCATCTCCTGGACTTTGTTCCATTGGGCAATATGGACATTTTAATCTGAAAACAAGACAGAAAAGACGGAGTCAAGGAGCAGGAACGGTACGAGCACTTCATTCCACCTCCTGCAGAAAATGCCGGGCGATCATGGACGCCCTGCAGGTGTGCTACCAGCCTAGGAGACCCAGCCACCCATGCCACCCACTCTGGCTTGCAGGGTGACCTCGTTCTCCCTTCCTGTAAGTGCTGAGCTTTGAAGGGTCACAACGTCAACCAGACCTTAACCCCCAAGGTCTTCTTCAGTGGCAAAGGGTGAAAATTGTTTTAAACAAGGTAGTCCTCTAAAGTTGCTTCTGGGGTTTCAGAGTGGTTCAGTTTCTCTTCTCCGAAGGTCTTTAGGCTCCTGTCATGATTTCCACATGTGTGGACCGCAAGCCCAGAGCCACGCTCACTAGAAGCTGTCTGCAGGCCTCGCAGTGGCCCAGGGACTCAGACAGTCTGTGCCAAGACCAACTAGCTGGCAGGCTTCTGGCTGCCACAGACGCCACCCTGGGGGTTGCTGGGCAGCCTGGGAGGGGCACGAGCAGCTCTCCAGCCAGGGCCTCCCATGAAAGAAGGACCTCACCATCAAGGGTCTAATTGACACAAAGAAAGAAAATACAGCTGCTTGGGCAGTCAAGAGGCCCCTGAGACTGGCTTCTGGCTCTGTTTTTTAATTGCATCCACATTTCCAATTGTGAGGACTTACACATCACACATGGAGAAGGGAACTCACTGTGACACTCTATAAAAAGTCACCAGGAGGAACCTGGCCAGACACCTGTTTCCACAGGGTGGAGTACACAGGTCTAACCAAAAGAGGGCTCTATCAATAGGACATAAAAAATCTCTAAGACAACGGGCTAGGGAGAGGGGCACAGCGCTCAACCACAGCAGCAGACACCATGAAAAGGGGCTGGGGAGATGCACCACCCACCCAAAAATCTCAGGATTGAGGATTGTGCCTAGAAATCTACTCGCCAAATCCACAAATGCACCAAACAGACTGACAAAAGATAAAACCTACCCATTCTGCCAAACAGTGAAAAAATCTATTCCTAAATCTAGCTCCACTCATGTACCCTAGTTCTTCTCATCATCCCAAGTTCCAAGAGACTTCCACAGTCACATCCAACGCTGGACACTTACTTGCTACCATTAAACATCTTGTTCAGGGCGTCTCTTGATATAATGTGACCACAGACCAACTTCATGGGTGGATTGCTATCTGTTGTTTGCTGACGAAGGATGGGACAGGCAAATATAGAGTGATACCAGCACTTTTTACCAAGGTCCACTTCAATCTGCTCAAAGAGAAAGAAACCAGAGCGAGTTACGGTTCAGAAAGCCATCTACGCATCAACATATCACTGAGCAGCAGGCACTCCCAGGCACTCCGTCAGACCCCTGTTCTTGGGGGAACCTCCTCCAGTAGGGGACTCAGGCAGGCAGTCTGAGGAGTCAGTCTAGACTGTCTACAGCGCTCCACCTCTGAGCACATCCCCATCCTAAACACTCTTGAAAACCCATCAGGAGAAGGAGCACAGCCCCCAGAAGCCCAGCACACTTAGCCAGATGATAAAATGCAAAGTGGTGACTTTTAAGGACAATCTACACACAGCTCACTTCTCACTTCAGACCAAGTTTCCCACGTTTTGTAATGGTCCAGAGAAACTGCCTGAAACAGGACGTTAAGGAAGATTCAAATGAACATTCTGTGACTGCACATTAACCCATGACATCTGTGCTTTTCTCTCTGTTGAAATTAAACAAATCATAAAAACTGAAATCGGCTAGGTGTGGTGGCAGTCGTGTAACCCCAGCGACTTGGGAGGCTGAGGCAGAAGGATTCCAAGTTCAAGTCTTGCCTCAGCAACTTAGTGAGAGCCCGACTCAAAAACTAAAAAGGGTTGGGGATGCGGCTCTGTGGTAGAGCACCCCTGGGTTCCATGCCAGGTACTGGAAAAAGAAACAAAAACAGCTGCGGAGCATTGAGCAAAGCAACAGGCCCCTGATGGAGGCTGCAGAGCCCTGCAAGGCTGCCCGGAGAAGGCTGCCCACGGAACGGGACCCACAGGCCCCCCTCCAGTGCCTATCCAGCAATGGGCAGCCTATGGTCCCAGTCCAGGCTGCTCTGCTGTGTGGGCACTGGCCTAGCTGGGAGGCTGCAGCATGAGCAGGCTCAGCCCTGCCCTCTCGCTCTCTGAGCATAGGGACTGGAAGGCGTCTGTGCTTCTAATCACAAGCCTTTAAGCAGCTGGGCAACCGACGGGCCAGTGGGCTGGCTGGAGAACAGGCCCCGCAGAAAGGCACGATGCACATTTTAGGTCCCTGCAGGGTCTGGACACCACCAGGAAAGAAGGACAAGTTCAGGCCAGCCTTGATGCCAACTGTCGAGGAAGCAGCCGCGATACCCTAGGCCTATGCTGAAGCTGCACCACAGCTGCCCACCCCCTCCTCTGCATACGCTGGGTCTGGGGCTGAGGTGGCTGGACAGAGGCACGGCCTGGTGTGCATGCTGCTGGTCATTCTGTCGTGGTCATCATCTCCATTTTTCATTTACACTTTATTTTCCACAGTGCTGGGGAGCAAACCTAGGGCCTCGCACACGCTCGTCGAGGGCTCTGCCACTGACCTACAGCCCCATAGACATTTTTTAAAAAACCAACTGTCAGATGGCCACAGCAGTATTTCCCAGTTGAAAGGCAAAATGGACATTTAACACCCCTGGAACCCGCAGCCTCTCCAGGAGGGCAGTCAGCGTCCACAAGTGGCACTCACCGGGAGCTCGTCCTTCTGGTTCCACACGCCAGTGCACTGCCTCTGCTCGATCACCGCCTTGATGTTGATCAGCGCTGGCAGCGCCACACAGCCCGCTGAGAAGCTGGGGGTGGGGAGGAACGTCAGCTGCAGGTGCTGGGCTGGTCCTGGGAGACCCAGGCCCTGGCCACTGGACAGCACACAGAGCCTCCACCTGCCAGGGCCAAGCCCAGCCTCTCCCACTATAAGTATCTGCCTTTCTCCCACCTCCCGACTCACTGTGTGTCTCCCACAGCCACTGAGAACCAGCCCTGTCCAAGAACAGACCCCACCTCATCAACATGGGAGAAATGAAGCCTTACATTTACTATTTTAAAATTCTCATTTTCTGAAAGGGCCCCAGTTTTCTCAACGCCTAGAGAAACAAAGCTTCCGTCCATGAGAAGAGGAAGCAGCACTGGCACCCATGCTGAGGGAGGGTCAAGAAAGGTGGGAAGCGTCCAGTCAGAGAGGGCCAGTCGGGACAGGAACCCAGGGCCTCGCCCTCCAATTGCATATCTCGGCCCCTGCTTCAAGGGGGAGGGACGTCCACTTGGCCCCCCTGGCCTCTCCTGCTCTCTCCCTCCCACGCGCCCAGGACACTATCATTCACTTCCCTGGAAAAGCTTCCTAGAGGAAGCTCAGCCAATTGGGAGCCTTTACAGCACACTCTTGGTCACAGCAAGTTGTCACGCTTGCCAAGACCCAACTGAAGAGGCTCTGCTGAACAGTCACTAGTGGCACTTTTTCTTCCGAGGCTCCTCCTAGACCTGGAGCCCCTTCCGGGTGGAAGCACCACTTCTCAGACCTCAGAGTCCCTTCTCAGGGCTGTTCCTAGTCATCCCAGGCTCCTCCCATGAAGAAGCCTGTCAACTTAGGACACTCCTGCGGCCACCGCAGCCCAGACTCCTGGGGTGCAGGCATTGACACACCTTCCTCGCATGCCAACCCAGTCAACTTCCTGTGTACACCCCACTTTAGCACCTGCTCAGGGGACCCCAACGGACAGCAGCACCACAGGCACCAGGGCCAGAGACACTACCCGTCTCCTGTGCCAGCATGGAGCCCAGGGAATGGAAGGCAGTGGCACGGTACCCACCCTGCACCCAGGGGCTGGCACATACCAGGGGCTCAAACCCTGTTGAATTAAGTGAACAGAGAGCTAAAGTGTTATTAAAACAGGTCCTTCAACTTTGGTTTCAGGATGCTTTTACAGGCTTAAATATGAAGGATCTCAAAGAGGTCTGGTTTTTGTGGGTAATATCTATGATTTAATGTATTAGAATTTAAAACAAATGAAAGGAACTTATTCACTTAACAACTTCACCCTACCTCATGATGAGTAACGCCCTCACGACAACACCTGCTCCTCCAGCCAGAGGGTGTGCTGAGCAGACAGCTCCGCTCTCCCACTCCCGCTCTGCAGCCTGCCCCCAGAAGGAGGCCGCCTGCTGCAGGAAGTCCCAATATACAGCACCTGACTGCCTTTCCAGATACCTGGCTACTCTTCAGCACAATACGAAAGCTCAGCAGGCTTCTCAGGGTGGCTGCAAAGTGGAATCTGGAAGCTGACCGCTGAGGGTTCTGTACTCTGCTGCCCTGAAATCTACTGGTCCTTCACACTCTGAATGACGCTCCTACCCGTGCGTGATTTTCCTAACATCATGCTAATTACGACCTTCCCAATGCCTCGCTCCATTACATAATGTCCCCCAAACTCTTGTTAACACCGCCTGCACCCCAACAGCCTCTGTGCTGGGGAGCTGGCGAGCTCACGCCAAGGGCACTAGTATTGGAGACTTTCTAATCCAGGTTCAAGTCCTCAACTTTACATCATGGCAAAGACACTGTTCGCTGTTATCTTGGACACACAGGCCTCCTGCACTCACTTGGAGAGTGTAAGGAACAGTGGTTGTCAGTGATTCTTTTTATCTTTTAAAGGATTCTTTTTTCCTTTTTCTGTTGTTGTTGTTGTTATTTTCATGCGGTGCTGGGGATCAAACCCAGTGCCAGGCAAGAGAGGTACCGTGAGCCACAGCCCTGGCCCTGGTGGTTAGTGGTTCTCTAACTCCAACTGCACACAGGGAGGCAGGAAGCTCAAGTGCTTTATGCCACCTTCCCAGTCCACCACCCAGAACGCTGAGCAGATGTGCGCTCAAAGTCGGGACTGAGTCAGACGGACCACCCTTAACGTGTGGTCAAGTGCACTAAGTATGGCCAGCATCTCTCAGCCTGCGCGTGGCTAGACTGTCCCCAGGTAACCCACCACTGTTTCTGCATGATCTGCACAAACCTCAGCAGTGGAAGAGACCCCCGAGGTTCCCACTCCATTCTGGAAACTGCTGCCTAAAGCCACACCCTTGTCGAATGGCTCAGCCCCTCGGCTCCAGTCACCACGACAAGCCGAAGGGGCTGCCTGAGGGGGCAGCACATAGCTCCTCCATACCTGACACTGAGAGGGGACTCCACAGAGAGCCCCAGGAGGGCGCAGGCGTCCCGTGTGAAGATGTCACAGATGTCGGCCCACTGATTGGCGTCAAGCAGGTGCACGTACGGCGAGTTCTCGATCCCTTGTCTCAGGTACACGAGGCTACCCATCAACACCTGAATGTCTAAACGAGAAAGTGCTGCAGTCTGCAGGTGCGGGCAACAGGCTGAGGCCAGGGCAGCCACTCAGCTGACCCCGCCTGAAACAACGTGAGGCCCACGGCTGGGCCTGGCTGCAGAGCCCAACCTGCAGCCCAACTCCTGCTCCCACACAGGCATGGCATAATATCACTCCCCAAGAGTGACTTCGATGTTGTAAAGGAGCCGCCACATGTCCTGGGCGCAGGCAGCCGGAACTCCCAAGCCACACACAGGGAGCAATGGCTGCCGCCGGCTCTGTACATGGGCAGTGAGGCCAGGTGAGGTGGGCAGGAGGAGGGCGAGCACACAGCTGCTACTCCCTGTCTCCCCAGGCTGAGGGATCCCCAGCTTCCCCTGCCTCCCAGAGTTGCCCCTGCAGATGGTGGAATGTTCAGTCTCACTGGAGTCAGCTGAAGCTTTTTTGAAGAAGTAACTCTCATCTGCAATCCTTTTAGTTTATTAGCAAATGCATACACTAGACCTCATGGAGACCACCCCTTCTGCTCCAGTGGTGACAACAGACCTGTTCCAAACACGGAGAACACCTGGCTCGAGACTCACCTTTTTGATGATTTAGGGCAAATGGCTGAAAATTTTTAGCATACTGCAATGCTTCTCGCTGATTTGTGGTTCCACCCATCAACAAGCTAATGAAGTAGAGTCGGTGCAGCTTGAACTCCAGGGAGCTGTTCTGCGCTATGAGCATTTCTCGGTTTGACACTGCCCACCTGAGGAAAGAGCAGAGTCGAGATGGTCAGGAACATGGGGAGCTGCCACCAAGCTGCCTGAAAGCTAGCGTGGCGTGTCTGGCTGCCCCCTGGTGGAAGGCTGGGGCAGCACCACCAGCACCACCAGCACCAAAGGCCAGAGGAGGAGGTTAAGCTGGATGACCACAGCAAGTTTCCCACCAGGACAAGGACCTGGACAAGGACATCACAGAGGCATCTGGGTGTGAGCAGGGCCACGCCCTGAGCAGGGATCCCCAGGAAATCCTCCCTCCATGCCTGGATCCTCTTTCCCTGTGAAGATGGCCTGCTGACAGACCAAGGAACCACTTATTCCTGAACTTCCACTTTCATTAGCTAAAGAAGGTGCCACTCACCCTGGGACTAACAGCAGCAGGCAGGCATTTGTCCCCAGGGTCCTTCCCACACCTTAGGAACTAACACTACACAGATAGTGTGATCTTCCCATGCCCAAGAGACCTGTGCAGACCTGGTGTCACCAAGGGAAAGAAGAGTACCCAGTTCTGAGCTGTCCAATGGGGCAACCTACACCTCAAGGCACAAACAGCCAAATAACCCCTGCACTGGGACCACCATGACAGCAGGGCGGCCACACGCAGAGAAGGACCCCAGCCGCTTGTTCACAGTCTGACTCCCCAAACACACCCGAGGATAGAAGCAGCTGGTATCATATTCTTTGATTTGATTTTCATCTGGACAAATACTCCCCACCTGACCCAATTCATCAGTCAATGCAATCTGAACTGAGTATGAATCAAAATCTGTGTTAACTCCACAAAACACCAGAGATCAATGTTCCAAATTCTTCACGGTCAGCGGACAGGACTCACACTGGACCACCCAGACCACCCTTCCCAAGGTCTGCACAGGCACTTCTCAGTGACCTGCAGGTGACCCACATCACAAAGCTTCTGGCTTCAAAGTCAAACTGGGTTTTAAGCATTAACGGTCTGGATCTTGGAAGTACCTATTCACGTACCACTAGGATCCTGGGCACCAACCTGGCCCTCCCAGCAGCTGTCCTCTGTGAACACTAGCCCCCAGCACGAGCACCAGTGTGCTGGCTGGGGTGGCCTCCTTCCTGTCTGTCCCTGATGGGGACACCACCACATCCACATAAGGTCACTCAGCCAAAGCTCACTCCACACCCTCAACTCCTGCAAGCATGAACACCCTCTCCCCTCTCTCTGATCGGGGTCTACACGTGCAGGACTTTCTAGTCAAGCAAGGGAGCTGGACAGCAACTATGAATTAAGAATGAAAGCCACCAGAAAAAAGGCAAAGCCCATAAATAAGCAGTTCACAAAATAACCTCATTTTCACAGGAAAATGTTCATGATACCATGTTAAAGGAGGAAAAAGTAACTTTTAGCTAGCACCCCCACCCCCGCTGTGGTGTCAAGGATTGAACCCAGGGCCCTGCACATCCTAGGCACATGTCTATCCCAGAGTTGCACCCCCCACCCCTCTTTTTGTAAATTATTTAATTTGAGACAAGGTCTCCCAAAGTTGCTGAGACCGGCCCTGAACTTTTGATCCTCCTGCCTCAGCCTCCCTAGCCACTGGGATTACAGGTGTGCAGCACCATGCCTGGCTCTAGTTACCAGGAACTTTAGCAGTAGTTCCTTGGACAGTGGATTTCCAGCTTTATCATCAACTGCTGAGGTACAGCCTGACAGCCACATGCACTGTCAGCCCAGCATGGGGCCCACCCAGGACCATGGGTTCCTGAACAGTCTGTACTGGTGTCTCTACAATGAAATGTTACCTTTACATTTGAGAAAGTAGTACCTTGGTAAGCTCATGTCTAAGTAAGATTTCTTCACTAACAGTAATTACAGACTATTTTTCCTAAAAGTAATTCAAGCTTTTCAAGCTATAAACATGCAAATCTTTTTCGAAACTTACTGAGACATTTAGATAATGTAATTCCTAATTTACTATTTGAATTTGTTTATACTTTTCAAATTATGTCACCAACAAATAATCAGAATAAAGGGAATGTTAAATCCTCCCTCTGCTCTTCAAGAAATGTTTAGAAAACTAAATAGAAACCCATTTCAAAAACAACATCACAAAACCCAACACTCACACAACCAGGTCTACACCATATTCCCCAGTGCTGGGGAATAAACCCAGGGCCTCACTCCGACCACTGGGCAACACTGGACCACTGGCCACGTCCCCAGCCCCTGGCCTCTTGGTCAAGTCAGTCTACTCTGAAAGGCTTCTTCGTGTTACTTCTGAATACTTGTAAGACTGGGGTCTGCAAAGCAAAGGGACTTCTAAGCTTCTCCCTTCCTAGCAAAGTGTTCTTCCTAAGCTGATGATGCGATCCACTTTTACCTCTTTCTGGTCAGGGTCCTCCCAACCCCAGAATTGTACCCGTGGACTCATGTTGGGACTTCTTACCCTCAATTCCTGGGCCACAGTTGACTGGACAGTAGGCAGAGGCTGCGTCTCACAGCCACGCCCTGCGCTGCCTCTGGCCAGCTCATCCACCTGGCCCTGCTTTGCCCCTCCCATCGATGCCCTTTCACGTCCACTTCTGGAATCTGGTGCAGGTTCCAAGCAGCATTGTCACATACATTAGCTGCCTCCCCAGGTAGTACAACGCTGTCAACTCACACTGACACCCGAGCCAGCTGGGCCATCTGTCATTGGCAGTGACGCTCTAACATTCCTGCAGTGGTGTCTTCTCAACAGGGAAACTGACTTCGGCACTATGGCCTGAATGTCAGACTGGAATTTTGTCTTTTAAAAGTCTCCAGCCCAAAGTAGAAGTAAATGCTCCATTTAGGAAGGAGCAGCTCCCGCTCTGCGGGGCCTGGAGGGCCCTGAGGCAGGCTCCACACGCTCCCCAGCCGGTCGGGCCATGTCCTGCAGCACTGGCCGGTGTCACTTTCAGACCCAGGGGTACTCTACCACTGAGCTACACCTACAGCCCTCTGTAAGTCTGATTTTGAGACAAGGTCTCGCTCAGTTGCCTAGTCTGGCCTCAGACTAGAAATCCTTCTGCCTCAGCCTCCCAATTTGCTGCGATTACAGGTGAGGGCCATCACACTGGCTACTTTCTAATTACAGGGCTGTAAAATAAAACAAGGAAGAGCAGGTGACAGGAAGCCAAGCTCAGCCTTCAACACCTACAACATTGGTTATTGGCCCCTTTATTGAAAAGTCTGCTGGCACTGCTCCAGAAAAGCACCATAACTTCCTCAGATAATTCCTGTCAGTGACCAGTTCTTAAAGGAGCATCAAGAGGTACAGTAGTCGTGAACAGAGCTCCATGACCCAACGTCTGCACTCCCCATGGTCACTCTGTCCCAGGACACCTCCCCAGAAGGCTGGCCCAGAGTTCAGCACCCTGTGGGGGCTCAAACATCCTGTCACACAGCCTGAGCAAGGGGGGTCGTCAGAAGGGGTCCCACAGAGGGTGGAGCACCAAGGACCCAGGGAACCTCTCACACAGTTCAGACCAGCTGAGCACGTTCCTATTCTACATCCCTGTATTTCACTGGCTAAAAGAAAGAACTCTCCACAGATCTCTCTGACGTCTACCCCAGGTAAGACAAATACATCGAAACATGTCTAAAGTGCTTTCTAATTTAATTTTCTTACAGTTCTTTCAAAGTATCCAAAAGAAGGCAAATTCAGTAACTCACTCCAGGGCAGGTCTCAGAACTCTGACTTTTAAAGCTTCTAATATCCGATTTAACTCCACAAACGGTTCTTTCTGACTTGGGTCTACAGAAAGACCAGATTCCTGAAAAACAGAAAGAGCGTTTGTTAGCAGGAATCAGGATGAAAGCAGCATAGTGAGTATACTCCAGATCACAGATAGCTGACAGCTCCTGGGACAGGTGTCTCCATGGTGGAGACTAATGGTGGCTGTCACTCTGCCCACCGTGCTGCAAGGGGCACCTGTGGCTTCACAGCCGTGCTGCAAGGGGCACCTGTGGCTTCACAGGAAGGAGGCTGTGAGACAGCAGTGCTGGAGGAGTAGCTGCCACCCTCGAGGGCTGAGGACAACTGAGAAGCAGCTAGGTCACGAGGCCTGGGAGCTTCAGGGAAGGCGGAGCACATGCTGTGCACTCCTCACTGCCTCCCACTCTGCATAAGGAAAACAAACTTCATGTTTTTCTAAGCCACTGTTGTTCGGGTCTTTATTATTTGAAAATAAACTTAATCCTCAATGATATAATTTACTATAAGAAATTTATAGACACACAAACAAAATCCCAAAAGGTTCAGAGAAAGATTCGAGTTATCATTTATTTGAATTGTTTAAAATAGAAAAGGCTTAGATTATAGTTCAGTTTGAGGACTGGCTTTAAGTTACTCAGTCCTGTTGGCCCTTCATTTCTCTAAACAGAGGGAGACAACACATGGGGGCCTACCACAGTTCCCAGTCCCTCACCAAGACCCTGTCCCGCCCTGGGCAAGCTCCCTCTTTCTCCAGGCCTCGCCCCCCCGCCCCCCGCATCTGCAGACCTTGGCCCCCCATCTGCAGACCTCAGCCCCTCATCTGCAGACTTCCAACAACAGTCCCCACTTCCTGGGGCTCAGAGAGCAAGAAACGCAGGGCGGGGCCTGAGGAGCCCTCAACCCGGGCAGCGGCAGCTGTTGGGACTTGGGACTGCAGGGTACTGGTGAACCATCCCAAGAGCCAAGGCCCACCTCTAATAGAGAGAAAGGGCAAACATCATGCACTCGAAGTAAACTTTACTTTGGAATTTGTTTATAAACAATCATCCTTAAGCGGGGCCAGATGAGGAAATAAGCCATGCTTCTGTCCAGGCCACCTCTCTGCTGCACAATCTCCCTAGCTACAGAGGACTAGGGAAAGCAGTCTCTATTGATCCCTTGGCTCAGGGCCTGGGACCAGCGTTCTGGGCAAAGGGGGGGGAGAATGGAGGCAGTGAGTTTTAGGACTAAGATTGGCACCACTAAAAAAAAAAAAAAAAGATTTACCTGTAAAATGAGGTCCAGCCTCATTTTAAAATCTATCAACAGCCTGCAGAAGACTCAACCCCCACTCTGCAAACAGCACCACCCAGGGGCTCCCCCGTGGACACGCTGATACCTGGCAGAGCTCCTCGGCCACATCCAGCATCCCCTGCCGGAAGAAGTGCTCCACCATGACCTCATTGAGGAGCCGCTGGCTGTCGGCCTGCCAGCAGCCGTCGATCCCCACACTGCTGATGTCAGAATCGAAATTCTGGGAAAAGAAAAGGGGGTCGTGAGTCCTGACCAATTCACCCACCCACCAAAAATGGTCTCCGCTCCCCTCTAAAGTTTCCCAGTAAGTACCAATCCTAACTTATTAGACACTACCGCAGAAGGCACACTCGTCAGTCTCATGGGACTGCTAACAATTCACACCCCCACTGGCAAAGGCACGGGGAGAGGGGAGCTGGAGCTTCCGGGCTTGCCATGCAGGGTTGCACGCCCAGGTCTGAGCAGCACATTGGAGAGCCTGACAACAACACTAAGGCAGACTGGCGACTGTCAGGCACATACTCAGTGAACACAAAACGAAACTGACTCTGACACTATAACCCAGAACGACCATCAGGACTTGTGGCCTGAACCCAACCAGCTCAACCACTAATAAATCAAAGTTCTCCACCATTTTTCCTTTTTGGTTACCAGAGATTGAATCTAGGTGCACTCTACCACTGAGCCACAAGCCCAGCCCTTTTTATATTTTATTTTGAGCCAGGGTCTCACTAAGTTGCCCAGGCTGCATCCAGCTTGAGATCCTCCTGCTTCAGCCTCCTGAGTCATAGGAATCACAGAGGCACATCACAGTGCCTGGCTGCCACTTCAGAGCACTGAAGAACGATGACTGACATACCCAGGGCACAGCGTGAAACCGTGCACATACAAAGAGCCAAGAACATCTCCACACATACAACAGGAGGTGACCAACAGACACCAACACCAAAGTGACAGAGATGCTGGAGTCACCAGGACTTCAGTCCATTACAAAAATGGTTTAAGAATAATAAGGGCCACACTCTTGAGGCAAACGGAAGAACTAAAGATACAGTGAACAGAATAAAAACTCACTGGATAGATTCAAATAGAACAAAATCTCAGCGCAAAATGTCAGTGAAGGTCATTGGAAACCACCCAATCGGAACAGAAAACAAGATTTAAAAAAAAAAAAAATGAACACAGCCTCAACAACTGGTGGGAAAATACAAGAGCTAACAATCGTGTCATCACTGAGCCAAAGGAGAGGAGAAACGGTGCTGTGGAAAGGAGAGCTGGAGAAGAGCCCAAGTGCGCAGACCAAACCTCCCGATGAAGAGGCCCGAGAACTCCAGAGGACAGGTTCACAGAAATCCTACCCAGACACCTTTCATTCCACCTCTGAAACTTAAAGACTGAAAACCAAAACTCAACAGAACCTGCAAGCAGCTAGAGAAAGCAGCGAATGACTCCAGTGATCACAGACTTCTGCCACCACCACAGAAACCAGAGTCCATAAAGGAGAGAGACAACATCTTTCAGACTCCAGAAGAGCAGAGCAGTATCCCAGAGTTCTGCACCAGCGAGTGCGGCCTTTAGGAGTGAAGAGGACAGACAGGCACTCTCAGGGGAAGGAGAACCCGGCCTGTGGCGGGCAGCCTGGTTCTGCAAGAACTGCTCAAGTGCGTTGTGGGACAGAAGGACAGCGAGCTGAGCTCTCTGAAGGAGAAGCAAATCTACACCATGGTCTGAAAGTTGCCTTTGTCATAGGCACTACCCCCTGATAAGCCTCTAGAACTTGCTTTTTTAAAAAAGCATATAAATTCAATTAGACAAGATCTTTAGGTGTAAGTGAAATTACAATGCTCAAATACAGGCTGACCAGATGAGAACAGGTAGGAAGTAACTGGCAATGCCACCACAAACAGCCCACTGTTTATAATAGCCACAATGCAGAAGAGCGCTCCTCTCCAAAATTTAGCACATTTTTCTTCCCCCTAAAGAGCTCTCTACCCTGTTTTTAGAATCACTAAAATTACTGTCAGTCTGAATTTTTATTCTCTCTGATTACAGACATCTTTCTTGGCCTAATACCAAACCTAAACAACAGAAATACTACCAAGTACCTCTACACTGAAGCAGTGGTGTCCATATGTATACGGAACTGTTCCATAACACCTAGAAACACGGCTTGTGCAAGACGCTGGAGTCTCACTTCTGCTTATCAGACTCTGCCTGATGAGAGTTGACTGCACAACAGTTCATCAATACTCTAAGCAAGTTGGACTACCTTTGTTCTGATGACTAACACACTGCACATTCTGGCCCTCCTGATCATACTGCCCAGAGGGTAATGTGTGCTATTACGCGCTCTCATGCTTTACTCACAAAGAGGCAATCAATGAATACAGGACAGGCCTGGGTCTCTAAAGAGGGCAGAGCTGACCGTAAACTCAGGACTCTTCCCTCAGTGCTCCAGACGAGAACCCTCAAGACTAAGCTCCCTTGCTAACTTGTTAAACGGATTCAACCCAAACACAACCTACAGGTTTCCACTGCTCACTTTACAATTATTCCTCAGCCTCATCGGCCCCCAACAAACATGTCCAGTACTTTTTCCTCAGGAAAGAAAGCAACTTCAGAAGAATCCCTTCCTAAGACAGCTTTACACGGCAGCATGAACCAAGTCGGGACCTCGACAGCTCCTGTGACAGCATCTGCTCACATCAGACAAAAGAATCATCGTCTCAGACTGGGACTGTGGCTCAGTGGTAAAGTGCTCGCCTAGCATGTGCAAGGCCCTGGGTTCGATCCTCAGCACCACATATAAATAAATACAGTCATTGTGTCCAACTACAACTAAAAAATAGATATTAAAAAAAAACTGAAGCCAAGATCATTGGAAGCAGCCGAGAGCCCACAGCTCCCACTTCTGCTCCAAATGCAGGCTCCCAGAGTGGCGTCAGGCAGGCAACGCGTCCTGCACCGTTGCTAGGTGACCGGACTCATCTGCCAGGCTACCAAGGAAACCAGCAGCACCGCAGACCCGTCAGGAGGTGGCCGACGCTGAGAATACCTGCTGTTACTAGCATCTTCTGTTTTGTTATATTTTTTCCTTTCACATTTTTAAAACAAAGTCTGGCACAATATTCTTAAATGGTCAGGTTAAGACTCAAGTAAGAACCAAAAATTTAAAAAGCACACATCCAAGGGTGTGTCCCTCTGCAGAGGCTGTTATAGCTTGGGAAAAGAAATCCAGAACACACCACCCTGAGCTGAGGCACAGGAGGCCCAGGCCGCTCCACTAAAACATCGCCAGGAAAGGAGGCCCACAACCTAGCCACAACTCAAACATGTCCAGATCAGTCCAACCTGAAGGACTGGCTTTCACTGGTTACCATCAAGAACCAATCCACTTCTCAAGTATGTTTTGTAAAGTCACAATTACTGAACAGCCAGGGTACTGTGGTAAGACCCAGCATTTGTTTTAAATCCTAAGTACCAACCCTCTAATGCATTCGTTTTAAATCCTAAGTAAGTACCAACCCTCTGCTTGTTACTTTTTCTCAAACTTCCCATCCACCCCAGAGAACGCCGTGGTGGGTACGTGGACCTAACAATGTGTGACTGGTACATCAACAAGGAACCGTCTTCCATCTTGCCTGGTGACGAGAAGGACCTGCGAAGACTCTTAGCAGAGCAAGACCTGGGTAAAACCCTGGTCTCCACAGATGTAGACAACAGCTACTTCACACCCAACCAACGGAAGGTCAGCATCCAGGAGCCAAAAAACAAACACCAGCTCCTAATGGTGACCAAGGCAAATCACCCATGGGGAAAATGGAAAGAGCATGAGATTCACAGAAGGGGCAATGCCAAGGGGATCTGCAAAGAGACTCTCAGCCACCGAGATGGATGGTCAGAGGACAAGCACAACTAGACAACACCCCTTCATTTCACCTGTCGGATTCTAGAAGAGGGGCTTCCAGCCCGGCAGCATCAGGGGTAAATGAGAAGTGAGAAAACAGGAACTGCCGGCGTCTGGGCCGACTGGAAACCCTACAGGAGAAATGCAGCAAAACCCAGTGGAGCCCAGATGAGGCCCTGGTCCCCGATGAAACAGCTCATCCTCGGTGATTCCCAGAGAACTCCTCTAGAAGCTCAGCCACCTTCTTAGATAGTCTACATTCTCCTCTACTTTTTCAAAGAGATGGTAGATTCACACTGATAAGCACTGGCTTCATAAACAGAGCACAGCAATGTACCAAACCATTCGGAGCTTTTAAGATCCCCAGCACCACAAAAAAACAATGTAAAGGATTTTTAAAAATCCTTAAAATGCTCCTTCATCCTGCCTGTGCCCAGAGCCCTGCGCAGCACCAGGCCCGCACCCGTCACAGCCTGGCATCTGCTGCCTTTTACTCCTGGCCTGGTCGTCTCCCCACTGGCTCTGTATCTGAACTGACCAGGGAAGTCCATTTGAGAGACTATTTGTTACCTCCCCCAAGCAACATCCCTCTTAGGCTAGAGGCAGAGGAGGAGAGCTGCGTGAAGGTCCTCAGGGCACCCAGCTCTTCACAGCTTGTTCTCTAGCTCTGTGACCTGGGCAGGGGACTCAACCCAAGTCTCAGTTTTCACACTTTCATCCAGGGACAATCACCCCCACCTTACAGAATGCTGAAGATTAAGTTGAACGATGTACACGACACCCTCTCTCCCTGTCTCCCACCCAGCTGTAGGATCTGAGAGCTGGGCCTGGCCCTCAAATTTTCTGATGCTATGCTTAATTTAAGAGTCTCAATTAGAAACATAAAGACTTACTAAAGCGTTTAATAACAGAAGTATAACAACAAACTCACTAACTTCAAGTCATTTAAATATAACTGCAGACTATCAGTGGGCGTGGCCCAATGGGTGCAAGGTCTTCCCTTCGCCCAAGTGGAACAGTGCCCAGCCAGGCATAGCCCCACACCTTCAGCAGCAGGCAAAGTGGGCCTTGGGGTCCAGGGGGACTCTCTGACCTGCAGTCCAACTGGCTGCAGAGCCGCGGCTCTCCCCCAGGCCTGCTCCACACTTAAAACAGACCCCCATCGCCCACATCATGCACCTGTGTCTGGAGCAAGAGTAAGAAGCAAACTCCCAGAACCAAACCTGGCGCCATCAACACAGTGTGACCTGGGGCAGGATGGCTTTCAGATGGAAAGGGCACACCACTCTGTCTGACACAGAGGCTCAGGCCAGAAAGGGTCACAGAGCCCGGCTCTGGTCCCTGTCAGGGCACCTGGTTTCTACCACACAGTCCTTTTGCCCAAATACACTAAATTTGAAGGAGGGGGCAGGCAGGAGGGCAACCGCCTGGGAACCTCTTCGCCCGTCTCCTGCCCAGGGCTGCTGCCCAGCGCAGACCGGATTCTTTCCAGGGCTACTCACCCACCACACTGAGGCTCATATTCCCAGCCTCTCCCTCCTCAAAAGCCCAATGCAAATTAAAAAAAAAAATATGTAATGTTTTGAACAACCAACAATAAAAATTAAAAAAAAAAAAAGCCCAATGCAAAGGCCAGGGGAGGGAGCCAGAGTGCCCACCCTACGGCACACGCAGGTGCCAAGCTGGCTGGGGCAGTTCTGTCCTCAGAACAAGCACAGTGGCCAGCCAGCAGGCACGGGGACCAAGGCAGTGCATGCTCAGACTGCATGATCTGAAAAGCAGCGTCTTCATCTCGATCACAAATTTCCACAAGTTACTAAACGCCTTGTCAAAGTTCACACAGTGTCGTTTGTTTTCTTGGATTGTATTTTTGGAGAGAATGGTTGATTTAACTATTTTGGTACTGGAGATAGAACCCAGAGATGGTTTACCACTGAGCCACATCCCCAGCCCTTTTTATTTTGACAAAGTTGCTGAAGCTGGCTTCAAACTTGCAATCCTCCTTCCTCATCTTCTGAGTCACTGAGATTGTAGCTACACGCCACCACCCCCTCACACCCAGTCACGCCTACTCGAAGGCAGCTCCAGACTGCTCACCGGTCACCTTAAACACATGCCTCTCACCCTAGACACTGGTACCCTGCAGCTTTCATTCCTCATCCAGACTGCTCACCCTAGACACCTTAAATACACGCCTCTCACCCTGGACACGGCTGCCCCTGCAGTCTCAACCCCTCAGCACATGCTCCACAAGCTAGCTGCTCCACCTAGCGGCAGAGAACTGCTCAGACCATGGAGTTTCATTTTTTGATAATTCCCTCCTCCAACAGGAGCGGCTCTGCCCTGGCCATGCTGATTCTCCAGTAAAACACACTGCTCAGAGGGGATAGCTGGGTGAGCACGTCTCCCAAGCTCACCCCTGGCATATTATTCCACACCCCTGAGCCTGGTTTCCCCTATTTGAGGAGGGAATGGCCTACCAGCACCATGGGGAATGAACCAACCCATGGACAGTTCCTGGTCCAGCCTGCGCAGCACGGCCCACCCTGGGGCGTGATGGCCGCCTTCTCCCTGCCGCTGATCACTCCTTCTTTCCAGTCCTCAACTACTTTCACAGTTCACTCTCTTTTCCTCTGGTCTCCTGTTGGATCAAACCCACACCTGCTGGGCTTTCCACCATCTGCCGTCCCCCAGCCTGAGGTGTCCCTACCCCTAGTAGGAGCAGCCCCCATCAGGCCAAGCTGTGCATGCTTAGACACTGTTCTGTCCCTTCTCAGTCCTGAAGAAGGTCACCCCCACTGCTGCTCTGAATGACACCCCCCTTTCCCAGTCGGACACTCCACAAGCCCTAGATGGCCCTAGACGGCCCAAGAGCCCTTCCTTCCCATGCACCCTCAGAGTCCTCCAGTGCCTGGTGTGTGAGAAAAGCACTCAAGTGCACACAGCCAGGCCAGCCTGAAACCCTACATGGACACACTGCTTTAGCTTTTCACCACACCGCGGATTTTAGACACTTTGACATCCTAGTATTATTATTTTATCACATAAATACATACCTGGAAGTCTGCAGCAGTAACTATTTTTATTGGCTTTTCTTAGGAAATAAAAAGCCAGTGACAAATTTAAAACAGTGATTAAGTGCCCTAAACAGGACAGAATTCTAGATTATCTACAAACAGGAAAGGCAGTTAAAAACAGTCCAACATATTGTTGTGGAATCCAAGGGCTGATATTCTTTATTTATAATAATGCTCATACTATGGGCATATGAAACAGTCAACATGTTAAAGCAGAACTCTTCGAAAAATTTTTTATTTATTTTTTAGTTGTAGTTGGACACAATACCTTTACTTGTTTATTTTTATGTGGTGCTGAGGGTTGAACCCAGGGCCTTGCATGTGCTAGGCGAGAGCCCTAGTGCTGAGCCACAACCCCAGCCCCACAATTTTTTAGGTTCATGATAACCTAAAACCTATAAAATGTCTTGGCTAACACCACAGACTTCTTTTTTGCTTACATTTGGAGAAGAACTAGAGAACTTAAATACCCAAGAAGCCTTAAAATATTAAAGGAAAAAATTACCATTTAGCATGTCAAAAAATTAATACCCAGTTCCTTCCCCCAGCAGCCTGCTCAGGCAGAGAAGAGCCCTATCCCAGAGACCACATGACCACAGCAGCTTCTGGCGGGAGGCTGGCCTTGGAAGCCAGTCCAGAGAAGGCGAGACCACCACTCCAGCCCACGGCCTGAGCAGGGAGGCTGGGGTGGGCACGGAGGTGACCCACAGCCTGGGCCTCCCTTACACCCCCACGCTCCTGCACACCTCATGCACAGCTGCTCCAAGCCCTTCTCAAGGGCCACGCTTTCTCTCCTCTAAGCTGTCACAGGTCCCTACTCTTCAAATCTAGAAATTCTTCCTGACTTCCTGGCCACTGGCAGAGTTTAACAGTGTGATTTTCTCTTTAGACTGGTTACTATCAATATGCTTTAAGAAACAAAGGCCAGCTTGCTCAAGGGAGAGCCCCGGCCTCCCGCCTGTCATCTGGAGAGGGCGGGGCCCTCCTAAGCTGCTGGACGGCACTCTGGCCTGTCTTCAGGTCCTGGACCAGTCTGCCACCAGCCTCGGGCCACATGGCTTTGGCTCATCACCAATTCAGGGTCCACCCGGCCTTCACAACAGCTGTCCAGCTGCACAAACTAACAGGCTTGAGCGAGAGCCCGGGGAGTCTCCCATGACAAGGCCTACACAGAATTCCCCCTGCATGCAGAAGCTTCAGGAGGGAGACAACTCCCCCCTCAGCCAAGCCAGACAGGATCAAGAACACAGGGAAGAGCGCCCTGAAAGGAGGAGCAGGCCCCCCTTTGTGCGTCTGAACCACCCTCCAGCGCCCCTGAGAGCACCCGCTAAATCCAGAGTTCCAGGCGGGCTGGGGCACCGTGAGGCACTGGGTTCCACCCTCAGCACCGCATAAGAACACATATTGAAGGTACTGTGTCCATCTGCAACTACAGACATTAAAGGAAAAAAGGTGATGTGTGATAGATGAGAAGAACCCAGGCCACCTAGAAGTTGCATTTAGAGGAACATGGAGCAAGTCTGAAAGAACTGTAAAAGAATTACAGCTACTTGAAAAAGTCCTTATAATTTCCAAGTACATGCAAAAAAAAGTTCTCAAAGGAGGAAGAGCAGATTATGTAATCAGGAACACTGCCTCAAACACCCGCCCCTCAAAAAATGGGAACGCAGTCGACCACTTCAAATGTGTCCCCTGGTGCGCAGAGAGGGACTTCCGTTCTTGTCACCAGGCACATCTAAATGTCACCAGGCACATCTAAACGCTTTGCCTACCAACAACCTCATGGATGTCGTACAGACCAGAAGACAGCTCAGAGAGGCACCAGTGCAAGCAGGTAAGAACAACCGGGCTCCGATCATTTCAACAGGACAACACCTGAACTAGGCAATGGACAGGACAGGTCCCCCACCCGAGGCTGGAATCACACCTGGAGCCTCACTTGCCTGGCCATTCCCAGTCCTGGGGGTTGGAAGTCCACACACATCAGGTGTGGCTCCTGAGATCATCCCCACTGATTCCAGAACCAGGGGCCTCTTTTCCAGACACCAGCTCTGATTGGCTACTTGGAAGGATCAGCTCTTCTGACCATAAGGGCGCCTTCTGGTTCTGCTGTCCAGCAGCCAGCCTGGTGGTCATGCAGATGTCCCCAGGAACCTCCTAGGGTTTTCTCTGTGCTTTGAGCCATCAGAATCACTAGCATGCCTTGGTCACTATCAGCCACCAAAATCTGAAGCTTCTTAACACCATCAGGAGTTAATGCCCTGGAAATGATTTAAGACCTACAAATGATTTAAGACCAACCCTCACATGGCTTACTTTCATTCCCATAAGCCTTATGCTAACACACCAACAGACACTTCAGGTACCAACCGAAGAATTCCAACGCCACAGTCCAGGCAGGTCTGATGCCAAAGCTGTGTGCACCACCTAGGAGTTATCAAACAGGCCTCACAACCTCAAAAAGGCTGCAGAGGATACTCACTGGCTTCCCAGCCCTTGCCAGTGACTGCCATCACTGACCCAGCCATGTGTCTGGAACCTGCTGAGCCCAAGCCCTTACCGCACAATGGCCATGGTGAGAGTACTCTGACAGGCCAGGGATGCCTCTGTAGGCACGGCCAAAGCAAGTCCCTGAGCTCAGGCATGCACAGCCTCATCATACCCCTCCAACCCTCCGGGTTAAAAACAGCTCTGAGACATCTCAACCCAGCCTTTCAGTACTGCTGCAGGCAGTCACTCCAACAGCTGGCCCCCAGCTGGACACCAGTCTCTAGATCCGCAGTGCCCAGTTCTGCGTCACAGTTCTCACTGGTGCACATACAGACTGGGCGACTCTACAGCTCAGCAGATACCATACCTCTGCTAGGAAGAACGCCTCCCCCCATTCTTCCTGCCCTTCCCAACATGCTATGTGAACAGGAAGACCCATGACCTGTTGCGCTCTCCCAGTGGCTGAAGTGGTCATGGGAACCAGGTGGTGACCCTGGACGACCCTCCTGAGGCCCCATCATGACGGGGAACACCAGGGAAGACTGGTCTAGTGCTGAGAACACCAGCAGCTTCTGAGCCCCGCCTCAGTGCAGACTGCGAACTCAAGATGCCCCTCAGAGAAAGCCACCCAACAAAAAGAGTCCTGCTGGCTGACAGCCAGCTCCCTCTGTTCCCTGAAGGCAACACTGAGCCAGCCTGGGGGCCACGCCTGTTACCCCACCACCGGGGGATAGAGGCAGGAGGACTGCAAATTCAAGGCCAGCCTCAACAACTTATCAAGGCACCAGGAATGCTAGCAACCCTGTCTCAGAAAAAAATCAGGGCTGGAACACAGCTCAGTGGTAAAGCACCCCTGGGTCTAATCCTCAGGACCCCCCAAAAAAGGCAACACTAAAGAAAAGCAACCAGCATGCCCACAGGAACACAGGGTCAGGAGCACTAGGAAGGACAGACCTGAGGACATAGCTCATCACCCACAGCAGATGAAGCTGGAGCAGGCACCCTGGCCACAGGAGGCTCCTCCCAGCCCCTGGGCTAAGGTGCTCAGAACAAGGCAGCCTTGGTATCCAGGCCCTGCCCAACAGGCAAATGGTAAAACAACAGAGCCATAAAAGGAGAGGGGGTTTGTTTTGATTTTATTTTCATTTTGAAAATAACAGCAACAGGGACTGGGGCTGGGGCTCAGTGTAGAGAGCTCACCTAGCCTGTGTGAGGCACTGGGTTCCATCCTTAGCACCACATAAAAATAAATAAAGGTCTGTGCCCATCTACAACTAAAATAAATAAATAAATAAATAAAATAGCAGCAACAAGGCCCTTCAGTAAGAACAACAGTAAAACCAGTTCAGCAAAGTTACCAAAAGCAAAGACAGAGGAATCACATAAAACAATCTGGGAAAGCTTACAGTAGCAAGTACCAACAGAGAAAGCTGAAGAGCACCGGTGCCCCTCGGTACCATACCTTATCGATGGCTTTTCCAACCCGAGAAACACTGCTGTGGATGTCTTTGTGGTCTGAGGCCAGTTTTTGAACAGTATCCTTTATTCTTTTACAGCACTGAGTCAAAACAAGTGACAGTGTCCCTGATAATTCAGCATCTTGGCCTGTAAAACAAGAAAGGCAGATTACTCCCCAAAGCAGACCCATAGAGGGCAGGTTTCCAGGAGACCCTGGGAACAGCAGAGGTGGAGGAAGATAAAGTGAAGTCGGGATCTGCTTCGAGGCAGAGGGACACATTCACAGATGTTAGTGTTTCAAGTAAACACCACGAAAGCACTCTCTGGGAATAAGAAAATTTTAATATGAAATAAACCACTTCTTTGATAAATGTCAACACAAACCGAACACCACCACCAAGGCAGTATTATTTTTCAGAAAATTATGTCTAAGTGAATAAATTTATTTATTCAACTCAGTGAAAATGTTCAAGGCATCCTGGAAACCTTTTGGTTTTGGCTGGCTGTGGTCAGGCAGGCCTACAATCCTAGCTGCTCAGAAGGCTGAGGCAGGAGAATTGCAAGTTCAAAGGACCTCAGCAAGGTCCTAAGCAACTCAGCAAGACTGTGTCTCTAAATAAAATATAAAAAGGGGGCTGGAGATATGGCTCAGTGGTTGAGTGCCCCTGGATTCAATCCCAATACAAAAAAAAAAAAAAAAAAAACAAACCCTTTTGGTTGTCACTGAATTTCTTAGATGATTTAGTTTAAATGCTTTTTATTCCATACAAATGCACGCCCCTCCCTCAATGAACCCTGGCACTAAGCTTGCCGGGAGCTTCCCTTGCAGGTAACACCTGGTGCTGGTCCGGAGTCCCTTGCAGGAGTTCGGCATGTCCTGAGTGGGTGCACTGGGAGAGGACCCCGGAGGCACCCTCCTGGCCCCTCTGCCAGTTCTGCTCAGTAGCCTCCTACTGTGATGGAGCTGAGCCATGGTGCCTCTACACCTGGCCCCAAGTCCTCCCACTGGCTCTCTGGACCCCGACACGTCTCTGAAGCTTACTAAAGCCATGGCCTCTTGCCCTGTGCTCCCTGCCTCCAGGTGGTTCCTCCGGCAGGAAAAGGGGAGGAAGATGGAGACAGAGCAAACCAATCCTGTCTGACCATCACTCTGCCATATCTCACATCCCCAGAGAGCACCAGGCCTGGTTCTGGACCTCGACCCACATTCCACCCCATGGTTCTGAACTTGGTTTACATCAGAGTCACCCAGCGACCTAGTTAAAGCAGCTGTCCCACTCCCCAAGTTTCTGACTCACCAGGTAGGGCCTGAGAATCTGAAAAAGAGCAAGTCCAAGAACACAGAGCCCTGGAGTCTCTTCATTTCACAAACATGCACTGTGCACACCCACTAAATAACCAGATAGCCATGCCCTAGAACTTACCAAACAGCGCGACAAGCAAACCACGCGTGATTGAAAAATGACACATGTAGTGGAGGGGCCAGAGTGGGAGAGGGAGGGTGTGAATTCAAAATTGCAAAAACAGGGGAAATGGACAGCAGGCCCCACTGAGACAATGACCTCTGAGTGAAGACTTAGGAGAAGCAGAAGAATGTGCCACATGGCAACCCTGGGGAAGAGCATCCCAGGACGAGGGGCAGAAATAAACCCTGACCAGCTGAAGAACAACAAAGACACCAGAGTGTCTCGAGTAAATGTTTGGCAAAGGAAAACAGAGAGGTGGCTGGAGAAACCATGGGGTCAACAGGTGAACGGATGAAGAAAATGTGGTGTGTATACACAATGGAGTATTACTCAGCCATAAAGAAGAATGAGATTATGGCATTTGCCAGTATATGGGTGGAACTGGAGAATATCATGCTAAGTGAAATAAGCCAATCCTCCAAAACCAAAGGCTGAATGTTGTCTCTGATATGCAGAAGCTAACACACCATTGGTGGGGGAGGGGATAGTTCAATGGATTAGACAAAGGACATGAAGGGAAGGGAGGGGATGAGAATAGGAAAGATAGTAGAACGAATGGAACATCACCCTCCTATGTGCTTATATGAAAACACAACCAGTTAACTCCACATCATGTACAACCACAATGAAAAATGGGAAGTTATACTCCATGTATGTTTGATATGTCAAAAACATTCTACTGTTATGACTGTCATGTGTAACTAAAAAGAATTTTAAAAAGTTAAAAAAGACTGACTTTAATTTTAAGCCAAAGGGAGATCCACTGCAAGGTTCTGGGCAGAGAAGTACAAAAGCTGAGGTGAAGGTCCAGAACGGTCATCGTGTTGGACACAGGAACAGATCAGTGAGACAAGGCGTGGTAGAACTCAGGGACCTGCAGCACCTGGCAGAGGGTTTCCCACTGACTATGAGGGTCGGGGGCTCTCAGATGGCCCCAAGATCTTTAGCCAAGACAGTGTTGTCTGCAATGAGGAAGGATAGAAGGACTAACAGCTAGAAAGTCCACAGGGCCCAGAGGATTAGGTGGACACACAAGCCGGGAGCTCCAGGGCACATCAGGGACAGTCTGTATCAGGCACTTCCAACCTGTCGTCACATAACTTGGCTAAGGAAGACCTGGGACCTCAGGAAAATCTCAAAACGTGTCTAAAAGGTGCTCGGTGCATCCTCCAGAGCAGAAGGGACCTGCCGCTCTGCCTCGGCTGCTCACTTCTGCTGTGTCTAAGCGGGCCACACTGAGCTGAGCCTCTCCATGAACCTCACCCTGTGAACTCCTGCTGTGTATGTATATATGTGTGTGTGTGTGTGTGTCTGTGTGTATATACTTTATATAGAGTTACGAAAAATCATGCTGTGAACGGTTAACTATGAATGTAATGCATTCCACTATTGCCATGTATGTAAGAAATAAACAAAAAATAAATATTTTGTGTTTCACACTTAAGTGAAAAGATAACTCACAGAATGAGAAAAGATACCTGTAAATCACGTTAACGTATCCAGAATAAAGTAAAAACCTCTTAAAACCTGACATAATGTGACCATCAATTCAATTTAAAAATGGGCAAAAGATCTGAATAGACATTTTTCCAAATTAGACACATAAATGACCAATAAGCATGTGAACAGGTGCTTGAAGATAGTAATCATTAGGCAAATCAAACAGGTACTCCTCCACACCCACAGGATGGCTTAACTGAGAAGACACCAGGCGTCGCCAAGGAAATGAGACAGCAGGCAGGCTCCTCCTCAGAAAGCCAGGGTCACCACCTGGCTCCACTTCCCTCAGGCTGGGGGACTGAAAACAGTGGGCTCATGCACGGGTGGCCAGGGCCCTGCACGCAAACCAGCAACCGCACAGGATGGCCATGCAGCAAGTGTGGGACAGACAGCGGCCAGTGGTAGGAAACACGGGGGGAAGTGTGCCATTAAGGTAAGCGAGATAAGCCGGACACTAAATGCCCCGTACAGCATGGTTCTTCTTATGGGAGAGTGTCCAGCAGGGGCTGACCCAGAGACGCGGCAGGCAGGGAGGGTGCAGAGCAGTCCGTGTGCTGAGCATGGGGAGCCAGGTCACAGGCACGCAGGCACAACACTGCAAACCCAACAGAACCTCCAGCTCAGCTCCTCTACAAGGTGAACTGCATGGCCAATAGGTCACACCTCCACGAGAAGATCCTTAGAGCCATGACACCTGGTCTACTGATACGGGGGAATACAAGGACCCCAGAGAACAGAAGCCAACCAGTGCCCAATCTGTGAAGCGGAGGGTCACTGAACAGGACAATGTCCCTGCTGCTTCCCAAAGAAGCCACCAGTGGTCCACAAGGCCCTGGCCATCCCTAGTAGAGGACAGGGCTGCAGGAGCAGAGGCTCCTCCAAGTCTCCGAAAGCAACCCCTGAGGAGTCCCGGCTGGCCTCATCAGCAGGAAGGAGTGGGCTAGCTGTTGGCCAGTACAGAGGTCTTGGTCCATGTGGTCCTTAACAGCCAGCCGGGTAGCAGGACCAAAGATTTACTAATAGGAGGTAGAAGAAAAGCCAACCCACAGCAGTCACGCATGGACAGTTAGAAGGGAAAGACCGTGGCCATTCTAAATGTGACTAAGGACATGCACCTACACCAGCCCTAGGAGCCCCCGACCAGCACCTCCAGAAGGGACCCAGGCAGACCAGGGCCCTCTATCTAGACAGAAACAAGAGAACAACTCCCTTTTCTGATCTCAGTGTGTGCTCTTTAGTGGTCCATACCCAGGGGCCTCGTAAGAAGCGAGAACCCCCACCCCACAGGACTTACTGAGTTGGGTGTCTTAAGACTTGGGCTCCCTTTTGTATTCTGTTTAAAACTGACATGGACAGTTCTACTTTAAAGCCTAAGCATCTGACCCTTTTCGTTTGAAGCAACCATTACTCAAAGACTGATTATCACTGGCCACGAAGCCTGCACAACCAGACTGGAATGGACAAGAGATGGGTTGGGGGACTGTGACAGGCATTAAGACTCTGCTTTGGCTTGCAAAGGTTCTAAGCATGGCTAATAGCAGGGTTACAGACTTGGCATCTCTGCCTCCATCCCTCTGCCTGGAGCCAATTTGGGTTCCAGGAACAAGGTCTGACCTGATAGACACTTGGGATGAGTCAAGGCTACCCCCACCTCCGCAGGCAAGGCCAGCTTCCTCATCCCACAAGACCTGCCTAACCAACCCAGAGCTGATGAACAGACCACACCCGTTGTGAGAAGCCCCAGGTGGTGTCCTCACGCCCCTTTCTATAGAACCTCAAGTCTCTGTCAGCCCCTGGAGGACAGGGCCAAGGACATTCAGTAACTAGTTACCAGATGAACATAAAAACAATAAATGATATGCTGCACACTCTTGGCCAGCACTGGAGACTGCGACTACCAACACCAAACACCAAAAGAATGGGAAACAGTGCTGTGTCCATCTGCCAACGTAATCACCAAGTAGAAAACTCCAAGGATTCTTTGCATGGACACACACTCATACACCAATTTCCAAATAAGACACAAATGAAGGGTCCTCCCCTCCCCCACCCCAAGCTTCCCCCCTCTTTCAATAACACCCCACACACCTCTGGAACCCATTGTCTTGTATTCAAACTTGACACTTTTGAGTCAGTTTGTAAAAGAAAAGCCTCCTAAGCTATATCGAAGAGACAAAGAAATACACCTCAACACCAGTACCACGAAGTCCTATAAAAGGACATCCTGAGTCATTCAGGAGCGCGTGACACTGAACATGTCAGGGCTGGGTCGAGGCTCAGCTGTAGAAGAGCCTCACCTAGTACATGCAAGGTGCTGGGTTCTATCCTCAGCACCGCATAGAAATAAATAAAATAAAGGTATTTTTTAAAAAGGGGGTGTCTGGGTGCCACAAAGCTGAAGATCATACACTTCCCGTTGTCCCTTGGTTTTTAAAAGTAACTCTCCATGTTGTTCTGCATTGTGGACATCTGCTTGTCCCATTTTCTTCCCTGCTGACCACAAGGCTTAAGACAGCAGGTGTTCAACTGTGTGACAAGACTCACTCCCTATTCTGGCCCCTTGATTCTACGAAGAAGTTCTCAGGATGGACAGCTTTCTCTCCCTAACTGCTACTGGATATTTACTCTTTTAATTTTCTACCTGTCCTAATTTTCACAATTCGGTGGTTGGGGAAGGCCTCGAACAACTACACTGACACAAGATTGTGAGCCCAGACCACGGGATTGCAGGCCGACAAGGGCCAGGCCCTGGAAGGAGCCCAGCACACTGGAAAGCAAGCTGTACAGCAGCGGGACCCAGCACGAGTAGGTGCTGTTGACACCCAGGACCATGACGAGGACTCAGTGTAAAAAGCCTGACAACTTCACCTAGATTCCCCAGAAATACCCTACACCTGGCTTAACGTTTTCATGACTATACTGGAGGCAGAAAACAACTAAAATATCTTAGTTTATAAATATTACATACACTGCATTTAGCTCTGAGTTACTGAAAACAACTCCACTTTCACAAAATGGAGAGAATTCAATAAAAAGCAAAATGGAAAGCAGTTCTGATGAAGATAAACAAAAAAATCTATTTGGGAGCATGATTCTAAGAGTGCCCAAATGAAAACTCAGACTTCAGATGGCTTTACTCCACAATTCAATCCAGAACAGTTTTTTAAGGAAAAATTTTAAAAAGTCAAAAGAAATCAGGCATCAATAAGAAGGCTAGGAAGGAGGAAAATTTTGTTGTCCCACACCTTTAAAAGTCTTAATCCTCTAAAATAAACAATATAAAGTCAAGACAAAAACAAAAACAAAAGGAGGGAATGGTGACATTTGGAGTCACTTAACGTTCAGGGAGTGCTGACCTAGGTAGTGCCCAAGGTCAGCAGTGCCCAAGGTTCATGCCCCTGCTATCAATTTTCAGAGGATTAAGAAATCTAGGAGATAAGGGCTAAGACTCTCAGGCTGGTTCTTCTTAAAAGTCTAGGCCGGCCAGGTGTAGTTACACACACCTGTCATCACTCCAGGGCCTCAGGAGGCTGAGGAAGGAGGATGATGAGTTCAAGGCCAGTCTGGGCAACTTAGTGAGACCCTGTCTCAACATAAAAAAAAAAAAAACCTGCTTAAAAGGGTTGAGGGTATAGCTCAGTGGTAAAGTGTCCCAGTCTTCAATCCCCAGTATGATTATTTCTTTCTGTCCCTGAAAAACTAAAGTGGACCACTGAAGCCTAAGGCTGCCTCAGAGTGACCTCAGCACCCAGGACACAGCAGCTGATCAAAAGATCAGAGGGAAAAAAAAAGGCCCAGGCAGAACCAGCTTTTTTCCTAGAGGCGGTATACCCTGGAAACAAAAAAAGTTTGGGGAGTAAAATAATGGCTGGTAAATCTGCCAAGTGAAAGAACACAACTGACGTTCAAGTTCTGACCTTTCAGAACAAAATGGTAGGTTCCCTGATGGGCGCTGAGACCCAGAGAGGTCATTAAAGACCCAGAGCAGTGTGTCACGAAACCAAGCACGCACAATAAAGTTGATGCTTAACAGCTAAACTAGACGGTACAGACGAACAGTGGTCCTGGGGCAGAGAACAAGACCAAGGACTGTCACAAGGAAAGCAGACTCACAGTGTATGAAGAACTGCATAGAGGACAGGAGCCGCAGGCTCAGTTTTTAAATGTCAGACAGTCCAATTTTAGGTACTTCAAATTAAACATGTAAAGACTTACTTCATCTCCAGACATCTTTATCTCTGGAATGAATTTCTGAAATTAACTTTTTATTCCAAGTAGAGAGGTCTAAAACAAATTCCTGCCTCAGTAATTTTACCTGCTGGTACTGGCCCTCAATTCCCTAAAACAAATCTCATAATCACATCCCCTCTGCAACATCTCCTCTCTCATGGAAGGTTCTTTACTTTCCATCCTTTCCCTCTTAAATCCGGCCTATCCTAACCCTGCACTGCTAATCTGGTCTGGAAAGAGAAAATATTCCCTCCACTTCTCCAAATCTGGGCCCTTCATTCATTCTTTTCCATCACTGGCGCCTTCCTTTGAACCTTCCACAAGAGGTGATTTCCAGGGGAGGGGGCTTCAAGGACTGAACTGAAGCAGCCTTGAGCTTCCTTTCCCCCACCACTATAACTTCTTCTTAACCCCCAGGTATCCAGCTGGTTCTAAGAACTCCACAAAACTGCAAGGGTCACCGGCTCCCAAACAGCCAATGACAGCAAAGCAACCTCTCTTCTCCTTAGCCTGGCCCCTTTCCATTTCTGAGCTCTCTGCCTTGGCCTTGCACCCTCCAGGGGCAGGTTCCAGGCTGTGGCTCCAGGCATCTTAAGTGATCACCTGTTGTCCCCTTAGAAATGACATGGAAAAGCAGCCCTAGACCTTTGTCTATCCACTGACAATCCTCATTAAATCCTCTCCTCCCTCTCTTGTGTCCCAAACCAAACGCACCCGTCTTCCCTCCCACGCCCTACTTCCTATCTGTGCCAGGTTCAACACCAACGCAGCCGCCTTTCTTCCACTGACAGAGCCCAGTCGGCTTGCCCATGGGCGAGCACCGTGTTCTGCCTCGGTGGTCTTGCGGCGTTAGCATTTCAGCCCAAGCTCTTTCTCAAAGTTCACAAGTGGCTTCTGTGCTTAAAGTTGCAGGAGCCCACAGGCGGGGAAGGGCTCGGGCTCCTGAGAAACCCCCAGACGAAAGTCCTGCACTGCCGCTTGGAAGGGGTCATCTCCAGGGCTACACCGACCAGGAGCCAGGCCTCCTCATTACTGTAAAGCCCCAACAAACGCTCCCCAAGTCAACTCGGCAAGGCTGTCCTGGGGCGCAAGGCGACAGCGAAGCGATCTTGGCAAAATGCCTCCAACGGAAAACCCGACTTCTGGAAGGAAAACAGGTACGGACTGGGCCGGATAAAGCGAGTGACCGCAGTTCCTGCTGCAATTCGCTCCTCGCTCCCCCGGAGGCTGCTCCGGGGATGCGGACGCGGGTCGCCTCAGCGGTCTGCTAGGGACCGGCCAGCGACGAGTCAGAAAAGCGGCTCCGCCCGCAGTCGCTAAGTTGCCGGAGGCCGTGCTGAGCACCAGCTGGGGACGAAGCTGGCTTCCAACAGAAAGCCCGGGAGGGAGGCCGGCCCGGGACCTCGGGAGGCCGAGGTCAACCGAAGGCCGCGACCCGCACAAGGCCGCGGGCCGCGGGAGGCAGGTCGGGGCCTCGGGAGGCCGGACGGCGGAGGCCCGAAGTCACTGGGCCGCCCCGCGGCGGAGCGCGGACGGGGAAGCGGGCGCGGGCCTTACCGTGGCTCTGCAGGATCTCGCGCTTGAGGCCGCCAGCGTAGTCGATGAGCTCCTCCAGGCCGCGCTCGCACAGCTGCGCGTAGCCCGAGAACTTGAGCAGCACCTTCTCCAGCTCGCGCTCCACCGTCACGCACTGCTCCATGCCGGGCGGCGTCCGCGGCGGCCGGCCGCGAGGCTCCCGCGCGCGTCCCGGAGGCCCGGCGAGGAGGCGGCGCGCTAGCCACGGCGCCGGGGCAGCCCCGCGCGCGCCCGCCCCATGGCGCCCAGCCCTTCGCCGCGTCCCGGCCCAGCTCGCCGCGCTCAGCCCCGCGGCGCGGAGATTGTTTTGTTTTCCGGGAGCCGCCGCCGACCCGGTCCTCCCGGCGGCACCAGGCCCGCGACCTGAGGGGGAGGGGCGGAGGGCGGTACCACGCCGCGGGGGAGCGCGGGCCGTACCACGCGGGCGTGCGGGGTGGCGCGGAGGCGCGCGAGCCGCGATTGGTCCAGCCGCCGGGGGTACCGCCTCAAAGCCCGCGCAAGGAGGGCGAGGCGGCTGCGCGCGGCGTAAACAAGGGCGGGGCCCCAGGGCTCCGGGGGACGAGCCAATAGGCGTGGGAGAGGCCGGAAGCCAGTGTCCTCCAATCGCCGGCCGCGGCGTGAGCCCCCAGCCAATTCGGGTCGAGGGCCGAACCAACGGGCTCGCTGTTGGAGGGGTGACGGGAGAGCCCCGGACAGCCGGTCGTCTTGGGGAAGCCCCTCGGGCCTCACGGCAGGCGTCCAGAGGGCTGCTTCTGTAGCTTCGCTCTATCCGCAGTGCCTCTCGTCTCCTCGGCGCTCTGGAGGGAAGAGGGTCCGACGTTCCGGGGTTTTGATAGAAGGACCAGCAACGCAAGGTGGAAAACCGAGCCCGGCTGCCCGCGGTCTCAGGCCGGGGTCCCGGGCCGGCGGTCAGCGGCACGGTGAGCAGGGCCGCTGCTGGCCTTCCGGGCGCTGGCGACACGGCACTCGGCCGCCCTCCCCAGCCTGCGTCCTAGAGGCCCTCCTGCCAGGTGACCGCGGGCCGGACCGCCCAGGCCTTGCCCGGCGTTTGTGTCGC
Source organism: Urocitellus parryii (assembly GCF_045843805.1). Taxonomy (NCBI): domain Eukaryota; kingdom Metazoa; phylum Chordata; class Mammalia; order Rodentia; family Sciuridae; genus Urocitellus; species Urocitellus parryii. The sequence goes on along the minus strand of NC_135542.1, from coordinate 30,581,965 downwards.
TAGCCCGGCCCGAGCCCCGGTACACGCAGCTCGAGCGCGCAGAGTCCTGGACTCCCGGGACCGCCGGGCTGGCCCAGTTCTCAGAGCCCCTGCACCCGCCGGTGCCTGGGGCAGGAGGACTCCTGAACGTCCCTTAGCTCCCAGCTCCCGTTGGCGGAGCCCTCGTACCTCTCCCCCCCCTCGTGCCCCCCGCCGCCGGGTGTGCTCTTGCCTGCGCAGTGCCACCTTTCCTCTTCGTGCCTTGTCTGTACGGCTTCAACTACAGTGTGAAGGCAGATCCCTTTCTACTACGGTGCTGGTGTCACGGCGGTGACTTTTTTTTTTTTTTTAACCAAGGTGGTAAACTTGTTGAGCCTTAATTTCCTTTTCTATGATTTGGAAATAATTTGATGAATTGTTCATGGGATTCTTGGACTGAATCAGGCGGTCACGTGACCGTAGGTGGGAGTCACAGGGTGAAGGTGGTGGTTATTATTAGGACAAGCCCGACTGGCGCTGTTTTAGATCTTTCTCCTCCCCGTGTGTCCCATTTTGTTTTCTCCCTTCTCTCTTGGCAGGTGGCCCTTATTCCTGCTTCACTGAGAGAAAAAATCATCAGTTCCTACAACCTTGCCACTCTTTGAAAAAAAAAAAAATTCTACCATCAGTTTTGTGAAAGTTCTCATATACCTAAAGGAACAGGATTCCCCTTTCCCGGGACCACCCTGGGGCCCTACTGCATTTCATTCCTGCTCACTCCTCCCTCTCGCACACTCTTCCTCTGGTACTAGGTTCTTCCCCCTTTCAGGCTGAAAGAGTCTGACCCTAGGTGTAGGGGTCCCTTCACTCAACTTTCCTCAAGCTGTTTTTCTCTTCCTTGGTCCTTTCACTCTCAAACTGCTCTGGCAAGTCTATTCCTCCCTTTCCTCCAAGAATCTCCCCCATAAACTCAAGTCAACCTAGTCTCCCCATCCCCTCAAAAGTTCTTGCAGTGATTAAATAATGTATGTAAGGCATTCAACATAATGCGTGGCACAAGGAAAGGGCTTTTATTGTCCACTGAGCAGAAATAATCCAAGACTCCTCCTTATCAACAGCTTCAAGTGCAAGGTCTGCCCAGTGTGATAACCCAGCACAGTTCCTCCCCAGGCACCAGCAGTCAGTGACCCCGGGAGTGAGTACCGCTGAGTCATGCCTTTTCTTCTGGAATACCAATTTTCAGCTTTCGGACCTTCCCTTTCTTGTAACAGGACAAGCCTTATTTAACTATTGACACCTTCTAGAACTAGGACCACACTGTTCAGTACAACAGGCATCAGCCACATGAAGCTATCTAAATTAAAATTGAAGGTAAATTTCACTTCCTAATTGTACTAACCACATTTTCAATACTGGATGGCCACTTTGTTAATCAGCACAGAATGACATTTCCATGGCTCTGTGGTTTGATACTGTGCTGAGCCAAACCACAACCCCACCAATGTCACCAGCCCTGTGTTTGCTATATGAGATAGTCTGATGCATTCATGCGTACCACCCCCATATTTCTAGTTTTCCTGTTTGTACCTTGTTTATTCAACTACATTACCAGCTCCCAGATCAGGGCTGACTTCTCTTTTGTCTTGTGATGTAATCAACAGAGAAGAAAAAAGTCTTATGTACTTGCTAAAAGAAAGAGAATAAACAAATTAGAGTAGTCTAGGCTTCAAATTTAATTCAGAAAAGAGATAAAAATAGTACTTGTATGGGCAGAGACTTTTCTGTTCTCTCTTTAGTTTGCAGTGGCCCTTCCTACCCAGTGCATAATTGCTTTATCCTTAGAGAAGGATCTTTAGAAACAAGGTGGGGCAGATTTAGTTTTTAGAGCAACTGCAAAATTATTTTTAATTTTTGTTATTTTATTATTATTATTTATTTTTATTAGAAATTTAACTTCTATTTGTACCATGCAACCAAATAAATAAATAAATAAATAAAACACACCAAAAAACTCACTCCAGTACTCCAGTATGTGGATACTTGCTTCCACATCCTGTCCAACCTGGAGAGTCTTTCATTTGTAATTATTCTGTCCTTTGCTTTGGTCCTCCCCTCCACTCTAAATTTGATTCTTTATAACATGTAGCTAAACATTTTTTTTTAATGTAACTCAGTGGTAAAGCACATGTGTACACAAGGCTTTGGATTCCATCCAGCCCTGCAAGAAAAGAAAAAGGAGAAGGAAAATAAATCTTTTGTCTTCTGACCAAAATGCATATTAATTGTAGGAAAATTAGAAAATAAAATGACCAGAAATAAAGATCCTATGAAATCTCAACATCAAGGAGGGGAAAAATCAGCTTTAACATTTGAAATTTACAGATTTTTCCTGTGCAAATACATATGCCCATATGTGTATTTTTACCAAAGATTTTTATAAGTTGCTTTTGTTGTCCATTCATTTCTCTAATTAAAAAAAAAAAGGTCTAACTCCTTTGATTTGTACTTATAAATATGAAACCAGGCAGAGGCATGGTGAAAAAAAAAAGAGCCAAATTTTCACTTCTTTCAGATTTAAGAAACTATAAAAAATTTTGACTGATATAAAAAATGTTCTTTCCTGCAAGATATACTTTCAGATAAGGGTAAGAAAGACTTTATAATTACAATTGTGAAAAGGAATTAGCAAGGTTTACAAAGACTTTAACTAATTTCCTGACTTTATTCTAGTCATAGCTGATATAAAAATATAGGTAACTGATAAAATATGTTAGGAAAATATCGGTCCCTTTCAGTGTTTTAAAAAATCAATTTTCTTCAGAAACCTGAAATCTCTGATTGAGACAGGCCAACTGGAAAATGAGTGAAAGCATAGCTAGTGGCAAAAGGTCCTGATCTGAATGCCTTCTGCTCTTCTGTCCTGTGTGGTGGGTGGGGCACACTGGTGCTGTCTGCTGGTGGAATGAGATCATGCCCCACTTCCAGAGATTGGTGGGCAGTGTTGAAGATAACACATTTCTTCTGTGTCCACCCCGCCTTCAAACTGCACTGCCCTCTCAAAGTTAGCCTGTCCTCAGCAGTGAAGCTCCAGCATGGCCTCCACCACTTCCAGAGGCAAAGACAGTTCAGACGTGGCAGCCTCCAGTTAGGTCACCCACTTCTAGACTCCATGTAGATGGTACCTGGGCAATGCCCTTATACGTGGTGCCCAGTCCACAGGAGCATTGGTTACTGTGGACCTGCTGCTCCAGGCCTTATTTGTCAGAATCTCTCTGGAATCTGGTTGTCTTCCTGTTCTGTTTTTCTATTTCCTGATCACCATTTTGTGTGCTTTACCAGGTGGAGGAGGAGAGATGCTAGCACTGTGACCTGGAAGTAATGTATCCAACCCCTCCCAGCATCAGTTTCCTTATCTATAAAATGAGAAGCTTGCAATAGATGGCCTTTAAGTTCCTTCCAGTTCTGAAATTACAGATGTGACCAGTGCTTATTAAGTAGAATGTGAGGCGCTATGCAGCCAAACAGGAATGGGCAGATGTGCCCTCCTGCTTCTGAAAGCTTGTGGTCTGAATCATTACTACTCATAATAGAAACACAGGGATATTGTTTTTTGTATTTTGTTTTTAGTGGGTGGGGCTTTATTTATCTTATAATAGCTGCGATTTGCTGAGAGCTTACAGTATGCTGGGCATTCTGTTCCAAAATTGTGACTACCTCAGTCCTCAAAGCAGCCTTTTTTTTGCCCCTTGTGTGATACTAGAGATGGAACTCAGGATCTTGTACAGGGTAGGCAAGTGCTCTACCACTGAGATACATCCCTGGCCCTTTTTAAATTTTATTTTAAGACAGGGTCTGGCTAACTTTCATAGGCTGGCCTCAAACTGGTGATCCTTCTGCTTCAGCCTCTAGTGGCTGGGATTAAAGGTGTGGACCTTCTACAGCCATCACAGCCATTAATTCAGAAACCAGCAAGAGACAATAGTGGATGAAGGAAAGACAGAGGAGCTGGGGCCAGGTGGATAGCCAACCTCTGATGGAGACTGACTGACCCAGAGCTAGCTCAGCACATTGATTATATAGGCTTTATCTTCAAAAGGCTACTGGTGAGAAAAGCAGGCAATCTGAAGGACATAGCAAAACATGCAAGACATTGAGGTCATCTTGTTATGCCCAGAATTCTCTATCCCTGGGAGTTGGTGCCTGAGCTCAATGTTCCAATTGATACAGCTGCACGCCTTTGCACCCCCCAGCCAGGTGTCATCATAACAACTGGGCCATCTTGACCTGCACCTTTGCACAGGAAGTTCTCAACACCAACAAGCCATGAGGGAATCAGAAACCATGGTTCAAGTCACCGCCCTCCACATGGACCACCACACCCAGCTCCATTTGCAGCCTTTTAATTTTTTTCTTAATTTCTGAGTGCTCTCATCATTTTGAAATGATGACTTGTCCTCCCTTCCAGAAGTACAAAGGGGTTTCTCTCTCTGATATATACCATGAAAATTTGGTAAAGCGCCTGGAGGTACAACGGAAACATGGGGCCCTCCACGACTGGGCCCAGGTAGAGCTCCTAACTCAGACTCATTCACCCAGGTCCTCAAGGTTCCTCCAGCCCTGGTTCCTGGGAGGTGCCTGCTCCAACATCATGACCTGCCTGCCTGCCAGTCTGCAGGAGCCAACAGTTGACTCTCTGACCTCACTTCTCCAGTGAGTCTGCCAAGAGCTGATGTTTTTCAATTTGTTCAGGTGTTTACTTGTTTGAATAGTGATCGCTTCCAGGCTCCTTATGTGGTAGGCTAGGAATGGGAAGCCTCTTTGTATGCTTTTGACTCTGTTTATGCACAGAGTTGCCTCTCTGCAGAGGAGGTGTCTAGGGTGTGCACTGCTAAAGGGGTTTTTAACCACTTGGGGAAGACTCCAGGTACTAAACTAAGCAAGTGTTTTAAAATAGCCTTTTGAGACTTCTGGCTCCACCAAAGTGGGCCATGTCCTCCCTTAAAGAAATCTGGACATGCCCCGAAAACAAGCACACAAAGACTTTAAAAGATGGGGGCATGTTGAACTGCCTAGAATCTCAAGAGTTGAGAGAAGATACAGTGAAAATGCCCCAGGTTTACTTATTTCATCACAAATCCAAACCAGGCACTTATAGAAAGTGCCATCCCAGCTCCATGAACAGGCACAGAAAGAACACATCAAAACAAACAAACCAACAAAATCCTGTGTTCTCTTGCCAAGGAGTGGGACAGTGTGACCTGATGGCAGGAAGCCTTGTTGCAGAAAGTGCCCCGACATACAAAAAATTGTAACTCCAGCTTTTCAACCCTAGGCAAGAACCCTCACCAAACTTTAAAACTGTTTTAAAGTCCAGACAACCAAATGTGCATAAAGAAAGGAGGAACAGTAGAGAAGGATGAGTGGCATAAAACAGCAAACTGATAAAAGACGGCCACACCCTCCATCCCCCAGCAGTTCTAGTGGTACCAGCCTCAGAGTGGACCTTAACCCACCTCCAACCTGTGGGAGTGGAGGCAGCTCTGTTCCCCTGTGGATGCCTGGGCAGGCTGACTATGGAGCTGAGCTGTCATCTCTGCCTGGCGGAGGCAGGCAGGGCTCCAGTACTCAGCAGGTACTGTCAGCAGACTGAACACCCCTGATCAGAAGCTGGTTCCACTTCCCTGGAGCAAAGCCAGAACTGAACTTCCATTGCACGACTTGCAACAAGGTCAGTGAGTCCTACAGCTTGACCAACATGGTGCCAGCCTGGCCCATGGGCACTGCTTACTAGGAAAAAAATAGAAGATAGGATCCAAACTTTCATAATGTGCTACCCAAAATGTCCAGGATACTAATTTTAAAAATTATCCAAGCAATGGTGCATGCCTGTAGTACCAGCAACTGGGGAGGCTGAGGCAGGAGGATCACAAGTTCAAGGCCAGCCTCAGCATATTAGTGAGACCCTATCTCAAAAGAAAAAAATTAAAAAGATGGCATGTAGCTCAGCAGTAAAGGACCTGAGTTTAAATCCCCAGTACCAAAAAACCCCACAAATTTTATATATATAACAGGAATATCAAAACTTGAGAAAGGCAATGAACAGATGTCAATTATGAGATGAATCAAAGGTTGAAATGGTCCAACAATGATATAAAAATAGCCATCATAAAAGTACTACAGTCTTGAAACAAAGTGAAAATCCAGCAAAGAAGTAGAAATTATCTCCCAGTGGCTCCGGATGCAGAGGCAGGAGGATCACGAGTTCAAAGCTAGCCTCAACAACTTAGCCAGGTCCTAAGAAACTCAGTGATACCCTGTCCCTAAAAAGAAAGAGAAATTATCAGAAGAACTAAATGAAATGATAAAACTGAAATTTAAGAATATAATAACTGAGAAACATGCTGTTTAGGCTCAACAGTAGAGTGACATAATAGGACAGAATCAGTGACTCTGAAGTCAGACCAATAGAATATCCCTAGTCTGAACTACAGGGGAGAAATTCCCCAGGGTGGGGAATGAGCAGTGTCATAGGGATTTATAAGATAGGTCAAAATAAAGGAAAAGTATATAAAGAAGTAGCTAAAATTTCCCCTGACTTAGGAAAAGATGTGATCCTACAGATTCAAGAAACTGAACAAATACCAAATAGGATAATCTCAAGGAGATCTCTGCCACAACACATGATCACCAAACTTGTAAAAACTGAAGATAAAAAAATATATTGAAAGCCAACAGAAATAAATGATACATTACTTAATAGTGAAACGACAGTTTGAATTAACAGCACCTCAAACTATGGAGGTAGGAAGGAATAAATCTGTCATTTTTTTCAAGTAATAAAAGAATTGTCAGACCAGGATCCAGTGGAAATAACCTTTGGTGATAAGAGAAAAGTCAAATTCTCTCAGGTAAAGGAAATCTAAGTGAATTCATCCCCAACAGACCTATCACAAAATGGTTAGAGAACTTTTCTAGGCAGAAAGAGGAGATAAAAGAACCTTGGAACATAGGAAGGAAGAAAACAGCTAAGAATAATATAAACAATAGAAGCCGGGCACAGTGGTGTGCACCTGTAATTCCAGCTGCTCCGGAGGCTGAGACAGGAGGATCCTGAGTTCAAAGCCAGTCTCAGCAAATTCTAAGTCTAAGCAATTCATTGAGCCCTTATCTCTAAATAAAATGCAAAATAGGGCTGCGGATGTGGCCCAGTGGTTGAGTGCCCCCAAGTTCAATCCCCAATACAAAAAAAAAATGTGTGTGTATGTGTGTATATATGTGTGTGTGTGTGTACATATTTTTTGTGTGTGTATATATATATATATACACAAACACATATATATACACGCACCCACACACACACCTTCTCTTGAGATTTTTAAATTTCTAAATTGACAATAGAAGCAAAAATTGTAACACTGTTTGATGTTCTAAATACGTGTAGAGGAAATAAAATGATTATAAACAGGAAGGGCAATGATGTAAAGGGAGGTCAGGTTTCTATACTCATCTTGAACTTACAAATTGATGGCATCAGTATATGATAGATTTACATATAATAAAACCTATGGCACCAACTAAAAAAAACCTATACAAAAAGATGCCTTTAAACAGTTACTAATATGGCATTATGTAAAAATGTGGATGTGTAACCGATGTGATTCTGCAATCTGTATTTGGGGTAAAAATGGGAGTTCATAACCCACTTGAATCTAATGTATGAAATATGATATGTCAAGAGCTTTGTAATGTTTTGAACAACCAATAAAAAAAATGTGAAGAAAAAAAATTAAAAAAAATAAAAACACTATTGCCTGGTGTGATGGTGCACACCTGTAATCCCAGCATCTCTAGAGACTGAGGCAGGAGAACCCAAGTTCGAAGCCAGCCTCAGCAATTTAGTGAGGCCCTAAACAACTTAGCAAGTTTTGTCTCAAAACAACAGAAACACTACAAGTATAAGGGAATAAGAGGAATTGTTTAACAGAAACTTTCCATCGGTCTGATGGAAAGTTTCTAGAAATGGATAGGGTGATGATTGAAAAAGTAGCCCACCTGGTGACAGGAAGAAAGAAGCTGGATACACAAAATCAAATGAAACATGCAAAACAGCTGTAAAAAGTGTAAAGGTGTCTTTACAAATATAGCAATTAAAATACAAAATTGGAAGAGTAAATCAATAATCATGACCCAACTACATGAGGTCTTCAGAGGTTCATTGCAAATATAATTAAATGAGCAGGTTGAATGTAAAAAGACATATCATGCAAACATTAATTAAAAGAAAGCAAGAATTGCTCTATTACTACCACACAGTGAAGATTTCCAAGCAAAGAAAATTACCAGAGATCAAGGTGGAGGTTATATCATGAAGAAAAAGTTAATCCATGAAGAAGCATAGCAATTCAAAATATATATGCTCTACACAGGAAAGCTACAAAATATGGTGAAAGAAAAAGAAAACAAAGAAATTGAAACAATATGTGAAGGAGAAATCAATCAATTCAAAATTATAAGAGACTTCAGCACCTGTTAACAATTGATAGACCTTCGGCGGGATTGTAATGGCCGGAGTGATGGCGATCTTAGGACTCAGCTGTTTAACTCTCCTATTGGCTGGCTACTTGGCACAACAGTATTTACCATTGCCTATTCCTAAAGTGGTTGGCATTGACCTGGGCATCACCTACTGTTCTGTTGGGGTGTTTTTTACTGGCACAGGAAAAGTGAAGGTGATTCCAGATGACAGTGGGCTTGTCAGCACACCTAGCATTGTGTCTTTTACTGATGGTGATGTGTGTGTGGGCTATGGAAGCTGAGAGTTGGCAGATTCAAATCCTCAAAACACAATGATGCCAAAAGATTCATAGGCAAGATTTTCACTCCAGAAGAGCTTGAAGCTGAAATTGGCAGATACCCATTTAAGGTTTTAAACAAAAATGAATTGGTTGAGTTTTCTGTGACAAGTAATGAGACCATCACTGTTTTCCCAGAATATGTTGGCTCTCGACTAGTGTTAAAATAAATGGCAGAAGAATATCTTGGAATGCTAGTTGCTAATATGTCATTTTTGTACAAACAGGATTTGACTTAAAACAAAGAAATTCAACAATTGGAGCAGCCAACCTTGCAGGACTGAAGATCTGCAAGTAATAAATGAGCTTCAGCAGCAGGATGCCCTGTGGTCTCCAGAAGGCTGAAGTCTTCCTGGTCTTGGTTATCTACCTGGGCAGGGGAACTCCGGAGGTGTCATTACTGAATAAACAAGGAGGGGTGTTTCTAACTTGAGCGGTGTCTGGAAACCATAAACTTGAAGGACAGGACTTCAATCAGCGGTTGCTTCAGTACTTGTGTCAATTGGTGTACCAAACATGGCTTCCTCCATCTAGGAAAGAGGAAGTCCACAGACTAAGGTAAGCTGTGGGAATGGTCCAGTGAAATCTGACTGCATCAGTCCTCCCAGAGATCAGTGTTGCCAACAGTGGAGGAAAAGAGGGGAAGGGAGCACAGAGTGATGACACCGAACTGCCAAAGGACAAACTTAACCCAGGTGGCCATACAAACAGACAGTTTGGACCTGGCCTTTCGGAAAGAAAAGTGGAAAGTCAGGTTTTATTTGAAACAGAAATATCCCAGAAGCTCTTGGATGGCCTTAACGAAGATCTCTGCCAGAAAATACTCGCACCCATTCAGCAAGCATTAAAAGAAGGCCACCTGGACGCGACTAGGCTGACAGGCTGTTTTAGTCGGGGCTCTCCCCCGAGTCTTGGGATCCCAAGTCACCAGGAGTTCTTGGGAAAGGGTCACAACCCATCTGTAGCCCCTGACCTGGCTGTGGTGGCAGGGGTGGCCAAGCAGGGATTGATGGAGGCTCGTGGCCTCTCCAAGTCAGTGCTTCAGACATCCCCAAAAAGCATCTACAAAACCCAACTTCAGTTGAATTCTGGAGGAATGATGTGTGATCAAATACAAATATATGATCTTATCTGGTGAGCTCTTCCCCTTAATCAGAGTACCTACTCCAAAAAAGAAGATCGCGTCCTAAAGGACCTCCCAGATTTACCTAGAAGGCAATATTTAGACACAAGAAAATTTTACATAGCATTTTTTTTTGAGAGGTCTCATTTCAGTACATACTTCTAAAATGACAAGAATTGAAATAAAACTCTTACTGGAGGAGCATAGGTGGCTATATTTTCTGGATTCTAGAAATAGATAACCATATGCACTTAGCATTATATTCTGTAAACATTAAATAGTGCCAATTATAAGGTTTTCCAGTTCTTACTAAATTGTGTTAGTAGGAGCTGGTAATTTCTTTACTTGGTCATCACATGTACCTATAAATTTGAACTATACTTGAATGACAGTGTTGATATCAGGTATTTACACTGGAAGATAGGATTATTAAGCTGCATATATATTCAATAATGGCCATATACAAATTTATTTTTACAAATTCAGTGTCCAGTTATGTGTCATATGCACATATTCTGCATTTTTCCAGATTATTTTAATGTATTTCATGAATCAGTTTTTCTTTCTAAAATAGGTACAGATTTATTCAAACTTTTCTGTATCAGCTAGGAGAAATACCCAATTTATATTGTAGTCCCTTCATCTACTGAGCATCATTCTCTGCTTGGATTTCCATGATTCTGCCTGACTAGAATACAATAGGGAATTATTCGTTGCATTCTTAAATTGTGCTAATGTCACAATAAAGTCATTGCTATATCATTTTTGTAATCCAAGATATTTGTAGATATTAGTAAATAGCATTAATTACCTATTGTGTTTCTGTTTTTCTTCATTTACATTTTCCATGAGCTCTGGAAAACACAGCATGGATTTGAACTACAAAAGTTAACCTGATTCAGTTTCATTGAGATTTTTTCCCCATATTTTGTTTCAAATGAGGAAAATGTATCAAACTATAAAAGCCCTGTTTTTATTCTGTATTATTTTAAAATAGTTATATTTGGATTATTTTAGCCATAAATTGGAGTGTGATGAGATCATAAAATTTGTGAATACTGGAAATAATTCTAACATAGAAGGCAATATGGGAAAATTTTCCAGAAATCAGCAATTGTAGAATTTGAGTATTTTGTTGTATTTTATTTTTAATGGTTTTTAGTTGTTGATAGACCTTTATTTTATTTATGTATTTATAAGTGGTGCTGAGAATCGAAACCAGTGCCTCACACATGTCAGGCAAGTGCACTACCGCTGAGCCCCAGCCCCAGCCCCTTGTTCTATTTTACTTATTTCCTTTAAGAAAAGCCACAGAGATCAAGTAAAAAAATAATAGCAGTTAATTTCTATGATTCCCATGTTATTTGAAGATACTTGTGTTTCTTTCCTTAGTGGAGACCTACTTCACATTAATATTCAAAAATTTTATATCCTAGTCACCATTTTTTTAAAGGCAAAGTGTATCTTCTTTTTCTGGTGTTGAACTTGAAAGATGTTGTTTCCAATCACTAAAGGTGAGAACCCAGCAAATATATTTCAACAATATCAAGACATTGAATAGTGTTAATATTTTTTCAGATATAAAAAGGAAAACATGGGCTGGGGATGTCGCCCAAGTGGTAGCGCGCTTGCCTGGCATGCGTGCGGCCCGCACCACATACAAAGATGTTGTGTCTGCCGAAAACTAGAAAATAAATATTTTAAAAAAAAAACACCTCTCTCTCTCTCTCACTCTCTTTAAAAAAAAGGAGAACATTTCTTAGCAGTGAAATTGATTTTGAAACAAATTTTAAATATGTTTGTGTACAGAAAATATTTGTAGTAGGTAAATAAAATATAAAATTCTTATTTTAGAACTAATTGAGAAATGCCAAAGATGAATCTACCACTGCATTAGGAAAATATTCAAGTGTTCTCTTGGACTTTATATAAATCTTAATAGATTAGAATTGAAAAATATCTTTGGGAAAGTCTTTGGGAAAAGTGTTCAGTCTCCATAGGGTATCACTTTTGACCTAAAATATTTTAAGATTAAAAAATTTGAATTTCTCAGATACTTGATATTGTTCTTAACAGTCTGTTAAACTGTTAACTTTTTTTTAAAAGGAAGTAATATGCAAAACAGGGCAGCTAATCACACAATAAAATTGGAATTTTAATAATTTGACTCTTTGAAAAATAAAATAGCAGTGTTGGAATTTTGGGGCAGTAGTTTAGCATATTCTATAGTGTAATTATACCTTTAAAATAAAATGAAGGAATGTCAGTCTTCAGTCATATTGTAGGGCTCTCAATATATACATAATCTTGACATTAATGTAATTATTTATTTTAATTATTTATTTTTTTTGAATATTTGTTTTTCAGTTTTAGATGGACACAATATCTTTATTTTTATATGTTGCAGAGAATCTAATCCAGTGCCTCACACAGGATAGGCTAACACTACCACTTGAGCCACATCCCCAGCCCCCAATGTAGTTTATTTAAAAGATAAGAATGCATCCTGAAAAGGGTCATTTATTAATAACAATCTGAAGTTGTTTTTCATAAAGCAAACTTTTTAGTTGTACATTTGGCTGGTGTTTTTTTCAAGTACATAACAAAATTCTAAATTTCTTACAAGTACAGTATGTGAGTAATTTATTTTGTATCAGGAATGTTTCAGTACTGTGTTTTCATCAAACCACCAACTTATCAACAGATAAATGCATAATGTGTGCTGAATATTATAGTATTGTGCAAAACAGATTGTGCCTCTTAAATATGTGTGTATACAGGTAATTCATGTTTTAATGTAAATAAATACCATTTTGCAGTTTGTTTTACAAAAAACATTTGAGGGCTGGGATTGTGGCTCAGCAGTAGAGTGCTCACCTAGCATGTGCAAGGCCCTGGGTTCAATCCTCAGCACCACATAAAAATAAAATAAAGGTATTGTGCCCAACTACAACTAAAAAATAAATATTAAAAAATAGTGTTAAAAAAACATTTGATAGAACAACTACACAGAAAATCAATTAAGAATAGAACTCAACATCATCAAAGATCTAATCAACATTTATACAGCATTCCATTTAACGGCAAACTGCACTTTCTTTTTAATTTTTTTTCTTCTTAGTTACACATGACAATCAAGTATATTTTTATAGACAACATACATGGAACACACCTTCCCATTTTGTGGTTGTACATGATGTGACATCACACCGGTAGTGTACTCATAAGAACATAGGAAAGTGGTGTCCGAGAACACATATTAGGTGCTCATGGAACATACACTGAAATAGATCATCTCCTGGAATGTAAACCTCAACAAAGTTAAAAGAATTGATATTAGATACTAAGTATGTCCTCTGAGCACAATGGAATCAAACTAGAAATAAATGGCAGAAATTTAACAGGAGAATCTTCAAACGTTTGCAACAAAACACTTAAATAATTCATGTGTCAAACCAGTTGTGATGATGCACATCTGTGATCCCCGCAATTTGGGAGGCTGAGGCAGGAGGTTAGAAATTTCAAGACCAGGCTGAACAATTGAGCAAGACTCTGTCTCAAAAGATAAAAAGGGTTGGGGGTGTAGTTCAGTAGTAGAGCACCCCTGGGTTCAATCCCCAGTATCAAGTAATAATAATAATCCATGTATCAAGAAGTCTCACTCAAAATACTTAACTCAAAAAAAAAAAAAAAAACAACCAAACAAATAACCCAGTCAATAAGTGGGCTAAGGAACTGAACAGACACTTCACAAAAGAAATATGATCATTCAACAAACATGAAAAAATATATATCATCTCTAGAGATTTGAGAAATGTAAATCAAAACTACTGTAAGATTTCATTTCACTCCAATCATAATGGCAATTATCAAAAATACAGGCAACAGTAAGTGTTGGTGGGATATGGGGAAAGCAGTACACACATTTGTTGCTGGTGGGTCTGTAAATTGGTGTAACCAGAATGGAAGACAGCATGGAGATTCCTCAGAAAACTTGAAATGGAACCACCATTTGACCCAGCTATTCCACCCTTGGGTATATACCCAAAGGACTTAAAATCAGCATATTATAGTGATGTAGCCACATCAATGTTTATAGCAGCTCAATTCACAATAGCTAAGTTATGCAACAAACCTAGATACCCTTCAACAGGTGAATGGGTAAAGAAAATGTGATACATACACACAATGAAATATTATTCAGGCTTAAAGAAGAAATTATGGAATTTGCAGGTAAGTGGATGGAGCCGGAGAATATCATGCTAAGTGAAATAAGCCAAACCCAAAAAACCAAAGGCTGAATATTTTCTCTGATAAGTGGATGCTGATCCATAGTGGGGGAGGAGGTAGGAAGAATGAAGGAACTTTGGATTGTGTGGGGAGTTGGGGGGGGTTCGGGCAGTGAGGAGAGAGGAGGGGAGTTGGGGATGGGAAGGGCAGTAGAATGAGACAGGCGTTATTGCCCTATTATGTATGATTGCCACAGACTGGCTGGGCACAAATCATGAGCCACTGAAGCAGGAACAAACTTTATTTTTGAACTCCACCAAAACACTACACACACGCTCCCGGGGAATTCTCCCGAAATCCACGCAGCTCGTCCAGGAACCAGCCACCAGAAATATCTCCTCTGAAAATCCCTCCTCCTGCACTTCCCCAACCAATGGGAACTCTCGGGGAATCCCCGGGAATCCCCACAAGAACTCCAAAGCAGCAAGAGAACTCAAAAGTAGCAGCCGAGACAGATAGTAATGCCTCGCCTGTCAACCAATACTGTTGGCAAAATGCCAGGGGCCGTGCAGACTTCACCGTGGCTCTTAGCATCTCGCCCCTTCTGTTTAATTAAACAACAAGCAATGTGGCTTAGGGACCATGCCTGTTAGGTTGTCCAATACAACATATGGTCCTTACCCGTCACTGGATGAGCTGACCTCTAGGTGTCAGCCTCCTGTCTTAGGTTGGTACCACTGCAATTGGATCATACCTGTCACTGACTACCGGTCCAGCATACAGCCATACTTGTGGATAGGCCTTTGCACCAGTTTGTGGGGGGGTGAGGTTCTTTGCCTCACCTCTGTTGGCCCCCAAATTTTAGACCATCACTAGTAGAAGGGAGAAGGATGCAAAATGCCACAACACTAAGCCAATTGAGGGCTCCTTTGAAAAATTGTACCACCAGTGACACCATCAGCAAAGATACTCCAGCACTACCACAATTCGCTGCACCAACAGATAGTTCACAATGCATACAAGTGATACATAGTCCAGGCAAGTTCTGCAAGCAGTTCAAAGCAGAGGAATCCATCAATATGTCCATTTCCTCCCAAAGTAAATTGACTTCTTGATTGAGCATCACTTGTTGAGTTATTATTCATTGATGCATCAGTTTATACAGTTTGTTGTGATAACTATCGAAGAAGCTGTAGTTTGGTTTTATCTTTGTCTTCACTGGCACTGGGATGAAGATAGAAATTCTGGCAATGATGCTAAAAAAAATTATGTAACATTCCAACAGGTACTAAGAAAACAATTTTCTGAACAATTCACATTATCCTGAACAGAATTATTAAATATAATGAAAAGGAAAGGTGAAAGTAAACAAACAGATCTGTTAACCTCCTTATTTTTTTAAAACAATCCTCAACAGCTGTTTACCCAATTTAAATTAAACCATTAAAATCACGTGAATAAAAAAAATATTTGGATCCGTTTTTTCATGAGCGCTCCTCATATATGATCTATGGATATACGCACATACAGACATATAACACAAAACAAGTGTGCACACAAACATACAACACATAAGACAATAGTAAAGGCCTTGTAGCTTACACAGGTGAAATCTCCATTGCAATGTTTAAAACTCCACAGTCAAAAAATAAAACTGATCAGAAAAACATTAACCTAGGTCTGTATGAGCTCAAAAAATAAAATAGAACTTTATGATGTGGGAAAAGGCAATAATAAAATAGATATTGAAAAAAGCATTCTTACACCACTGTCACAGATGTAAGAATAGCCAAGCTAGAGCTCTGGATATCAGCTGTTATGGATTTGAGTCAAATCATCTTCTTTTTGGTCTGTAGAAATCGCTTTGGTTAGTCTCTCTGGAATCCAAATCGGCTGTTGTTCTCCCTGTGGAAACACACAAACAGAACCCCGACTCCAGACAATCACTGGATCAGGACTTTTCCATTGTCCTGTTAGAATATCTTTCCAAAGTACCTTAGGCTTATGTACATTTTTTGGACACATATGCTTTTCCACAGCACTAAGCCCTGATGAATCCAAATTTTAAAAGTTTATTTTAAGTTTATCTTTGGGGGATATATACCCCTTTCCAATTCCCTCTTTTTGCTTTAATAAGTACATTTTAATAGTTTGATGAGCTCTTTCAACTATGCCTTGTCCCTGAGGATTGTATGGGATTCCTGTTATATGAGTAATGCCAAAGGATGAGCAAAATTGTTTAAAAGAGGTAGAAGTATAACCAGGACCATTATCTGTTTTTAACTGTTTTGGAATGCCCACAGTGGCAAAATTTTGTAAGCAATGAGCTATAACATCTTTAGTTTTTTCTCTGGCGTGAAGAGAGCCCATCAAAAATCTGGAAGAAGTATCAACTATAATACACAAATATTTTAATTTTCCAAATTCTGGCAAGTGTGTGACATCCATCTGCCAAATATGGTTAGGTATCAATCCTCTAGGATTGATTCCAAGATTAACTTGTGGTAAAAAAGTCACACAATTTTGACATTGTTTTATTATTTGTCTAGCTTGTTCCTTAGTTATTTTAAAATGCTTTTGTAAAGTATTAGCATTGACATGGAACCTTTTATGAAAATTTGTTGCTTCTTCTAGTGTAGGGAAAATATGTATGTCATGTGTAGTTTTATCTGCTAAATCATTGCCCAAACTAAGGGCTCCAGGCAATCCTGTATGTGCTCTGATATGTCCTATAAAGAATGGATCTTTTCTATCCCAGATTAGACTTTGTATAGCAGAAAACAAAGAGAAAACAGTAAGAGGAAGGAGAAATCCTACCAGCATCTTCAAGGGATACTATAGCATTAACTATATACTGACTATCAGAAAATAAATTAAATACAGAATCTTTAAACATCACAAAAGCTTGTAATACTGCATTAAGCTCTACCTTTTGAGCTGATTGTTTGGGTACTAAAAATGTAAAAGTTTGATCAGGGGTAACTACTGCTGCTGTACCATTATTTGACCCATCAGTGAATACATTTGAAGCATTCATGATAGGGGTTTTTCTTGTCATTTTTGGAAAAACTACAGGATGTGAAGACCAAAAAGACAACAAAGGATTAGATGGTACATGATTATCAAATGAAACATTAGATTTACACATGATTATTGCCCAAGTATTTAACTCATTAGCTAACTCATCAATTTGATCCATAGTATATGGAGTAATAATTTTATTGGGAGAAATTCCAAACACTCCCTTTGCTGCTTTTATTCCTTTGAGTATTAATTGTCCTACAGCCTCAGGATACCTAGTAAGAATAGTGTTAGGAGAATAAGATAAATGTATCCACAATAATGGACCTTCTTGCCAAAATACTCCTGTAGGAATATTTTTTGTTGGTAGTACAATAAATAATAAAGGCAAACTTATATCAATTCTATCCAAATGCATATTTTCCATATATGTTTCAATAATTTTTAATGCCTTTCTTGCTTCAGGCGTTAACATGCGGGGTGAATTTGGATCTGATGGACCATTTAGGATATCAAATAAAGTTCCCAACTCTCCTGTTGTTATGCCTAGATAAGGCCTTATCCAATTTATGTCTCCCAATAACTTTTGAAAGTCATTAAGTGATTTGAGTTGATCTACTCGTATTTGAATTTTTGGTGCACGGACCATGGTTGAGGATAATAGAACTCTTAAATAATTAATTGGAAAATTTAATTGTACTTTATCTATTGCTATCTCTAGATTATAATTTTTTAATAAATTTGTAAGTGTGGCATAACATTCCAGCAATGTGTTTTTATCTTTGTGTGCTAACAATACATCATCCATATAGTGAAATATTTGTAGTTCAGGATTTTGATTTCTAAGTGGCTTTTGTTAACATAAATTTGACACATAGTTGGGCTGTTAGCCATCCCTTGAGGGAGTACTTTCCATTCATATCTCTGATCAGGACCTTCATGATTCAGTGCAGGGATAGTAAATGCAAAACCTGGACTATCCTCAGGATGAATTGGAATTGGAAAAAAACAATCTTTAATATCTATAGCTAAAACATACCAGGTTTTTGGCAAAGCAGACAATTGAGGAATCCTTGATTGAGCAGGTCCCATAATAACCATCTCATTATTAATGGCTCTTAAATCTTGCAATAATCTCCATTTACCAGATTTCTTTTTAATGACAAAAATGGGAGTATTATAGGGAGATACGGAAGGTTGTATATGTCCCTCCGCTAATTGTTGTTTGACCAGGTCATGGGCTGCTTGTATCTTTTCTTTAGTCAGGGGCCACTGAGGAACCCATACTGGTCTTTCTGATTTCCAAGTAATTTTTATTGCCTCAATGACCCCTTCTGAAAACCCAATCCATGTCTATTTATTCCTTGATCTATTTGAATTGGTGCTGCTATACCTTGTTCTTGTTCTCCTAATCTTTTTTCTTTCCTGAAACCTTGTCTAGTGCTAATAGTGGGCTCATTTGGATTGATGTTATTTGTTAATGTCAAACCTAATTGATCTAGGACATCTCGTCCTAGATCATAAATTTATAGGAAGATGATCCAATACATATGGCTGTATAGTTCCTTCACATCCTTCAGGATCCTTCCAATCTAATACCATTGCACTTCTATGGGGATTAGTTGCCACTGCTAGGCCTTGAAGCGTTTGAGTGGCTTGTTGTAATGGCCAATGTTTTGGCCATTCTTGACGAGATATGATGCTAAGGTCTGCACCTATATCCAGTAGCCCATTAAATTCATGTCCTTGAATATTTAGTTTTAGCATTGGGCAAGAATCTAAATTTAAAGATAGCATAGCCCAATCTACACCTGTGGAGCCTAATCCCATGGAACCTCTTTCTATAGTACTACTGGAAAATTTATCATGTAGGCTGGGTATTATTAATAACTGTGCTATTCTATCTCTTGGTGAAATTACTGATATACCCTTTGGAGAACTAGCTATAATTTTTATTTCACCTTCATAATCGGGATCAATTACCCCAGGACTTATCATAAGTCCTTTTAGAGTAGAAGAACTGTGTCCTAACAATAAGCCTACTGTTCCTTGGGGAAGAGGTCATTTTACTCCTGTGGGAATGATTTGAACTCCCATCTCTGGAGTTAGTACTGCTCTGGTGGAGGCGCAGATATCCAACCCTGTGCTCCCTCTGGTTCGTCTGATGAGAGACCTGATGGATAATGTGTCCTGGGCACTACCCTGATGGTGTTGCTGGGTTCCTCCATGGTGTTTCTGGGTTCCTCCAGTGCCCCGTATTTTTGTGGTCATGGGCCCTGGAGCATTGGGCCCCCCTGTCCATTTTTTGGCAATGGAGCCCGATGCCTTTCTCCACGATATTGTGGGTAAACACCTGGTCCTTGTCCATTTTTTGATAACAGAGTACGCTCTATGGTGGTTTGAGAACAGCATTCATTAGCCCAATGTCTCCCTCTATGGCATCATGGGCAAATACCCAGTATTCTACTCCTTTGATACCTAGCTTTGTTAAACCCTCCTCCTATGGGGCAATTCCTTTCAAAATGTCCTGTTTGTTCACAATTGTAGCATGTTTTTGGCCTGGCATCTAAAGCCTGTTGTACTGCTGCTCCCAAGACTTGCCCTTGTTCATTAATGTCTCTACATAATTTAATATATGTGTTTATATCTCCATGTTTCCATGGTCTAATGACCTCTCTGCACCAACGATTTGCTTGCTCATAAGCCAGTTGTTTAATTAATGGCATTGCTTGTTCTGTATCCCCAAAAACTCTGGTAGCTGTTTGAATAAGCCTATCTACAAATTCAGCGTAAGGTTCATTAGCTCCCTGTATTACCTTAGATAATTGACCTTGTAAATCTCCATGTCCTTGTAAAGTCTTCCATGCCCTAATTGCATCTGCAGCAATTTGTGCATATATAGCAGGATCATATTCAATTTGTTGCCATTGACCCTCATAAGGTCCTTTTCCTAACAACATATCTAGATTTCTTTGAGGGTAACTGGCTGCTGCATTTTGCCTAGCCGTCTCCATGCAAAATTCCTCATTGGCAACCTTCCATGACAAATATTGTCCTCCATTTAGCACAGATTTACACATGCTAGCCCAATCTGCTGGCGTCATGTCCAAGTTGGTAATGGATTTGACCATGCTTACAGTGAAGGGTGCTTGAGGACCATAGGTTGTTACAGCCTCCTTTAACTGCTTCACTATTTTGAAATCTAAATCACAGTGAATTCGCTGCCCTCCTGCCTGCTCAAGTACAGGGCATGCTAATCTTTGAGGTCCTGTCTCAGGATCCCATCTATCAACTACAGGGGTTGAGGGCCACTCAGCTGTCTCCATAGGTGGAGCTGTTGGTTGAATTACACCCTCTGGTGATAGAACAGTGTTAGTAGCAGCCTCCTGTTGTAGCTTTTTCCCTAATAGCTGTTTCTCCTCTAAGCTTTCTTCCTTTAAATTTTCTTCCTCTGTCTGACTAGCTCGAGAGACCTTCTCTTTTGCTTGATCTAAAATGTCTTTCTCCATGGTCTGAACCTCTAACAATTTACTTAACACTCTTTCAGTTTGTTTTTTACTAATTTCTATTATAAAGATAACGCAACCCAATAAGATAACACAAAACAAAACCAAAACAGAATGAAACAAAACGGAACAAAAAATCATTGTATCAATTTTCCTGACATGTGCATTGTGGTCTATTTCTATCTCTTCTTCAGGGGCGAACAACTTCAAACCTTGAGCCAACCATTTTTCCCAGTTTGCCTGAGAAAGTTCTAGGGATAGGCAGCTTGAAACAAAAACAAAACAAATCAAAACAAGAACACATTGTTTTTAAAAATGGTCACCCATTCTCTTGCCTTTCCTTAGGGGCGAGCAATTTCACTTACCCCCAAGCTTCAGGCATTCCCCGCACGGGCCGCCAAATGCAGCAGTCTGGCTGGGCACAAATCATGAGCCACTGAAGCAGGAACAAACTTTATATTTGAACTGCACCAAAACACTACACACACGCTCATTAAAAAAAAAAAAATATATATATATATATATATATATATATATATGTGTGTGTGTGTGTGTGTGTGTGTATATATATCAGTGGATTGAACCTAGCAATATAAAAAAGAATTATATGCTATGACCTAGTGGAGTTTATTGTAAATAAATGGAGAAACATACCATGTTCCTGAGTTGGAAGAATCAATATAATGAAAATATCAATTCTCCCAAATTGATTATGGTAGGTTTAATTCAGAAGGAAGTATCAAGGAAGATGTTTTATAACATAGACAAGCTCATTGTAAAATTTTTATAGAGAAATGTGATCCCTTGAAAGCTAAGACAAGTCTGAAGAAAATACAGTAAGAAGAACCATGTTAGTTTCAATATACCTCTACAGCAACCAAGACTGTGTGGTACTGACTCAGGCACAGAGATCAATTGGATAGAATAGAGACTACAGAAATGGGCCTACACAGCACAGTCACAATCTGCATGCCTATGATTCCAGCTACTCCAGAGGCTGAGGCAGGAGGATTGCAAACGTGAGGCCAGCGTCAGAAACTTGGCGAGGCTCTGTCTCAAAAAGGGCTGGGAATGTTGCTCAGTTATAAAGTGCCCCTGAGTTCAATCCCCAGTATGAAAAAGAAGCAGCAGCTCACTCTTTTTTTTTTCAAAAATTAACTCAAAATGTATCACTAACTTAAATAGAAAGCATTTAATATAAAATTTAAGATTCTTTTAAAAATCAGTGAATATTTTTGGATTTAGAGTTAAGAGTTCTTGGATTTGATACCAAAAGACAATCTATAAAATGAAAAATTTTTAAACTCAAAATTATCTAAATTAAAAGCTTTTTCTACAAAAGATATTGAAAAGAGAATTGAGAAAAATGAAGTACTGAGAGAATATATTTGCAAACCATATATCTGACAACTTGTATCTAGAACATATAAAGAACTCATAAAATTCAAAGCAAAAGGGAAAAAAAACTAATCCAAAGAAGGTAAAGGACAAGAACATACATTTAACTAAAAAGAATAAGCAGGTAGCACATGAAAAGATACTTAATAATTATTATTTACTAACAAAATACAAACTGAACCACAAGATATTACTACACACCTATCAGGATGACTAAAACTAAACACATGACATACTGACACTGTGAAGGCTGCAGAGAAAGTGGGGTCACCTGTACATTGCTGGTGGGAATGAAAAATAATACAACCATTCTGGAACAGAGCACGGCAGGTGTTTTGACAAAACTACATACTTACTCTGGAACCTGGCAATTACATTCTTAGGCACTTATCCCAGGGAAATGATATTTTATGTTCTCACAAAACCTTATATACAAATGCTTGTATATGCTATATTTGTAATAACCCCAAACAGAAAATAACCCAGATGCCCTTCAGTGAGTGGACAGTCATACAGATCTGGTGCCTCCATGCCATGGAACACGACCACATAGACGGATCTCAAGGGCATTATGCTAAGTTTAAAAGCTGCCCTCAAAGCTTCCTATTACATAGTATTCTTTTTTTTAATATTTATTTTTTAGTTCTCGGCGGACACAACATCTTTGTTTGTATGTGGTACTGAGGATCGAACCTGGGCGCACGCATGCCAGGCAAGCGCGCCACCACTTGAGCCACATCCCAGGCCCTTATATAGTATTCTTGAAATGACAAAATGATAGACAAGGAGAGTGGATTGGTGGTTGCCAGAGACTAGGGATGGTGGGAGGGAGGAAAGGGGCTAAAAGAGCGTGGCATGAGAGGTCCTTGGGGTGGGACTGTTACATATTTTGCTTGTACATGTGATGGAAACAAAATGCAAATGAGAGCGCAGGACAGTGAGCAAGCTCAGTGGGTGGTGCCAGTGTCTGTTCCTGGTCGTGCTGTGATTATGCAAGGTGTTATCACCTGGGACACTGGTGGAGGGTGTGTGAGACCCCTGCATCACTTCTTACAACTATACACAAATATACAAATGCCTAAAGAAATTGTTTTAAATGGCTTTCTGAGGGTAGTAGTAATGAAGGCAAAAGGCAGCCACCCTTTTTATGTCTTAATTATTTTGTCTACAGACTTTCTGTCTTTGGTGTTACTCTAATTTCTTTTACACTTAATTTCCCTATTTTTCTGTTGTCCCTGTTTTTCCTATTAAATAATCAATAGTATATCTGTGTCTGATGCGAGACTAAAGTTGCATTTAAATATAGAAACTTGCTGTGGATCTCCACAGGGATCATCCCCACTGTCCCCAGAGCAGCAGACTCCATTGAGGTTGTCAGGCACCCTGAGTGGACAGCCTGCAGGCACCGAATAAACTGTGCTTTTGCAATGCCTTCCTTACTAGTCCTTTAAATCACCTCATGTGTTAAAACAAATAAAGTGACTTTTTTGTTCAACTCATTCTGAACCTCTGTCATTACCCTTGGTTCAGAATAAAGTATGACTTTCTAGAAAGAGTAATGACTCACTAGAGTTCCGGGAGGACGTGTTGAGCAACAGCATTAAGGGTCAGAATACGCACAAGACCACAGCCAGAGACTGCAGACTCTAGGGAGGAATGATAAAATAATAAAAAAGAGAGGGACAGTGACGGTCTGTACCATAGACCTAAGTACATGCCATTCATCTGCCTGGCCTGCCGTCCCCTGTCCTCCAATCCTGCTCAGGTATCCACACCTTCCCACTCTCTGTATCCAGGGCTATTCTCATCCCCAGGCTGTGCCACTTACATGAGCAGGCATACTTCCATCGCAGTATGTAAAATGGTCAGAGGCACTACAGTGTTACCATCGAGAACTTGACACAAGAGGTGCAGTGGTGCGTGCCTGTAATTCCAGGGTGCAATCCCTACTACCGCCAGGGGAAAAAAAAGGAGAACCAGAACAACTGTGATACCAAACTGAGCTTGAACTCAGCTGTGTGATGGTGAGCCAGTTATTTAATGTCTTGTTGGGACCCAATTTCCTCATCTACGAAATGGCAGTAGTTATAGTGCTTACCTCACGGAGTTGTAAAGATTCATCTGTACAGGTACAATGCTTGGAAGGCACCCTACACCGAACAAGCACTCTGTGTGAGCTGTGATTCTGTGTGATGTAATTAGACCATAAACTACTTGAGCCAGTGTGAATTATTTATTCCCCTGAATTATTCCCCAACTGCTCTGAGGCCTAATGCCTTGACAGATGCTCTCCTGCAGTGGCCGTGGGCCTGGAATCTGGGAGCCCACAGCTGGGCCATTGTCAGGTGTTGCTGGGCCCATTGGTCACCTGGAGACTCCTCTGAGGGGCAGAGTACCCAGGGTCACCCACGTGGTTTGGGCAGGACGGGGTCCTTACAGGTTGTTGGACTTGCTGCAGTTGCTCTCTAGCTGCTGGTCAGAGCCACCCCCAGCCCTCTGTGGGGCCAGGGAGTGCAGCTGGCTTCCCTGGAATGAGCTCGCCAGGCAGGCACCCAGCATGTAGCCCATCTCAGAGCGACTCACCCCTAAGGCATTGTATTTGCTAAAAGCCAGTCATGGATCCAGGCCAGGATCCAGGTGAGTGAGGGACAGGGCAGGAGGAGGCAGGATCCCTGGGAGCTGCCTGGAGGCTGCCCACAGCTCTGCCTCCTGGACTGAGGGTTCACGTTCCATTCACAGGCCACATGCACCTGCTGCCTCCCTCAGCCCCCGAGGTGCCTCGCTCTGTAGGTAGAAAATAACCTTATGATAGTCATAAAGCGCCATTTTTTCTTATTCATTTGAACAAAAGGGAAAGGGTAATGTTTTTCTTCATTATGAAGGAAAAGTACAGAATCTTATGTCAGTAACACTTAAACTATATGACTTTTTTTTTTTTTTTGTACTAGGGATTGAACCCAGAGACCCAGGGGTGCCTAACCACTGAGCCACCATCCCCAGCCCTTTTTATATTTTAATACAGCTCTCACTAAGTTGCTTAGGACCTCATTAAGTTGCTGAGGCTGATTTTGAACTTGCAATCCTTCTGCCTTAACCTCCCAAGCTACTGGGATTACAGGCATGCACCTCCATGCCCAGATATGTGAATAAAATGCTATAAATCAAAACGCAAAGAATAAGACTTTCCTTAGAGCTGGGGTTGTAGTCCAGTGGTGGAATATGTACCTGGCATGTGTGAGACACTGGGTTCAAGCCTCAGCACCACATAAATAAATAAATTAAAATTATTTTTTTAAAAAGTAAATTAACCCTTAAAAAATAAGATTTTCCTTAGATGTTATTTTTTAATTTTCTGATATTTATGATAATAACAACATTTAAACATTAATTTGATAGACCCAACCTTTCTTAAAATTGGGCATCTCGCCATAAAACCATGAAAAGATAATTTCGGCTTTACTATAAATTACTGCAAATTCTGAACCTACTTGGAATGCCTGCCCGTGCCCTGAACTCACCCAGGTCCGGTTTTCCCTGACCATATAACAACCCTTTCCTAAACCTTAGTGACGCCTCATAAATTCTGGCCCTCCCTGGCCGGACAATGACCCTCTCTGAGTCTCTAAGATCTCCATAAATTCTGATGCCGGGGCCAGCAAAAATGTAAACTTGTGTTATGCTCCTTAGAGTGTTGTTATCTGTAAACCCCCCCCTTTTGTGTAACTTTTTGGGCTATAAAACTGGGCCACAAAGAAGCCTCGGGGCTGTCTTGTTCCCGCTGTTTTGGGAGGGAAAGGCAGCCCGGCCGGTCGAAATAATAAGCTTGCTTTAATTTGATTTTAATTGGAGTCAGTGGTCTTTTCTTGCGTCCTGGTCTAACAAATTACTTTATTTCACTTCCATGTTTGACTTGAGTTGAAGATACCCCAAGAGATCAGAACGTAAAACCTACTTTTGCATCTTAAATTTCAAGTAATTTCAACTGTGTAATTCTGTTTACAGTGGGTCTGGGACACCAAGAAATGTGGATGATCTAACCTCCTTTTCTCAAATCAACTCCTTGTCACGGCTGCCTAACGAGGTGAACCAACGGGGACGCATGATTGCAGGGAGCAGGGACCATATGCCTGCAGCTATCCCCAGGCCACGTGGAAGGCAGAGCAGCTGTGTGCCCCGCCTTGTGCCCCTTGCTCTCTGACCATTCTCTCCAGGACACACCTTTCTCTAGACATAGACAGAAGCCACCCACAGTGTTGCCGAGGAGCCTCTGGCTGGGGTCCACAGCAGCCTTGTCATTGCAGAGCCGAGTTCAAGGGGAGCAGCCACCCCTTAGGATCCTGGGGGTTGATTGCCGGAGCCCACAGGACACCAAGCCCTGAGGTCTGTGTTGTTCCAGTCCTTGCATGCACTGGTGTGGTGTCGAGGGGGACCCACACAGATGCTCCGTACACTTCAGGTGATCGCTGGATGACTTACAACACCAATGCTACGTAGACAGTTGTTAGTCTGTGTTAGGGGAAATGGCAAGGGGAAAGGTAGTACCTGTCTGTACCTACGGACGTGTCTTCCTATACATTCTCTATGTTGAATTCACAGGTGTGAACCCATCCTGGGTGGAGGACTGGCTATATTTTGGTGGCACAATGACAAAAGTCCATTTTTCTGGTTCCCAGGCCATTGAGCCTGACTTTTTTTTTTTTTTCTTTTTAAAACTGGGACTTTGAGACAACATTACATGTTTAGGCTTGAATTATACTGGAAGTTCTGAGACTATTCCTGAACAGTACTTCCAGGGCTCTCTTGCGCTCTGACTTGTTAGATCCAATTAACTTCCCATCCCTCTACTCCTGACCCCATTGTTCTGGAAACTGCTTCCTGGTCAGCCTTCAGTCCTGATCTAAAGGGATCTCCTAATTTTCTCTGCTTTCTTCTGCCCCAGCCCTCTGCTAACTGAATGCCTTCCTCCCTACCGCTGAAATCTGATCCCACTCCTCTGAGCTTAGAAACATGACTTAAATCATGTTTCTCCACTCAAAGCCTCCCCACTCTGGATTTTTCTTGTTGATTAAATTGTCACTACTTATTTTGATTTTTAACCAAATACTCTCTGTTCAGTTAAACCTTCTGAATGTGCATCCACCCCAAAGCTGGCACCTCAGGGTATTTGTTTTGCAAGTTCAGAGCTTTGGAGATTAAATAGGCCATGAAAGGGGAGTGAGTCCTGCAATTGCTGTGCCATGTCACCAAGTGGTGGCAAACAGTGCTGCCACACATTCTCTGCATGAAGGGCACAGGAGCTAAGAACACTTTTCCTGAATCAAATGGTAGGTTTCTGCCTGATCTTTCTTCAAAACACAAGTCCAAAACATAGTAGAGAAAGAGTTAAAATCACTTCCAATTAGACAGCCACCTACAGGCAGTACCTCTGTAGAGCAAGCATCTGTGGATGCGCATGTGTGGGGACACACTGTAGGACACAGACAAGTTCTTTTCTATGGTTTTTTAATTATTTCCAAAACTCTGAAATTTTCAAAATTTGCTGTTTTTACATAGTCTAAAAATTTCAAGTTTACTACTTTGCTGGCAAGAGTTTTATGTGACTACTCTTGAGGCTCAGAAGTGAAATATTCATGATTCAGAATGAAATTGTGACACAATAGGTTTGGAGTTTTTTTGTTTGTTTTTTTCCCACTCTTCCTTGTCACATGACTTTTCAACCGCAGTCTGACTGGGCACAATTCAGGAGCCACTTGTCAAAAGAAACAAACTTTATTTTTAAAACTACAAACGCCAAACAAAACAGCTCCTCAGGAAAAACCCTCAGAGCCCAACTGCCACCACCGGCTTCCACAAGCCTCTCCCACACACCAACCACCACCTCCCACAATCCTCCTGCTCTTGAGGCCGATTGGCTAGGTCACGTGGGCGGAGCCAAAGAAGTCCCCCAATGAGCAGTTCCGTAGTCTGAAGGGCAGGGAAACAGCCCAATGAACATGACTGCAGAGGAGCCAATCAGCTAGATGTTGCTGGGGCCACTGTGAGCCAATCATCAGCTGGCAGCTTGAAGGGCAGGGAAACAGCCCAATGAACATCACCGCAGAGGAGCCAATCAGCTAGATGTTGCTGGGGCCACTGTGAGCCAATCATCAGCTGGCAGCTTGAAGGGCAGGGAAACAGCCCAATGAACATCACCGCAGAGGAGCCAATCAGCTAGATGTTGCTGGGGCCACTGTGAGCCAATCATCAGCCGGCAGCTGGAAGTTTGCTGGCAGCTGGAAGTTTGCTGGGGCCCCTTTGGCTGTGGCTCTCAACATTGTCACATGACTTTTCAACCTCTCGCATTTTTTCCTCCGGTCATTTTTCCATATTAAATATATAAGTTACTATTTCATAGTCAGGAGAAAAAAATTTTGCATATTTTCCAGTGAATAGAAAACAGCATTTAACCACTGAGAAAAATTCAACTTAATTAGAATACAGTATTTAACCACTGAGAAAAATTCAACTTAATTTTACTCTCCCATGGCTGTAGTTTTGGTAATTTTTATTTACTGGCCTGAGTTACTGTTACTAATTTAACAACTATCACCAGCTTTCTTTGACCGTCAGGCACAAGTGTGCCTGTGTGTGTGTGTGTGTGTGTGTGGTTGCTTTATACTAAATATAAAGTGACAGTATCCTTGTTGGGGAAAAGAAAAACGACAGGTTTCATCATACTCAATAACCAAATTGTAAGATTCTATATAATTTTCTCTTCCTTGCACCTCTCTCAATTTAGCACTTGTGTTTAAATAGTATAGTAGTACTGAATTAAAATTCTGTTCTATAATTCAAACAATAGAATATATCAGTTCACTGACTGTTATGGAAAACCTATTGTTTACCATTAATATTAGCCCTACTCATATCCATTTATCTATTGAAAATGAAAATTTTAATTCTAAGGCGAATGAATGATTAGTAATTGAATAAATGACATTTAATATCTGTTGGTGAAGGTTCAAGATGGTTAAACCGCTAATTTCTCAACACAGTATCCTTATACACACACAAAGAAAAGTACTTCATTTTCTTCTGTGATGACAGTCTCATTCTCTCTTTGTAATCAAGTGCCTAAAATTCATCACTCAATAAACTCCTAGAAAAGAAGGGACACAGCATGGATCCAACGGCTCCCAGGAACGGAAGCACTGTAACAACCTGGCCTTCCTCTCCTGTCACCCAGCCCTCTGGACCCAAAGGAGTTGGGTGGCAGGGCTGCTGTATTAATCATCTATTGCCATGCAACAAATGATCCCAAAACTCATCAGCTTAAAGTGGAAAACACTATTTCACAGTTTTGGACATTCAGGAATCCAGGTGTGATGACATGGTAAATGACACTGGATCAGATTCTGGAAAA
Source organism: Urocitellus parryii (assembly GCF_045843805.1). Taxonomy (NCBI): domain Eukaryota; kingdom Metazoa; phylum Chordata; class Mammalia; order Rodentia; family Sciuridae; genus Urocitellus; species Urocitellus parryii. The sequence goes on along the minus strand of NC_135542.1, from coordinate 30,552,475 downwards.
TAGATGATTCTTTTTATTGCATTTTTTACATATTATGTATTGTAATTCTATATCATAGGCAACTACAAACAAGTAGCACACTTAATTTTGCATGACCATTACATTTCCCAGAATGTCTTGTTCCGTTGTAATTTCAAGTCTCTTGTGCACAATATTGCACTATTATCTTTTAATGTCTGTATAACTTGCCACGTTATCACCTCTCACATCACTGATAATGTTAATTAGCTTATTTCCTTTGTTTCCTGATTGCTTTAGCTAGAGGTCTATTTTATTAATTTTCTAAAAGAAACCGATTTTGGGTTTATGGATTTTCTCAACTGTTTTTCTGATTTTGTTTCATTCCTTTTTGTTCTGGGTTTTATTATCTCCTTCCTTTCTTGTGCCAATTTGGCCTTAATCTTTTTTTTCCCCGATCCTTGAGCTGAACTACTGGCGTGAACGTGTTCTGGTTCTAGGACAGGTGTCCCGTGTGATAGACCTGCTCTTCCACACTGCTCCGGGGACACCCCAGACAGACTGAGACGTCGTGTTTTCCTTTCCATTCAGTGAAGAATATTTTCCAACCTCTCCTTGATTCCTTCTTCAACACCTTAGTTACTTGGTTCCCAAATGTTTGAGATTCCCACAGATGTCTCAGCATTGCTAGTTCAACTCAGTGGTGATCAGAAGGCATCCTTCGTATGACCTGAACTCACTTTACCTTACTGACCCCCTGCTATTGACCCCAAACATAGCATATTTTGACAAAGGTTTCCACAGGTACTAAAACATACATTCTGATATTGCTGGCTAGAGTGATCAATCCGTGGAAATGAAATGACATCATTTGCTGGTGACGTTGTGGTAGAATTCCATGACCAAAACAATAACTTCCAAAGTGGCTATATGCACCCTGGAAGATACGCAGAATGGTCTCTTGGGGTCCAGAAGGACTGATTTAAGATGTAACTGATTTAATATATAATATACAATTTACAATAAAGATGAGTCAAGAAATTAAGCTTAATATTTACAGACTGATACTGTCACACACCTTTAAAAAATTTTTTTTTAGTTGTAGATGGACTCAACACCTTTATTTTGTTTATTTAGCTTTATGCGGTGCTGAGGTTGAACCCAGTGTGTCACACATGCTAGGCAAGTGCTCTACTGCTGAGCCCCAGCCCCAGCCACACACACCTTTTTTTGAAACTTCTTGTATATTGTGACGTTCAGGTGGTTTCCCTTATTGAAATGCTTGTGACCAAAGGAGTTTTGGGTTTCAGATTGTGTTAGCTCAGCAGTGGCACAAAATACCTCAGAAAGTTAACTTGAAGGAGGAAAGGTGCCGCAGTCTGACTAGGCACAACTCACCAGCCACTTATCAAGCAGAAACGAACTTTATTTTTAGAACACACATGCCACACCATGGGAGCTCTTCAGGAATTCCCTCAGAGCCCAACGGCCACCACCGGCTTCCCACAAGCCTCTCAACCCCCCCACTCCTCCTGCTCTTGAGGCCGATTGGCTGGGTCGTGTGGGCGGAGCCAAAAAAGTCCCCCAATGAGCAGCTCCGTAGTCTGAAAGGGCGGGGAAACAGCCCAATGAGCATCACCACAGAGGAGCCAATCAGCTGGCAGCTAAAAGTTTGCTGGGGCCGCTGTGAGCCAACCATCAGCTGGCAGCTGGAAGTTTGCTGGGGTCCCTTCGGCTGTGACTCTCAACAGAAAGGCTTATTTTGGCTGGAGGTTCTGTGGTCACTTGGACCTGTTCTTGGGTCTAGGGTATGCGGCACATCACGATGGGAGCATGTAGCAGAGGAGACTGCTCACCCCACAACCGCAGGAAGTGACAGAAGAAGGGTCCGGCCCAGTACCCCCAAGGGCATGCCCCCAGTGACCCAAGCCTCCCCTGAGCCCACCTAGGAAGGACCTATGGGCTGGAACCAAGCCTCTAAACATGGGCCTTTGGGGACTACCGCAGACCCAGATCGCAGCGCGGGGTGTTAGGTTTGGGGTGTGTGCACATGCTGGACGACTTTGGAACGTTTTCGTGTGCTTGCTTCTTGGGGATGGGATTCACGTCTAAACATGAGATTCACTCATATCTCACACACACCTTATCAACACACAGTGAAGGTGACTTTATACACCTTCAGTAATTTTGCACATGAAGTGAAGTTTCCTGCTGCAGCTGTAGGAACGAGGAGGTCTTCCTCCCTGGGGGACGCTGAAGGACATGTGTGTTGTGCCCTGTGTTGCTCCTCATTTTGCTATATTTGCAGTAGTATGTGGACAGCATGCCTTTATTGTGTTTGGTTTTTACATGGTGCTAAGGATGGAGCCTGATGCTTCACAGGGGCCAGGCAAGTGCTCTGCCACAGAGCCCAGCCCCAGCCGGGCACCAGTGTTCTGACTGCAGCCCACTCAAGTCAGTGCGGAATTTCCCATTTATGGTATCATATTGGTGCTCAAAAGTCTTTGGGTTTTGAAGCATTTGGAACTTTGGACTTCCAGGTTAGGGGTGCTTGACCTGCGCTGCAATTCTATAAGGTGTCGCAAATGCTCAGTTCTATGTTTTAAAGAGAACTGTGAGGGACAGGCCCTTGGCAGCACTTGGCGTAGGGTGGGGACACCATGCAGTTTCTAAGCCCCAACAGAAGTTCCCTTGCACATCTTTCTCCCCTGGAAGAATTCTTGAAAGGATCTCCAGGACTCAGAGACTGCTGTACACAGATCACTTTATTTGCAGCTCATGATACATGAGCATGAACAATAAGCTGCAGGCCATGTGCAGTCCAACCAGTCGCCTGAGTGGCGATCCCATACTTTTCTGAGGATCTGTTGTTTGTTGCTTACTTATTATCTTACCATTTTATTGGTTCTTCCTCCCAACAAAAGGTATTAATTTTTTTATCCCTTCTTGTTTTGTTACCTTATCCAGGCAGATCCCAAACTCTTATCACAGATTCCTACCAACTGGGAGTCTAATGAGGCCAACGGGCGGTAGGTGCCGTGTGCAGCTGTAGTTATTTCCCTCATTTAAAATTAAAATGGCTTTTTGACCATCTGCTCTTTGGTTAAGATTAGCTTATCTTTCCTGAAATAAATGTCCTTGGTGCCTTTTCATAAAAATTTTAAACTCCTGTGGTAAATATAGTACTTTTTTGTTAATCACAGGCTTAAGACAAAATGAGGTTTCATTTCTTTAAAGGTAGCAGAAATAGACTTAATTTATACAAAACTTGTAGACTGCCCTTAATGTCATCGAAAACATGAGCATTTATTGATAATATTGAAAATAAAAGCTACTAAAACTCTAAGCTAAAACTCTAAGTTTGGTCAAAGACCATTTTATTCAAGAAAACATCAAAACATTCCTTACCGCAGTCTTGATCAGGTGCCCACATAAAGACCTAGAGGTTACAAAAGTATTATATAGCCCTATTACTCTCTTGGTCTCTCTTTGTAGTCTGTACAAGAGGATTGGAAGTGTTGCTTTTCCAGGCATGTTGGTACACGCCTGTAATCCCGGAAGGCTGAGGTAAGAGGATCACCAGTTCAAAGCCAGCCTCAGCAATTTGGCAAGGCCCTAAGCAACTCAGTGAGACCCTATCTCTAAATTAAATACAAAAGAGTGTTGAGGATGGGGGTTGGTGGTAAAGCACCCTGAATTCAATCCCCAGTATCAAAACAAAAAAAGTCTTACCTTTGAAGTAAACACAGTGTCCCTCTCTGCTGCCTCCAGTGACTGTGTGGTAGTCAGAATGGCACACACCTCATCTTCAAGTGACAAAGACAACTTCTCCTTCAACAAGATAAAGGCTCACACACTTAGGGAGTTGGAAAAAGTGAGCAAAACATGCGTGTTTCTTCCCGGGAACAGCAGGAGCCTGAGTTTCCTGTTGGAGGACACCCAGGGCTTGTCCAGGGTGGCCTGGTAGGGCTCTGCTTGGCCAAGGGAGCAGCCTGCAGCTCCACCCCCTCTCCTGAACTGTGTGCCCAGGCAGCTCGGGCCTTGAGTGCTGAACCAGCCTTTTGCTCTGCTGTGGGCGAGGGAAGGCAGCCTGGGCCCTGCCCCAGGGTTCTCGTCAGCGTGTCTTTGAGGGTCACCCTCCTCCCTCACATGTAACTTAGCGAAGGTTCCAATTCTTCAAACCCCAGAACTTTGCCTCTTGAAGTCCACACATTTCCCGGGTCTGGGGACTCATGTTTCCAGCCCCAGTTCCTCTGCCAAGCCACCGCATTTCTGTTTGTAACAGAAAAAGTGTGTCCATGTGTCCGCACGGTTTACAACATTCTGGGCGGATCTCCTGTGTAGTGAAGTTGGCCTGACTTCATCCTGACTTCCAGATTTATTCTCTGACAGGCTCAACACCCGCCCCCCATGTAAGGCAGCCCTGTTGAGCACATCTCGCTGGCCTCAGGACAAAGGCCAGGGTCACCCGGGCCAGGCCTCCCCAACCCCGGACATGAAGGCTTTGGCCAGACTTCACTCTGTGCAGCTGCAGTTAACCACAGTCCGCTTCGGCCCAAAAATGTGAAATGGAAACTTCCAGAAATAAATAACCTGTCAGTTTTACTGAGCACTGTTGTGACTAATGTGATGTGACCTCACACACACAGTCCTGCTCAACCCTGCCCAGATGGGAACCATCCCTTGTTACCTGCCTGCTGCCCTGAGTCACTTAGCAGCTGACTGGCAGGGAATGCTCATGTTTGGTGACCCAATATTATTGATAATATTGAAATTTATTTACCTAATAAATTTATTTACCTAATAAAGGAGGGGATACTCCTCGCCCCCCTCTGTGGCATGGTGGCACCTCACTTGGCCACAAGAGGAGCGGTGGATGCAGTGCCCCATGATCTGGGAGGAAGATGCATTCACACAGGCTTTCCTGCGGTAGAGGGCGACGGTCATTCTGTTTCACTATTAGTCCTGGTTGTCCCTGTTGCTGTGACTGGTGTGCAAGTCCACCTTTACCATCTGCCAAGGGAAAGAATGTCTGGCTCAGCCCCGTTCAGATGTCCAGTGGGGACTTGGAGCAAGGCCCCACAGGCAAGGGGCCACCACAAGGGCAGCTTGGTCTTCGTTTGTTTGGGGCAGCTCTTCTCACAGGAAAAAAAAAAAATTCTGCTTACTTACCAACCTTACCAACGTCGTGCTTTGACATTTGTTGGTGACATTGTTGACTCGTGGACCTGCATAAAAACTAATCATTGCCCCAGGTCACCCAAGAAACTTCCTGTGATATCACCTGTCTCAGCTATGGTGCCTGGGAGCGGCCACTCCATGCCCCAGTCACCCGCCTTGGCATCTGCGCAGGCTCCTCTGACAAGCTGACCTTAGGCAGTCCCACGCCTGGCTTCCCTCCCTAGACGATGCACAACTGCTACCCCAGGACCCCCGACCTGAAAGGAGCAGGGGTGGGTTGGGCACTCACCTGGGTCAGCAGAGCTTTTGAAACTTTTTTAAAGAAAAAAAGCTGATTAAAAAAAATCACTTTCTTGGCTGCACTGTGGCTCAGTGGTAGAGTGCCTGCCTAGGACAGGTAAGGCCCTGGGTTAGATCCTCAGCACCACATAAACAACAAATAAATAAAGGCTAGATTTTTAAAAAATATAACTTGTCATTGCTTAAAATATTGAAGAACTAGAAACTACCTTAGTGACCAATGGTAAGAGCGCCTGGCAATGCAATGTGCCCAAGTTGTAAAGGCTTCTGATTCTACCCATGTCACCAGCTGGATGGTGCCCACCAACGGAGGGGCTCCACTTTCTACTGGGATCTGTGTCCTTCCTCTTGTCTCAGATGCCAAGGGGGCCTTCCACCAGCCCACTCTCCATCTGATGGGAATCCCGTCCTCAGCTCCGGACTCCAGGTATCCTTCCATATACTGTCCCACTGGTTCAATCTTAATCTCTGTCAGCTAAACATCTTCAGATCTCTGTCACTTAAAAAAGAGAATAGCCTAAAAGGTAACATGCTTGTAATCCCAGCCACTCAGGAGGGAGGCTGAGGCAGGAAGATCCACAAGTTCAAGGCCAGCCTTGGCTACTTAGGGAGGCCCTAACCAACTCAGAGAGACACTGTCTCAAAATAAAAAATAAACATAAAAAGGGACGTGGAGGTGGCTCGGAGGTTAAGCACAGCTGGGTTAATATCTGGTACCAAAACGTAAATTAAGGAACCAGTGAATAAACAAATAAAGATAAAAACAAAGAAGTTGGTCTTGGCCTTGACAAGAATTCTTTCTCTGCTCTGAGGTGAAGTGTCTTAACAGCAAGTCTAATGACCTCCTCCTACTCGCTAAACTTGACCAATCTGACAGAGGGTATCCAGGAGGGGAATATGGGGAAACCTGTGACTCCCCAAGGCCTCCATAGTCACCCCAGCTCCCTCTCACCTTTGCCTCCCCAGGGCCTCCTCATAGACACCCCAGCTTCCTCTCACCTGTGCCTCCCCAGGGCCTCCCCCAGGGAACCCCAGCTCTCTCTCACCATTGCCTCCCCAGGGCCTCCCCACAATACCCAGCTCTGATGTTTTGTCACAGAGGCAGAAAGCTGACTAATACCACTATGAGGTTGGGACTGGCTTAGAGACATGCGCCTTGCCTTGGCCTGTGTGGGCTGATAGCAAAGTACCAGAACAGGGTGAACTGAAAACAGCAAAAACACGTCTGTCAGACATCCAGAGTGGGAAGTCCAGGGTCATCTGCTGGCAGGTCAGGTGTCCAGGGGGTCTCTCTGGCCTCGATTTTTGTGGACACTAACCCCATTAATGAGGGCTCTGTCCTCATAACCTGACCACTTCCAAAGGTCCCATCCCATCATACCACCCGCTTGGGGGTCAGGATTTCAGCAGATAAAGGGACCCGACAGCTAGACCACTGCTCACCCCAAGAGTGTGCTGAGTGGGCATCGGGGGCAGGTGCAGGGCAGGGGGCAGGCGTTGGGGAACAGGCGTGGGGGGGGCAGGTGGGGGGGGCAGATGTTGGGAGCAGGCGTGGGGGTCAGGTGAGGGGGAGCAGGTGGGGGGCAGGTGTTGGGGGGCTGGCGTGGGGTGGAGGGCAGGCGTTGGGGGGCAGGCATGGGGGAGCAAGCATCGGGGGTCAGGTGTGGGGCAGAGGGCAGACGTGGGGGGAGCAGGTGTGGGGGGCAGGTGTTGGGGGGCAGGCGTGGGGGGCAGGCGTGGGGAAGCGGGCACTGCAGCTGTCGTGAAGAAAGAGGGCCGTCCTCCAGATGAACTGTAGCTGAACTGTAATGGATATTTAGTGTCTCAGAAGGATCTGGCGTCCCATCTGACATAGAAGACCCAGCCTATGTTAGGAGGGCCATAAGAAATGACTGCTATTGGACACTTTTTACCTAAAAACTGGCATTTCATAGGGGTAATGGGACAGATTGAGGTGGAGGCCTTTCCCGGCCTCTCTGGTCTCTCTTGGGTCCTCCCTTTCTTTCCTTTTCCTGGAGTGGCCTGTGCTCTGTCACCCCAGCCTGGCCCACCTCTTCATCTTAGCCGGCTCTGAGTCGAGGCTCTCAGAGGCTGTCGGAGGCTGGCCGAGTTCACAGCTGACTTTGGTCTCCACATGTCAGGTGAGCCCTTCCTCATGAGAGGCTCCGCTGCCCTAGGTCTGCACGGTCTGTTCACCTTCTTGTCCAGCCGTCCACCCAGGGCTGCGATTAGCTAGGCGTGAAGGGGCTGGGACCTCACCTGGCTGCCCTCCCAGCGCTGTTGCTGCCCTGCCTGGGGCTCTGGGCGAGGCAGCCGCACCCCTCACACCCTCAACCCTGTCACTCACCTCCCAGCTACCTCCCATCCCCAACGAGGATGCTTGTACTGGAGGCCAACTCCTGCAGGTGGACTCCCACAGAGGCCAGAAGGCAGCACCCTCAGACCATCCTGGGCCCACAGCCAAGAAATCCAGCCACCAACCAGGAAGGAGAGACCACGCTACTCGGGACACATTTGGGTGCAGATTGCGATTGTCCTGGCTGGGCCACACTTCGACCAGTCACTGTGGCCAGTCACTGTGGCCAGAGGTGGAATAGCACCGCTGGGTCAACCTGGGCTGCTGTCCATCTTCTAACCAGGATAGGGCACTGAGTCCTCAGGGCACTGAACAGTCAGAGGCACCAAAGCACCACATTGCTCCCCATAGACATGTGCCATTATTATGTGTCCATTAAAAATGAATCTAACAACAATAACAATTCTAAAAGAAAGAAAGAGAGAGAGAGAGAGAGAGAAAACACTCACTGCCCCCCCCTGCCCCCACTGCCTTCCTCCTGCGCTTCCCGCCACTCCTGCTCTCCCTCCCCAACACCTCCCTGCTCAGGGCTTGCTCTCCAGATTGGGCCTTGGGTCCTTCCCTCCCTGTGCTCCCTAGGGTCAGTGGCCACGCCCACCACCCTGTCACTGCACACCAGGGCACCTGTGCTTTCCGACTTCCGCCTTTCTTCTGACGGTTTCACTCTGCACCAGTTCTATAAAATCCACGACCCCCGCCCCCCATTTCATGGCCATATTTACCTATGGTACAAGTTGGGGTCATATTTACCCTCATGTAAAAGACAGCTGGTGACAGTGTTGAGAAAACGGTGAGTGGTTTGCCTCCCCAAGTCAGAGGAAGGGAGGAGGTGGCCTTGCCGTCCTGGTGCAGATGCCCAGCTTCACGGCCCCAGGCCACTATCTCCTCACACCCTAGGGAGCATGGGCAAGCCATAGCGCTCCAGGCCTGAGCTGGTGACCCCTAGTCCTTAGGTCCTCAGGCGGGCCCCTGGGTCCTCTTTCCCTCTGATGTCCCCCCTGGTGCCCTCACCCTCCAGCCTTGCAAGGTCTTCTTCTCAGGCCCTGTGCTCCTTCAGCAAAGTGTGCTGAGAAAAGCAATTTTGCAAAATCAACAGAAACAGATAGACTCTAATTGCTTCGTCTTAAATAGGCTTTTCCCTCTGTTTGGTACCAGTGGTTAGTGTCCTGTTCCCCAACTCTTCACTAGCCCACCTGCCTTGCCTTGATTTCCCTGACCTCCTGACCCTAACCCCAACCAAGAGGTTCAGAGAAACCCCATTTCCATTGTGTTTGGTTGCTCACAGGTAAAAAAGGACACACCATTCAGGAGGTAACCAACCTTCCCTGGTGGAGTGTGTCTTAAAGTAACAGGACATGCATGGTGGTCAGCATCATATAACTGCTTGGAAGTGGGTGATTGATAGGAAAACACAGCAAAAAATTTTTAAATGTCCCTTCCCTTCAATTAAAAAGGATTACCTTTTAGAGAATTTCTCCTAAGTAAATTATCAGTTATGATAAGTTGTAGAAGTATGTGGTAGAATCAAAGATGGTCAATAAAGTCCTGTTGGAATATCAAATAATTGGAAATGTCCAAAATTAGGGGATTGGTTAAATAGTGGTGGTATGTCTATAAAAAGATTAATATGCTGCAGAAATGGGATAAAACTCAGAATATATTGCCAAGTGAAAAAATCAAGTTATAAAACAATATCTATGTGTGTTATTACCCCCACATTTGCTTATTTTTAAGTAAGCATAGAAAAAATTCTAGAAGGTCTCTATTAAGGCATTGACAGGGGCTGGGGGTACAGCCCAGTGGCAGAGTACTTTCCCAGCACAGAGAGACCCTGGGTTCAACCACCAGTACCACAAGGATTTAAAAAAGAACAGCTGGACTCAGTGGAGCCCGCCTCTAATCCCAGTGGCTCAAGAGGCTGAGGCAGGAGGATCAAGAGTTCAAAGCCAGCCTTAGCAAAAGCGAGGTGCTAAGTAACTCAGTGAGACCCTGTCTCTAAATAAAATACAAAATAGGGCTGGGGATGTGGCTCAGTGGTCGACTGTCCCTGAGCTCAATCCCCGGTACCAAAACAAAAAAAGCCACTACATCTTATTTTGTGTGTGTTTTGGTGACAATGTAGAGCATATCATCATTTTTGGATTAGCCTAGGAAACTAACAATCTTAAAATTTTGTCTTTTGGTAAACTACCTCCAGATTTTGAAATACTAGCCCTACTAATAAATGTTCACACTATAGTCCATTTGTAAGTTAAGGACTTTTCATATTTGATAATAGGTGTGAAGGAAATTTAAACATTAACTCATGATCTTCTACAGTGCATCTGACAGGAGTGTCATAAATAAAGTTATGGTGCTTTGCCTTGAAAAGAAAAGATAAGGCTTGAGCTGGTAGGGTTATAATGCTTCTTTATGCTCTTCTTGCTTGCCCACATTTTCCCATTTTTCTCTAAGGATCGTGAATTAGTTGTGCGATCAAATGACATCAATAAGCGATGCTCTGATGATTCAGGGAGAGGTGTTTGTGTGAAGAGTGTCTGGCCGGCCTACTCTGGAAAGCTGAAGGCAGATTCCCCACGGCAGGTGTGCCCTCAGAACACAGGGGATGTGTGCAGGCTGGGTTGTGGCTGAGTGGTCGAGTGCCTTCCTGGCATGTGTGAGTCCCTGGGTTCAATTCTCAGCACGAAAGAAAGAAAGAAAGAAAGAAAGAAAGAAAGAAAGAAAGAAAGAAAGAAAGAAAGAAGGAAGGAAGGAAGGAAGGAAGGAAGGAAGGAAGGAAGGAAGGAAGGAAGGAAGGAAGGAAGGAAGGAAGGAAAGAAAGAAAGAAAGGCAAGCTATTTGTCCATCTACAACTACAATTTTTTTTTTTTTAATGAGAGGATCACAGCCTCTGGGACAGGAGTCCCCTGTGTTTCTCCCTCACTAGCAAAGCAATAAGCCTTTTTGTTTTTTCTCATTATTGCAACCTCATTATTGGATTGGCATCAGGGACAAAGACTGAGCTTTCGGTGACAACTTTGGCACCCCAGATGGGACCTAAGAGCAACCCTGCTCCAGCTTTCCTGGGCAGTTTTGGCTCTCCAAGGAACCCCTCTTCCGTGCTGAGGATGCCAGGTGGCTGGCGAACAGCTGGAGAGTTAGAGATGGCATGATCCCTGCCCTGTGTATGCCCTGTTCAGTTGCCTGCCATCTGCCACTGTGGACCTCTGGACTGCTCTGACGCTGAATGCTCTTACCTGTCCACGCCCCACCTGGCAGAGAACTTTGGGTGACTTCCCCCAACTTCACCCCCTTTCAGCAGGAAGCAGCTGGAGATGCCGTCACCCATTTTCCCATAGAAATGGAATGGAGAAGTTGACTGTGGGGATGTAACAGTGTTCACTTTATGCTTTGAATGTAGCCCCTGTTGCTCTGCCTCTGCAACTGGCTTTTAAATCCTCTCTCCCTGCTCCTCCCTAATCTCAGGGGAAACAGGATCACCTTTCTGGCCCATCCTAGGCAGAGGTATCTATCCCTGAGCACACACCCACCACAGGAAAGAAGTCATCCAGACTTTGGGGATGGCACCAGAAGTTCTCAGAAATGACCATCTCCCAAATTAACTCCAACAGAGAGCACAGGGAATGCAGGCTTTGAGTCACCTCTTTAACAGCCCCCAGTTCCTGCTGGTGGCAGGATCACAGCCTCTAGGACAGGAGTGCCCTATGTCTCCTTTGCCAGCAAAGCAATCACCTTCTCTTTCTTTTTTCTCAAAACAACTTCCTTGTTACTGGGCTGGCCTCGGGGACAAGGCCACAGTGGGCTGGAGGTACAGTTCTGGGATGGACTGTTTGCCCAGTATGTGCAAGGCACTGGGCTCTTCTGCTCATGCTGCAGAAGTAACAGGTTTCAGCCAGAGGTGAGATGCAGTGGCCCTGGTTCAACAGACTTGCCCATTTGTTAAAGGATCGAATCTGCACACCTCACTTTCTGCCTCCAGAGTTCAGTAGCCAAAATTTGACTGTTTCCTTATAAAACAGCTGTCTATATTTTATTTGGCTTATTCTAATGAGGATCCCCTTCTTGTGGTCACCCATGATGTGGAGTGTCACTGGTCATGTGTTCATATGTGAACACAGGAAAGCCATGTCCGATTCATTCTGCTGTCTTTCCCATTCTGACCCCCTCCTTTCCCTGCATCCCCCTTTCTCTGATCCAATGAACTTCGATTCTTCCCTCCCGCCCTCCCTTGTTGTGGGTTAGCATCCCCCTATCGGAGAGAATGTTCAGCTTTTGTTTTTTGGGGGGGTCAGTTTTCTTCACTTAAGCACAATATTCTCCAATTCCACCCATTCTCTGGCAAATGCCATAATTTCATTCTTCCATTGTGTATATATTCTACATTTTCCTTATCCATTCATGTGTTGAAGGGCACTAGGTGTGGTTCATAGCCTGGCCCACCTGACCCAGCTGGCCACTTTGCCACCCAGCCTGCCCACATTGACCTCCTACATAGCCCAGATTTTTCAATTCAGGCCGCCGTCTGCAGAGTGTTTGGATCACCATTGCCCTGTTGTGAAACCGTCACCGTCGTTGTCGATCACATTATCGATAAGGCATGTGCAGGCCCCACACCATGCCCTCCATATGTATCCTTCACTTTGACATTCACATTGCCCTCTGAATCATGTGTGGTCCCACCTGCATCCCATCATTACCCTCTCTAGGGTTCTTGGTTCCTTTATGTCAATTTGCATTTGCATTTGATAGAATTTTTCTTCTTTGTGAAAGATTTGCTTTAACATTTCCTGCAATGCAAATTGGCTCATGATAATTATTCTTATTTTTTGGATGTCTGAAAAAAGTTTTTATTTTTTTTTCTTTTTTAGTTTTTAAAAATTGAGAATTAACTCACATATAATAAAACTCACTTTCTCAAAGTGTATCACAAGGTCGTACAACCACCACCCCATCTCACTCTAGAACATTTGTCACCTCAAAACCCCATACCCATGGCTTCCGCCTCCCCTTACCCCCTCTTCCCAGGTCCAGGCAAACCCTAATCTATTTTTGGTCTCTAATTTTTTCATTTTTTAAAGACATTTTCTGGATAAAGAATTCTAGGTGGACAGTTATTCACTTACAGTTATTTCAAGGTTTTTTTAGCTGCGATGATTTGAAGATGAATCCTCCAGAGGTCCACATGGTAACGTGGCCCTGGCCTGGTGCTACTGGAAGGTTGTGGAGCCTTTGGGGGGGGGGGCGTAGAGGGAGGTCTGCTGGTCCTGGGGCCTGTGTCCTGAGGGGCATGTGGGACCCTGGCCCTTCCCTTCCTGCTTCAGACAGCGGCTATGAGTGGGTGGTTTTGCCCCACCATGTGCTCCTGCCATGATGCCCTGCCTTTCCACAGGCCCAAAGCCATGGGCTAACCTGTCATGGACTGGAGCCTCCAAAACTGAGGCCAAAACAAACCTTTTCTCCTTGTAAGCTGAGTGTCCCAGGTGTTTGTTACAGTGATGGAAAACTCATGAACACACTAGCAATTTGACTGTATGTCTTGCTTGTGCAGATTTTTCACATTTCTTCTTTGGAGGGTTCAATGAGTATCTTGAATAGCTTCCACCAAGTGTAAGAAAATTTTGGACATTATTTCTCTTTTCTCTCTTCCCTCCCTCCCTCTCCCTCCCTCCCTCTCTCTTTTCCTTGCAGGACTGGAGATTAAACCTAAGGCCTCACACATACTAGGCAAGTCCTCTGAACTATTCCTTCAGCCATTTTTTTCTTTCTCTCCCCGTCCCCGCCACCCCCAATGCTAGGAATTGAACCCAAGGAAGCTCTAACATTAAGCTACATCCTTAGCCCTTTTTATTTCATTTTGAGACAGGGTCTCACTAATTGGCCTGACTGGCCTAGGAACTTACGATCCTCCTGCCTCAGCCTCCTGAGGCACGGGGATCACGTGGCCATCAAGCCCAGCTTTGGCCAGTACTTCTTCAGTAGTTCCCCTCTCACCTCCTCTGGGCACTGCGGTTACATGTGCATGAGGCTTGCACGTGGTTAGCAGGTGTGCTTTTCTTTTCTTTCAGGTTATTTCCTTTGGATAATTCCTCATGCTGGGCTCTCTCTCTCGGTTTACAGTTTTCTCTTCTGAGTGATGTCTAATCTGCATTTGTTGCATCCAGTGTGTTTTCAATCTCAGACATTGTGGTTTTACCTCATGAGTTCACATAGGGTGGTTTTGTCTCTTCTTGGCATCAGGAGCATGACACACTATCATGTGAAGTGTTGTGATGTGATGGACCACTGCTTCTAACAGTTGGGCCAGTTCTGCTTCTTTCCTTTTTCCTTTTCTTGTGGTGCTGGGGATTGAACCAGGGCCTTACCATGCTAAGCAAGTGCTCTACCCAGCCCTCTGATTCACTTTTTTGTTTGTTTTGTTTTTTTAATTTTTTTTTTTTTTTAGTTGTCAATGGACCTTTATTTTATGTACTTACTTATTTATTTATGGTGCTGAGGATTGAACCCAGGGCCTTACATCTGCTAGATGATGGCTCTACCACTGAGCCACACCCCCAGCCCTCGGGCTCACTTTTGATTGGTCGATTTTTCCCCTCACTCTGGGACACGCCTTCCTGCTTCTTTGCTTGTCTAGTGACCTTTGAGCGGATGCCAGACATTATCAATCCTGCTTTGTGGGAGGTGGATATTTGATATCTATAAATATTCTGGAGCTTTGTTCTTGCATGCGGTTCAGTTACTTGGCAACAGTCTAACACTCTGGACTTTGCTTTCGTGGTTCATCAGGGGAGACCAGACCAGTGCCCAGTTCAGAGCTAATCATTCTTCAAGTGAGGAAATGCCCTCCTCTGGATGCCAGCCAGGGTTCTGGGAATCATGGACCTTTTCAGTCTTGCCATGGAAAGAGACCCCCACGCCAGCCCTGTGTGAATGCCAGGCTCTGCCACTGTACTTCTGTGGAGTGGGTCTTGACCGGTCTTGCTTGGGTGATCCCCTCATGCACATGTGTTGGTCCATGTTCAGCTGAGTCCTCAAGGAACTTGAAAATCTTTGGAATAGACGCTCTGTGACACTTTTCTCTCTGGTTCTCCGTCCTTATGACTCTGGCCTCTTGGTCTTCACAGAATCTGAGCTTCATATGCTCATTTAGGGAGATGGCTGGACTCTGCAGGACCCCCCCTCCCTGGGTCATGGCCCCGGAAGTTGGGACAAGCGTGGTATAAAGAACAGACTGCATGCATACAACTGTATGACTGTGTAGGTGGCTCTTAAGCCACTCCTGTATCTGGTTCTGAGACCCAGACTTAGCTAGGACTTAGCTCAGAAAAGGGGATTGTCTTGGGTGACCTGGCCTTTAGCTGGTCCCAACAGAGGAAGAAGAGAACATTGAGGCCACAAGCACCTTCAGAAGACATTGTCTCGTGGGGATCCCATTGGCTGAGATGCAGAAGGGGAAGTCAGACAGGTCCACTGTGGCTTCAGGGAAGGAAGAGGGAGCAGAAACTAAGCCTAAGGGTGGAGAGTAGGGGACACATGTTCCAAGGAAAGGTTTGAAGACATGTTGAGATATGACAAAGTGCTGGTGTGGAAGGGGAAGGCAAGGATGGTCACCTTGCCAGGTGCGGTGGTGCACGCCTATGATCCCAGCCACCAAGGAGGCCCTGGCAGGCCTTCTTTCCAAAACACACGAAAATGCTGTCTGCTTTATTATTCTCTGTACTTTTTAGTATGTGCTTTTAAATATGTCTAATTTTTAAAAGAAAAATCCTTTAAAATGGTCTAAGAAAACATGGGAAATTCACAAAAAGAAAATAAACATATGGGAAAAGAAGGAATTTATTCTTCTAAGGTAAGCCAGAATAGTACCGAGATACCATTCAGCTCTAAAATCTCTTGACCTGTGAAAACGCCCAACATTGCAGAGGTCACCAGACCTATCTCTGCAGCAGGACACTCAGCAGAGGTGAACTTGCTTGTCACCTAGCATGTGCAAGGCCCTGGGTTCGATCCTCAGCACCACATAAAAATAAATAAAATAAAGGTATCATGTCCAACTACAATTAAAGAATAAATATTTTTTAAAAAGAATTGTAGGAGTGTGCATATTTTGTCCTTTCTTCTGTTGCTGGCCTGTGTTTTCTGACCTGCCATAATGAACATGTGTTCCTTTTGTAACAAAATATACTTCATCCCCTTTTAGTGAAGAGCAATATTGCTCTTTCAAGTGTCTCTTGATCCTGTCTCTCAAGCCAACCAGCTCCCATTGCTTTCCTCTGTCCTTAGAAGACCTCATTTCACCCTGAAGTTGTATTTATCAGGCCTTTCAGGTTTTCTCGATTTTGCCATGTGATGATTAAATAGAGCTTCCTGTCTGAATTATTCTACCATCATAGGTTTGGATTTTTTTTCCCCAAAAAGTCTTTTCCTGTTTCTTTTTAAATAATAGTTACATTTGTGTTACATTTTACCTAAAACATCCATCAGATGGACACTTAAAAATATGTTCCTACTGTGTTCTTTGTCTAATGAAATGATGGCATTTGCAGGTAAATGGATGGAGCTGGAGAATATCATGCTAAGCAAAGTAAGTCGGTTTCCAAAACCAAAGGCCAGTCGTGTTTTCTGATGTGTGGGTGCTAACTCACCATAAAGGGTGGGGATAAGAATAGAGGTACTTTGGATTAGGGAGAGGGGAGTGGAGGGAGGGGAGGGGATGGGGTCAGAAGGACAGTAGAGTGGGTGGACATTGTCACCCTATGTGCATGTAAGAGTACACAACCAATGTGACTCCACACCACGTGCCACCAGCAGAATGGGAAGTCATGCCCATCCACAAATGGTGTGTCAAAATGCATTCTCCTGTTGCGTGTAACTAAAGAGTACAAGTAAGAGTAAATAATAGACAGTGCACGCCTTTCCGGGGCCTGGCACAGTGCCCATGTGTCCTGGCAGGCACTCACATGTGTAGCTCCTGCGTGCACACGTGCAGTGTGTACCAGGCACTGAGCCTGGTGAGTGCCAAGCACCCACTTATGTAGCTCCCATGTGCATGCACAGTGTGTGCCAGGTACTGAGCCTGGTGTGTGCCAAGCACGTGTGTAGCTCCCGTGTGCACGCGCAGTGTGTGTCAGGCACGGGGCATGGTGCGTCCAAGCGCCACTTCTTTGGTCCTCAGAGCAAGCTTTGGAGTTCATTGTATTTTTGATTTTGCAGGTGAGGCTTCGAGTGGGTCCACCCTGCCAGAGAGGAGCAGGTAGGAGCAGGTAAGAGCAAGTAGGAGCAGGCAGGAGCAGGTGCAGGGCCTTGCAGAGGGCATCCGGGAGGGGAGGCAGCGGCACGCGGGCAGTCAGTGCAGGGGAAGTGCCACCCTGTGACAAAATGCACACTCAGGGCTTCATGGGCCTGGGCTGACTCCGACAGCTCTGTTCAGAGGTGGCTTCGGGCCAACTGTGCAGTTCCATAGCCAGTATCCAGAAGGACCGAGCCCTGGGGAATTAGTGCTCTGCGGTTACTGTCTTGAAATTCTCAATAGTTTTGTCTTTGAAGCGAGTTTGGCAGGTGAAGTCCAATGAACTTGGGTGCCTGTGCCTCGGCTCACACCAGTGCTGCCAGCCACCAGCTCCCCTCCTCCCTGGGACAGGTCCTTGGCAGCCTCTTTCCCATGGCCTGGTGCCTGGGCCATGTCTGTTCTCCTTACTGTGACCTCTGCGCCTGCCACCTGGACTGGCAACCTAGTTGTGTCCACTGCGGGGTGGTGGCTGATGGCGGCTGCGGCCTTCTGCCCTCAGGGGACCCAGGCCCAAGCATGGGGAGGTGCTGGGGCCAGGTCCTGCACCCAGAGTGTACCCCAGCAGAGCTTGGCAGCAACAATCTCTGTCCGTGCCTGGGTGATTTGCCCTGGGCAGGTGTCTGGCCCACCTGGGCTTGGCACTGAGCTGGTCCTGGCCCTCAGGACACAGTCTGCTGTCCTGGGCTGGCACCAGCATCCATGCTGAGTTGGCCATGCTGAAGGGGGGGAGGGAGGGGACACAGGAGGAGGGGCTCTACCCAAGTTCTCTGCCCAAAGGAGAGCAGCCTGGGACAGAAAAAATACCAGGACACGCAGGAGACACACCCAAAAGCAAGGAAGAGCTTTCTATTTCCATGCTTTTACGGGCCCTTCTTTCCATTTCTGTAGCCAGAGCTGCTGTCCCACAGTTCAACCAGTGTCATGCAGCTTCAGGCCATGGGAAGAGGGAACAGCTTGTACCTGGAGGAAAAGGGACTTCTATTTACTTATTCCGCCCTTGTTGACCTTTGGCTTGGAGGTGTTGATTCAGGGAGCCTGCTGCCTTTGTTCTGGTGGTAAGAAACCAGCACCATGATTCAGCTGATTCAGCGGGGAGAGATGAGCTTCCCACCCCTCATGTGGTTTCTGGACTGTGCATGGGACGGGTGGTGGGCAGAATGGGGGGAACAAGACCTTCGTATTCTAGGTAATTACATAGTGGGCTAACCGTTGCCTCCCGTCTTGCCTTTCATAGCTTTCTGTTTTGACACCATATGTTCCTGTCATCCTGGGGGAGTCACACAGAAAGCTGGCTGGCTGTCCAGAGAAGGGCTGTTGTCAGATGGATGGCCCCAGGTACACTCCTTCCAACCATCTTGAAGCCACTTTTTGCAGGCCTTTCTGACAAAGGCTGGTCTTCTTGTGAGACACAGCCGGAGGGTCAATCGTCTCTGACACAGCACGGAGGCCTTGCTTCTCCAGGCCCTGAGCAGGGCAGCTGGCCCACAGGTCCTCCCAGAGCAAGGCAGGACAGCCGGTTCCACAGTCACAGAGAGTGCGTCCCTGGAGGAGGTACCAGGCCCGCAGGACTTCCCACAGCAACTGTGTGCACGGCCGTGTGCCTGAGGCTCAAGTTGTGATTCCTTTTTTAATGACCGTACCTGTCATCATCAAATCAACTCTAGCTTATAATTATACACTGCCCAGGAGTAAGCTTTCAAAATGTGAACTAATCTGGAAATAAGTCAATTTTACCAATTTCCATTTAACTTTACTTCATGGTTTGGGAGGTTCCCCTGGAGAGTGGGCTGGCACAGGGGTGGGAGGAGAATTTGGGGTGCTGTAGGTTACAGGGATGGGTGGATAGGTTCCCCCTGGCACTCCATCATCCTTTTTCCTATTAGTTACTAATGAAATTAACATTTATGTCCCAGAAACAGGAAATACCAACTCTGCTTCTATGCAGGAGGCAAATTTTAAAGTGCCCTCTTACCTGCCTCCAATCTGTGCTTAGAGGTATGCATCAGCCAGACAAAAGATCAATACCAAACCCCCCAAGCAGGACAGAGATTGATACCCATTTTTTTTATATTTATTTCTTAGTTGTAGTTGGACACATACCTTTATTTTGTCTACTTATTTTTATGTGATGCTGAGGATCGAACCCAGGGCCTCGCATGTGCTAGGCGAGCGCTCTACCACTGAGCCCCAGCCCCCCCCCATTTTTAAATCATTTCTAACTACTTTTATCATTTTTTTAAAATCAAAATGTGTTCTTCATAATGGAGTTGGAAAACAAAGAGAAGAAAAGTGAGATCTTCTCTTTGTCCTTATCTGCCGCTCTCCTGGGCCCCACTATGGGACAAAGGAGCGAATGTTGGGATTGCGTTTTTAGTTTACCTGCCTACATTCTCAGCTTCCTACCAGCCTTCCCTTGCTCCCATGGCTGCCTGGAATTGGTGTCTAAGCTGCAGATGACTCTATAGTTAAAAAAAAAAAAAAGCAGATAAGAACAAATCCCAGCCCCCCGACCAACCCTTTCCCCCGTGGTTTGAGGAGCCTGCTACAGCGCAGAGCTTTAGGGTGGTTCTCTGGGTCGCCCCTTTGAGGTCTGGAGGCTGTTCCTGGGGGGCCTGAAGGGGCACATTTCACTGTCACCTGCCTCCCCTGGTCACAAGTCAGTTACCTGCCCAACCTAACTGCAAAGAAAGACAAAGCCGTGGTCTGTCCTGGCCCCTGGGAAGAGGAAAGAATGGTAGACACATGGCACCACCTCTGCATGCTTTTAGGGGTACCACACAGCCAGGAACAGCAGAGAACTGGGGAGCACCACACTGGGAAGCCCAGGCGGACAGTGGGGTAGAACACTAGAGGGTTTGCTCAGAGCCTCATAAAGCAAGCTCTGTGCAGCCACCCTCCTCCACCCCAGAGGGACAGTGGAGCGTCAGCCTTTGGAGTGAACAGATTGGCTGTGGACCTGGGAACACCAGGCCAGCTCAAGATCAAGGAAGTGGGTTGAGACACCCAGTCAAGACACAGGCCTAACACCTCTTCTCTCACACGTTGGAAGCGCACTCAAACTTCCTAGGCACAAGTCCTCTTCTAAGAAAGGGCTCCCAGGGCCTCCCAGGGAAATAGCTTCGCTCTGCCCCTCACCCTACAGTGAGTCCCACACCCTCTCAGAATGTCCAGTGAACTGTGCAATAGCTCCCCTGTATGAACCCAGGAACAGAGAGCCAGGAATCACCTAGCAATCAAAGGGAGTCTCTAATGGGAAAGACAAAGTCCAAAATAAACAAGTAGAAAATGAACTCAGGTCAAAGACGCAGGACAAACAGCAAAAGAAACTTCGGTGTAACCCACTATAATTAATCTTCAGAGAGCTATGAGAGCATATTGCAAACATACAAAAAGAACAGGATGCTATGGAAAAGGCACATCCCTGGGACCAGAAAGAGCTCTGAAAATTAAAAAGGCAAGAGACAGGAAGTGAGGAATTTAGCGGGAATGGAAAATAAAGTTGACAACATCTCCCAGAAAATAGAATCAAAGGTAAAAAGAAAATTGGAGAAAAGAGAATAAAATTACAGATGCAATTTAGGAGTTCTAATATCTCATTGGTAGTTTAAGACTGGCAAGGAAACAGACAAGGGAATTGTGGGAGAATTCCCAAGAACAAAGGGTCATGGTTGCACCACGGGAATGCCCTCAGCACAACCATGGGAAGAAACCGGCACCAGGGTGCATCAGGAACCCAGAAGGCCAAGGATGAAAGGAGACCCGAGGACCTGTGGACAGGACATGTACTGCCTGCAAGGCTGGCAAGGGTGGCATCTGAGTCCCGACAGCAAGATCCAGGATCATCCTGCAGGGAGATGATGGCCAGTTCAGCACTCTGCACGTGGCTATGGGTTGAACATGTGTTGAGAACCATCCCCAATGTCACTGTGGGGACAGGTGTAACCATCAAGAAGTGAGCAGGTCAGGAGGACTCCTACTCCTGAATGGATGCATGTTGCTGTGGTGGGAGGGTCTATGCTCTCTAGAGTGGGCTTGTTATACAGGAGACTCCTGGGCTGTCACAGGCTCCCTCCTTCCTTCCCCCCGCCCCTCTGGCATCTGCCTTCCATCAGGGGGTGACAGCTAGGAGGCTTATTCCAGATATGGGCATCCTGTTCTGCTCTTGGATTTCCCAGCCTCCAGAACCATGAGCCAAATAAACTTCCATTCATTATAAATTACCTAGACTGTGATATTCTGCTATTCCTGCATAAAATGCATTTAGTGGAATTAAAATGACCTCATAGGAGGATAGCCCACTCCTCCAACCCCTATTCCTTGGATTCCCAGATGAATTGTTCCTGCTAAATATCCATTTTTTTTATTTTTCAAAACACATTTTGAAATTTCAAAAGTAATACAAGATTATTTAAAAAAAACAACAATAACAACAAAGAAAGCACAAAAGAAAAATTTTAACTCATCTAAATCTCATCACACAGATTAATACAGTTGACATTTTAGTGTATACATCTCTGCTTTTTCCTAATATGAAAATCAGTACTCTGCCTTTTTTCACCAAACACTGTATCTTGGACATGGTTTCATGTCCATAACCATATGTCTACATTTTCTTTTCAGTGCCTAATGGTTCATCATTTGGATTACCGCATGTGATCCATTCTCTATTGCTAGTTATTTGGGTTCTTTGTTTTCCTTCTTCCCTTCCTTTCCCTGATTAACATGCTGTGACAATAAAACTGCACACACATCTTGTGTCCACGTCCAATTATTTCCCCAAGATAAGCTTCTGGAGGGGAGATTACTGTGCCAGAATGTGTATCTAGGGGAGCCTCCACCTTCCCTCCTAAATTGCCCTCCTCAAAGTTTATCCCCCCACACACCAAGAGAGAATGCAAACACCACACTCTCATATCCTGCCAAGCTGTGCACTTTGATAAGAGCTTACAGTTTCCCAAGGGTTAAACCACTAAGGGAACAAGCAAGGGGGTTGGCAAGGGAGGCATTGGAAACAAACAAGAAATGTGGAGTGCTTCAGTTCCTTCTTTCTGGTCCCTGCCACACTAGGAGACATTTCTACTTTGGAACTCCAGCCCTGGAGATTCCATCCGCAGCTCACATCCAGCTTTCCCTGCTGTCCCCCCTTTGCAGTATTTGACTTTGGGTCAACCCCTCCTTGCTAGAACACATTCTTTTGGGATGAAAGACATCTTCAACTCACGTGTGGTTTAGTCAGCAATATCACCCAATAACAGGGTCTCTGCTATGTGCCCAAGTTCTATGAAACTTCAGAACCAAGCTTGCTAGAATGAGGTGTTGAATCCACTGATCTGCCAATCTCAGAAACAAAGCCACACTGAAGCTAGTGAAAACAGGAGCAGAGTCCAAGAGCTCTTCCTCTGATTCTTTCTCCCTGTTTTTGGCCCTGCCTCCTGGTTCCTGCTCCACTAGCTGAGTTGAAATGCCTTTGTTAGTTTCATCCTAAGGGGTACTATTCTGAGGCTACATTTTCATGGTCCATTCTTCGCTTTATTCCTCATTTGCTCCAAGACTGAGGATCATGCACTTTCTTCCTAAGCTCTCACCCCTGGTTTAGGGTAGTTGGCAGTTTTGCACAATGGCTAGCATTTCCCTTGCATTTCCTAGGTCTGTCCCTTCTTGATAAAGGAGGCTGATAGAAACCAACTTTGTTCAGATCAGGAATCCAAAGCCCTCTCCCTCCAGACCGGCTCAGAGACTGACAAAGAATATGTGCAATTGTGTTTAAACAAATACAGAAGCAGCTTGTGCACATTTCTTATTTTATACAAAGTCCTCTTTCTTGCTGCCAGCATGCTAAAACACACGGAACTTTGCACCTGGACACACCATACTCAACAGCCTGCGTCCTGAAAGCTTAAAGGCTTCCACGCCTGACTTTCAACATCCCTGAGACTGAAGACAGAAAAAGACGTTAAGGGAGTGAGGACTGGACCTAGTTCTAACTCCCCTTTGGGCCCGACCTGTCCCAACATCTAAGTGCACAAACTATACTCATGTTAAAGAGGAAAAACTTCTGTTCTCTGGATTTAGCCTTCTACGACCTTGCACCAACGGTGCCCAAACTTTCTCAATTCACCAGGAATCGTATAACTGTACACTTTTAATTTTACTGGTTTATAACAAATAATTAACTGTGCCATTTAAAAAAAATAGAGTGCCACAGTCCGAAATCCAACCTCAAATAAAGTCCATTACAAACAACTGCAGGAGAATTGGGGATAGAGAGAAGACACTGGAGACGGAACTTCGGGAGGCGCCGAGAAGCCCTGCGGAGGCTGCGGTGGCGGGTTGCTCCCGCTCGGGTCCTCAACCCGCGGGCGGCCCCGATGTCCTGCCCTGCAGGCCAGGCCCCGCCCCTCCCCTGCGGGCCCAGCGCTTGACCCCGCCCCTCCCCGCCCACCCAGAGAACGAAGCCCCGCCCATAAAAGGCTTTCCCGCGGCTCGCCCCGCCCACCGCGGCCGGCAATTCCGAGGCCCCGCCCCCCCCCGGCCTGGGCCCCGCCCCGACGCCGACGTCAGCTGTTGTGTCTCGACTCCGCGGCGGCCGCAGCGGGTCCATTGCTCGGGGCGCCGGCCGCGGCCGGTGGAGGCGGCGGGGCGTGGGGACGCGGGCAGCGATCTGCGCCGCGCATCAGAGCGCGACGGGCTCTGTGTGGCCGGGAGGCAGCCGGGTCGTCGCCCGGGGCGGTCTCAGGCCTGTTCCTTGCCTGCTGCAGGACCGTCGCTCGCGCTCCCACCTCTCTCTGCGGAGACCGCGGCGCCGCCTGGGCCCGCCCGACGCCGGAGCCGCTGCGCTTCCGCCGCGCCCGGGAGGCCACGGGGCCTGGGCCCTGCCCGGGGCGGCTGCTCCCGGCGGCCCGGCCTCCTGAGACCGAGCTGTCGCGGGCCCTCCGTGGGAACGGCCTGGCTCTGGCCGCGCGGCCGCCGGGGGCCGGGTCTCCGAGCGCCGGGCTCCGGCCTCTGGACTACGAGGCCGCGCGAGGCTCAGCCTCCTCCGCAGCCCGGGCTCGGCCGCCGCCGGACCCCGTCCCCGCAGCCCACTCGTGAGCGGGAGCAGGCGCCGGGCAAGATGTGGCTGAAGCTTTTCTTCCTGCTGCTCTACTTCCTGGTCCTGTTCGTCTTGGCCCGGTTTTTCGAAGCCATTGTGTGGTACGAGACAGGCATCTTCGCCACCCAGCTGGTGGACCCGGTGGCGCTGAGCTTCAGGAAGCTCAAGACCATCCTGGAGTGCCGCGGGCTGGGCTATTCGGGGCTGCCCGAGAAGAAGGATGTCCGCGAGCTGGTGGAGAAGTCAGGCGAGTGCCGGTCTCCCGGGGTCCCCTCACCTGGGCAGCCACCGCACCTCCAGTACCTGGTCCCCCCTCATCCACCTGGGAAGGGACACCCGCACCTCCATTACCTGGTCACCCCTCCTCCACCTGGACAAGGGCATCCGCACCTCCAGTACCTGGTCACCCCTCCTCCACCTGGGAAGGGGCGACCGCACCTCCAGTACCTGGTCACCTCTCCTCCACCTGGGAAGGGACGCCCGCACCTCCAGTACCTGGTCATCCCTCATCCACCTGGGAAGGGGCGGCCTGCACCTCCGGTACCTGTTTACCCCTAGCTGGGAAGGGGCGTCCCGCACCTCTGGTACCTGGTTATCTCCCTCCTCCTGGGAAAGGGCGTCCTGTTCCTCCTGTACCGAGTTACTCCCCCTCTACCTGGGAGGAGGTGGCCTGTACCCACTGTACCTGGCACAACGACAGCTGGGAGAGCTGCCCAGCATTCTACAATAATATATGCGAATCCTAGTTTTGAGAAGGGCTGAAATTATTTGTTAGATGTTTTGGTATGTCTTTTTGAGGTAATTATAAAATGACAGTTTAAAACTAGCTTTCTAGCATTGTTTGTTAATTGAGTGATTTTTCTCAAAATTTGAAAATGTCAGTTAAAAGCATTATCAGGGGCTGGGGATGTGGCTCAAGCGGTAGCGCGCTCGCCTGGCATGCGTGCGGCCCGGGTTCGTTCCTCAGCACCACATACAAACAAAGATGTTGTGTCCGCCGAGAACTAAAAAATAAATATTAAAAATTCTCTCTCTCTCTCTCTCTCTCTCTCTCTCTCTCTCTCTCTCTCTCTCTCTCTCTCTTTCTCTCTCTCCCCCCCTCTCTCATTCTCTCTTAAAAAAAAAAAAAGCATTATCAGTTGAAATTCACAAAAATATAGGAAAAGAAAAAAAAATCCAAAGTCTGCAAATGTTTGTCACTTTAGCAATAACAAGCTACCTGGAGGGGAAGACATCACTAAATAATAAATATCAAAGAGGCATTTAATCCTAAGATTTCAACATAGGTTTGAACATTGCTAAAGTGGATACTATAGAGTCCTGGCTTTTCTTACTTGGAATTCAGTAAAAATGAGATGAAGTGTCTGTGTGAAACCTACTTTGTCCGTCTTGAGGTTATTTATATTTCTCTCTGGATTAAAAACTGTTGAATATCAACTTTTCATTGAGTGTCACAAGTACCCTTGCCTCTTAGTGGATTGAGGAATGGACTTCAAATAGTGCTAAGAGAATATTTAACACCTTAAAGAACATGTTTCCAGTAACTATTGGTTTGGGGTAGGGTTGGGTGAGAAATATGATTAATTTATTTCACTGCTGGATAAAATATATTTTGCTGAGGCACACTCCTGAGAGGAATGTGGTCAGAGAGGCGTCAGGAGTCTTGGAACTGTGGCTCTCCCTGGTTGTTTCAAGCCATCTGTCAGCAGTGTCTTTTACAGACCACTTTCCCCTGGGTTAGTACTTGTGTAGCCATGTAGTGTGACAGCCAAGACACAAACTGCAGAGCCTACTTCGTGCATACCTGTAGCTTACGGTCAGGAAACTCACTTCTCTGCACTGGGACACAGGAAGGAAACCCTTTCTGCAATGGCGATACTGTTTTCTTTTAGAGAAAGTATGCAGTGGGGTATTATTCCTGTCCCTTGTTTGCTGGCTGGTTTCTGATAACTTATTTCTACTACAAGGAAGAAATGGAGTCTGATGAATATAGTGTCTTGATGTGGAAATGAGAAGTGCCTTATCTGTGAAAGCAGAATCAGTTTTCATAGTAAAATAATTTGATCACACATTTTTTTCTTTTGACATTTATGACATTTATGGTTTCAGGCCTTCCTTTGGGCCTGAAACTCTTGTCACATTGAGTATACAAGGTATCCACATATAATTTATATGTATATAAAGACTATATACAACCTACAAAAATACAACTCAGATCACACATTTTTTAAAAATATTTATTTATGGGGCTGGGGCTTGGCTCAGTGGTAGAGCGCTTGTCTAGCATGCATGAGGCACTGGGTTAAATCCTCAGCACTACATAAAATAAATAAAATAAAGGCATTCTGTCTACCTACAACTACAAAAAAAAAAGTTTTAAAAAAATATCCACTATCTATTTTTAAAATATTTTTGTTGTTGGACACAATATCTTTATTTATTTTGATGTGGTGCTGAGGATCGAACCCAGGACCTCACATGTGCTAGGTGAGCGCTCTACCGCTGAGTCACAACCCTAGCCCCTCAGCTCACACATTTTTTCAGCAAAAATTTCTTGGGTATAGTAACTTAACTATCAAACTTAAGTAGTTGTTTTGAATGATTTTGCACTATACTTACTGCTTAATATTTAAGGCAAATGTTAAAGTAATGTGGCAAAAGTATTTTCCTTTCCTTTTCATTTGATGATACAAACTCTAAATTTACATTTTAAATTAGTGTATGAGTGTGGAGTTTGTTCTAAGAGATAAAGTTTTAACCTCCGAGTCATGGTTTATAACCATGCTGTTATTTTAAGCAGGGCTGATGGCAAATTCTCTGAAGCCTTTTCTCACTCTGTTAAGTCAGAGCATGTAAACCATATTGTTTGAAAATTATATGAAATCTAGACATGTGGACCTCATACTTTATTGGGATGGCATTTTGGAGTGGTACAAATTCAATTATTTATGAATAAATTAGTGATGACTCCACTAGAATATAGGCTAGACTCTTCTTTCTCCCCCAGTCCTAAGGATGGAACCCAGGGCCTCAAGCTTGATAGGCAAGCACTCTACTACTGAACTATACCCCCAAGCTTTTTTTTTTTTTTTTTTTTTTTATCTTGAGACAGTCTCACCAAGTTGTTGAGGCTGGCCTTGAGTTGTAATCCTCCTGCCTTGGGCTCCTGAGTTGCTAGGATTATGGTTGTGCACCATCTTGCCTGAAAAATTCTATTCTCTGAGAGGTGGATTTGTGTCTGTTTCATTCACTTTGATCTATAGTAAGGTCTTAGGTGTTTATTGACTATATGGCTCTTAAAGGGATGTATTCAGGTTCTGTTGTTCTTTCTGTAGAGTACAGTACTAGTACAATACATGGTTCTTCACTGTATACAGTGGAATTGACCATTGAGTCAGGACGTGGGACTGAGGAATCTCACCATTGTTGTTCTTTTCTTTAGGCGACTTGATGGAGGGTGAGCTCTATTCTGCTCTCAAGGAAGAGGAGGCCTCTGAATCCGTTTCCAGTACCAATTTCAGTGGTGAGATGCACTTCTACGAGCTGGTGGAAGACACAAAGGATGGCATCTGGCTGGTTCAGGTATCACAGATGGTGACAAATCCCTATGACTCAAGGACTTTATTAAAGGGGAATTATTCTAGCAAAATGGCTCATGCAGCCAGTGAAGCTTCTGTTTCCTTGTGTCATGTCTTAGACAGAGCTCAGTTCTCCTAGGGAGGCTACAGTGTCCACTTAAAGAGGTTTTTCTGAACAAGAAAATGAAAATTGAAGAATAGAAAAGGGAAAGTTGGGGAGGGGGTTGACTTTTTGTCAGAATCGGCAGGAGAAACCTCATTTTAGTTGTCATATCATCCTTGGGGTGATAAACATGTGCATGTGTTCCTTTTATTTAGTGATAGACAGTGTTTCTCTCAAGTTTTATTATTGTAGTTTGGAGTTCACCAATCCAAATACTGTTTGTGTCTAAGGGAGAGGGTCCTGATGTGAGAGCAAAGGGGCCTTCCATGGGGACAAGCTGGCGTGTGTCTGCAGGGAGGTGCGGAGGGCTGTGGGCAGTGCTCTTGTTCTGCTGAGGACGGGAGGTTCAGGTATTTAACTGTAGTCTTGACCATGTCCGAATTGGGAGGTTTAATTAGCATATTTGAATTCCAGAGCTCAAAGGCCTTTAAAAATTATTTCTTATGCTTCCCAAAGTACGGCACATGGTAACTGAGTAGGCAACATTATCATTATTATATTTTAATGTAAATGGGAATTACCTAGGTTATATTGAATGTACAATTTCATGAATATTGCTTAAGATAAAGCTAAAGTCACAAATTTTTAAGACGTGGGCTCACTTAAAGTAACATGTCGAGTAAATAAAGAGCGTGAACATGGCTAAAATGTGAAAAGGTGTGAATGGCAGAGACCTGGAAGCCACCTCAGCCAAACCTGCTCCAAGGCTCAGTGGCTTGCCCTGGGCGGTGGGGCCGTCCATCAGAGCGCTGACCCAGGGCCCATCCCGGGTCCCAGTCTCCCGTCACTGGTCCTGTCACTCACTGGGGTGATAGAGTTTGATTGGGGGGGCGGGTTATTAAAATAGCTTCTTCATGTTCTGAGGCAAAGACTGCAGAAGATGGCTTGGGGGAGAGGGAGAGAACCAGAGTTGAGCAGACTTCATTGCAGACCTGGTCCTGTCACCGACTTTCAGTGTGTGAGCAGGTAGATTTTCCAGTGCTCCTGGCTTCACATGGTACACATCTGAGAAAGACTGTGTCCCCCGTGCTGCGGGCTAGGACTCGTGCTTTCTTCTGAGGGTTGCGCTGGATATCTGCGGCCTTTCCTTCACAGTAACCTTGCTGTCGCATTGACCTTTTACCCTACAGACAGTCTAATGTTCAGCAGAGGGTGAACCTGAGAGGGATGGGTAC